>NW_024412395.1:51959289-52169059 GCF_014898765.1 Herpailurus yagouaroundi | reverse complement strand
TCAGTGCCGAATGAGTGACCACCAGGATCTGTCCTCATCTAACCCGGGGCCCCCCCGCGGGAGAGCTCCTCCCCTGCCTGCTTCTGCGTACTTCCTCTAGGAAGGCATATGCCCCTCCAGCTCCTCTGATCCCTAGATCTCTGTTGAGTCCCTGGCCCAGAGATGGACATGGTGGTGTACAGGCAGGGAGCCGTGCGTGTACCAGACGGACTCATCCTCGCCAGGGCCCCGCTGCTAGACTCCGGGTTAGATGAGGACAGATCCTGGTGGTCACTCATTCGGCACTGAGTCAGGGGTGTTCTAGATGCTGCAGAGCCAGTTAAACCAGACCCAGTCCCTGCCACCAAGGGAGGGAGGCAGACGTGTGTAAGCCTCCCCTTAAGTGTCCCATTGTAGCACTTTCTCACCTGAGTCCTCTCTTCCTTCACTTCTCTGCCAGTCTGTGGGGACAGAAAGACCCCAGGGGCCGAAGAGAGCTGCAGCCTGGACACAGAAATTCCCCCAGGAGCCTGCCTTTAAACGGCCCCTGTTTGACTAGGCTGATTTAAGTTGGGTTCTTATCACAACTAAGAGTCTTGACGGCTACACTGTCTTATTGTTGAAAACAAAGGGAAAATAACTGGCATGTTAAATTCTGATTTAAAAAAATGAAGGTACTGTTAGCTCCGGTTTGCATTAAGAACATCCCATACGAAGGGCACCTGGGAGGCTCAGCTGGTTAAGTGTCTGACTTGGAATCAGGTCATGATCTCAGAGCTTGTGAATTCCAGCCCCACATCTGGCTCTGTGCTGATGGTGCGGAGCCTGCTTGGGATTCTCTCTCTCTCTCTCTCTCTCTCTCTCTCTCTCTCTCTCTCAAAAATAAGTAAACTTAAAACAGAAAATGCCATATGAGCGCTCACAGGACCCCACACTTACCTCCCCCAGCCCTCCAGCTGCCTGTGTCCTCTATGCATGTCCACCAGGCTGTGAGCTGTCCCCCACCCTCCAGTGGCCCAGGTTGTGGCCTCGCTCAAAGAACAAGTGAACGGTTCCTATTTCCACCTGGACACCAGGCCCAGCTCTGCCACCCCTAGCTGGGAGCCCGAGGGAGAGTCCCTCAACCTCTCTGGATTCACCATCTTCATCTACAAAATGAGGAATTGAGGGCAAAGAACTCCAAAGTCTGCGAAGCTGCTTTGCCCGATTCCACAGGCATTGGTATGCATTTTTTAAAGCGACCCAGGCAGAAAGGATTGCCTTGGCTGGAGAAGAGGCAGGGGGCTCACCCTGCGGGCTTCTGGCTCTTCCCAGACCTCTACGAGACCAGAAGTTGAAGGTGCTCGCCAGCCACACCTAGAGTAGGGTCCTGGGGGCACGAAATGGGGCGGACTGGAAGGCAGGAGACCTGGGGCATCACAGCACCTCTCTGGACTTCAGTTGCTTTGGAAGGAAGATGAGATCTTAAAGTTTCCCTGGCGTATCCCGTTCTGGGGTGACTGGCCGCCTTCCCCAGCGGTGCCACGCCTCTCGCTCCTGCTCAGAGGCTGTCAGCAGCTACACCTTGATCTGGTTTTGAAGGCTGTGCTCCATATGATATTTCAGTTTCAAAAGGCTATCTGCTTGCTAAAAAGATTTCCCAAACCGCCGATCTTTATAAAGGGCAAGCTCTTTACTCTCCTGCCAAAACCAAAATAAAACAAAAAACCCTCTCTCAGCTCTCCACTTCGGTGCAGTCTCAGCTCCTTGGCACGGCATCCAAGGCCTTTCAAGATCTGGCCCTGAACCCCTCCGGCGGCAGATGCTGCCCCTGCATACGGCACCCTTCACGGCACCCTTCACGATCCTGCCGCCCAGAGCAACCCGGGGTTCCAGGACGCGCCGCGTGCTACATACCTCACGCCAGCGCGGCTGCGGGTCCCTCCGCCTGCAGTGCCGCTCCGGGAGCCCCAGCCGGCCGTCAAAGCCTTCCTGGATCTCCCCAGATGGAAGTTTCCTGCTGCCGTGCTCTCCCAACCCTCCTAACTCATCACACCGGACACTAAATCGCTAACTCACAAGCGGTGTGGTGGGATGCCTTTGGCTGCTGAGACACCTGGGTCCAAACCCACCACTTAGCTGCACTGGGGCCTGCCTGCGAAGCGGGAATATTCGCCTCTGCGGAGCCGTGGGGAGGATTACACTGGGGTGGGAGCACGCAGCCCGGGGCGAGGCCCCCAGGCCGGTCTGCCCACGGAGGCTCAGCTGTGACGGCCACAGCCAGGGCCTAGGGTCAACCTGGGGTTGCGGAGCCAAGGGGACGGTGGAAAGGTGGGAAGCAAGACTCCTCCTCACCCTCCTCCCGCACTAGGTGCTCAGACTCCGGAGGTTTCTTGAAGTGTTGGAGGGGTTCACAGGCTTGTGAAGGGCTTTTCCTTTTTATCTTAACAACCCTCAGGTTGACATATTTACTTGAAAATTGTGTTGAAGACTCCTTTTGGAGAATGCACCCAGGCTTTTCTGTATCCCCACCCAGCTAAGCGTCTGCGGTGGAAGGGAAGCAGGGGACTAAGTCCCAGAGTCCCTTTCCAACGAGCAAAAAGCGCCCCCACCCTTGGGGCCGCTCCCGCAATGCCCCAGCCCCGCCCAGGGGCCCTGCGAGGCCGGCCCGGAGACCCCGCGGCCTCCGACGCGGAGCGGCTTTCCCAGGCTCGTGGCGCCACCTGGTGGCCGCGGCGCGCACTGCGGGCCGGGCTCCCTCTGCACGTGGGCGGTGGAGAAACCAGGAATCTCTGGGCGAGAGTCAACGTTAGGCGCCGCAGCCTCCCGGCTTCTGGGGACACAACAGGCCTGGGACAGGACGGACCTGCCCGGAGTCAGTTCCTCCCAGAGCTTTCCGGCCGTACTGTACGTTGAGGAGGTTTCTCAACGGTTAAGTGGAGATATCGGTACTACTTGCTGGATGCCCAGGAGAATAAGAACACTCGCTCAATATGGCGCCTGGCACCTGCTGTCAACTCAATACTTCCCTTTAAATGCATTGCTTTTTCTTACTAAAGTTTATTTGTAAAGGAAACTGCTTTAACCTCATCCAAAGCAACTCAGGTTTTCAAAACATGCTAAATATATAGGTATTAACATTAGAAAATAAAACTTTCCTCCACGTATCACACTAAGCAACACCAGTCCATGGGAGCAAGTCCAGAATCTGTGCTTGCCCAAGGCCCCCTCGTTTCTCTCCTCTGCCTCTTTCCACATTCCAAGCACAGTCAACCCTCACTCACCCCCTCCTGGAACACAGCAACACCAGGGTGTCAGAGATCCCTGTGGGTTTTTTCCCCTCAGGTTATACTATGTGCCTAGAAGAGATTTGAATTTGGAAAAATGAGCTGCCATGCCCTTGCCATTCCAGGAAAACAAAACCAAAAACTTGGCAGAGACCAAGGTGGGTAAATGCCTCATTTATTAAATGCACCCTGAGCCCCTGTTTCAGCTTTCTAACAAGAGCATCCTCTCATTATTTATGCCCCAAAGCACACAGGGGTTCAGCTGCTGGTTTCAAATGAAACAATGTTAGAAGGGTGTGTGCTTCTTGTATCTGACAGCTCACATCATTTCCAGAGATCTAAATGCCAAAGCAAGGCAGACTCTTGCCATGTCTATGGGCCTCTCTGCTCAGCACAGCTGTCTGAAGACTTAGGAACATTACTGACGAAACTGATTTACGAACACAACATTGTAGGGCAGTCACAGTGCAAGTCTATTAAGGCTAATGTGGCTGATAATTCTAACCTAGGGGCCAGTGTTAGAGATTTCTTCGTAGAGAGCTCCCCGCATATATGACCAGCCATGTAGTCCTTTTAAATGCTGCCGGAGATCACCAGTCCCCACCCTCCAGGCTAGGCAGCCCTGGCCCCGTAAGTCCCATTTCTCCCCTACATGGAAACGATCCTGTTGTTTTTGTTAATTAAAAGGGCATTCAAATGTGTTTTTAAAAGATTGTGGCAATACTCAAGTGTGTAAGAGAAGAAAGAAGTTCCCATCACTCTACCACCAGCCACCCTAAGTTCAAGGGCTCCTCAAACATGCTTCCCCCATAACCTCAGGCAGACTTATTGGCTCCAGTCTTAAGCCAGACCAGCTTGGTCAGAGCTGGGCAAATGTCAGCCACTTTCCTCGAACCAGGACTCGAGGCCATTTAGAGTGGAGGGCAAGAAGGCCATTCAAGAATTCAGGACCTCTTATAACCCACTCCTTGATACCCAAAAAAGAGAACTGGTGATGAATTCCAAGAGTTGGTTGTTAGGTAAATAACTAACAGCTTTGGGGTCCCAGAATTGGCTTCAGGAAGAGGCTGGTGAAACCCGAATCCCTGTCACTGTCCCAATCATCGTCCAGACCTATTTCTCCCCCAAGTTTATTATAGTTTAAGGGACTGCTTAACATTTTGTAAACCTTAGTGTCCATTCTACCATGGTTCATGGATTCAAAATAATTAAGCCCGTGAACAATCTTGTTTTCTGATCCTGGATCCCCCGGGTTCTGGGCCATCTACCTTTTTGAAGCTCCCTTCCAAGAGAATACTTGAGAGACACTGCAAATTCAGATGCCTGCGGGCCAGGTGAGGACCCTGGCAAACTCAAAGATTTAGGCTCATGGTGGGGTGGCGTGGAGGGGGATTGTTTCCTTGCGGGACTGAAAAATCCCAGATCTTGGGACTTTTTGAGAAACCAGAAATCTGGATTTATGTGAAACTTTCTGATTTTTAAAGTTGGCAACTAATTCACATTTTAATATATACAGGGCAGTTCAAAGGAACCATGTCTGTGGGGATGGGGTGGGGGGGAGCCAGTTTGCTACCTCTTGTTCACCTGGCAGATTGTCGTGCAAAGGGCTGGCTCAGTAACTTTTTTTTTTTTTAAAGAAAACTGAGTTCATTCATTTTTTTAAGTAATCTCTGCACCCAACATGGGGCTTGATCTCACTACCAGATTAAGAGTCGCACGCTCTACTGATCGAGTCAGCCAAGCACCCCTATTCACCCCACCAGCAGCGAGCAGGTACCTGAGTCCCAGTGGCCTTCGCGGACCAGGGTCCTGTTTCTGTTGTCAGGAAATACCGTGCAACCTCAGCTCTGCTAACACTGAAAGTCCGAGGGCCCAACCCCACTGGTGGATGGCTTTCTCATGTTACGTTTGAACTGGTGAAGTGGGCAGAGGGCACCCACATTCACGGAACTCCCTGGAGAGGCAGCTTTTTCTGCATCCAGCCCTCAGCTGCTCTGTAACAGATAGAAGCTCTGTCCCCGTGAATGGTGCATTCCTTCCACTGCCCCCCAAACCAGAGCCCAGGATGCTACCAGCCTGAGGGTGGTCCCACGCACTCTTCCACTGGCCTGTGGTTCTGGTGTTGGAAAAATTGGCCTTGGCTGTTAATCTCCCACTCTTCTATTTAGTCAAATTCGCTCATATGCAAGAAGCCTATACAGGAATATGTTGGTTAGCAATACAGGAGGCTCTTCTTCCTAGGTCTAATGCAAAAAATACCAGCAGTAAGTGAGTCCCTTAACATGTGCGTTTTGCTAAGTGCTAAAATATCTTAGTAAACAATGATCTTTGTGTTGTCTTATTACCTCCCCAAGCTCTGGACTGCCAGAGTGGGAACAGGTTCGCTGTGGAAGAGAAATGTGTTTAGCGGCTCTCATCCTCTGGGAGGCTTTTCAAAACTCCAAGGGCCCAGGAATCCATACTCTAATTGAGATGATTCTAACTGCAGCTGAGGTTGAAATGCTATGCTTACCAGGTGGTCTGATAAAGGGAAGGCCTTCACCTTCAGGCCAAGGCAGAGCCATCCCTGAACCTTAACTGGTGTCTCACAAATAAGAAAGGTGTTTTTCATTGCATTTCCTTTTTCAATGGTCAGGCAAATGAGCTAAACGTGGCTGTTCTTGGTAAGTGTGCTTAATCATGAACTAAGGATAAAACAGGAACAAAGCCCAAAAGGGAAAGGGGAAATCCTCCTCACGGTCTTAGCTACCAAAGATGCCTCTGGGTGACAGCAGCAAGTCAATTTCTTCCATCCACCCTGAAGGGGCTGCTGCAGACGCTCCAGCCTCCCGTCTGCTCCAGCCTCCTGGCCGCTAGACAAGCTTTCTCAAATGCAGATCTGAGCTTGTACCCCTTCAGGGACCCCTATTTTTTTTTTTTAAATTTTTTTTCAACGTTTATTTTTGGGACAGAGAGAGACAGAGCATGAATGGGGGAGGGGCAGAGAGGGAGGGAGACACAGAATCGGAAACAGGCTCCAGGCTCTGAGCCATCAGCCCAGAGCCCGACGTGGGGCTCGAACTCCCGGACCGCGAGATCGTGACCTGGCTGAAGTCGGACGCTTAACCGACTGCGCCACCCAGGCGCCCCAGGGACCCCTATTTTTAAGATAAAGCCCTAACTCCCCGGCCTGGCACTCGGGGCCCCCTGTGCACTCTACTCCCGGCCATTCCTCAAAGACTTCAGACTCTCCCTAACCTAGGTTTCTGCCTCCTCCTTTGCCTGAGTAACTCTTCACGTCAAATGTCATCTCAGGAACCTTCCCGCCCATCTCCCCAGCACCCTCACCGGACTGCCTCTTCTGGCTCCACTGAATCTTAGTGCCAACGGTGGTGCTGCACACGGGCCACACCAAGGGCTCAGTCCAGTCCCACAGGGGGGCAGCAGGGCTGCTCATCCGGCCTCACTAGTTCCTCTTCTTCCTCCTCAGTAATAGCTGGGCACAGGGCAGGATAAAGACTTCACTTCTTTGCTTCCCCTTCAGGGAGAAGTGGCCATGTAACTCCACACTGGCCAGGAGGATGCAAACCGCAGGGCTGTGTGACACTTCTCTGAATTATCCCCAACGCAAAGGGGGACGTACCTTTCTCTTCTTCTGGCTGGGGCTCCACCTGCCATCCGGGTGCATGGGATGACCATGCAAATGGAGAAAGAACACTCTCCAGAACTACAGATAGGGGCTGAGGTCTCTGACGTTGTTAACGGACCAATCCTGCCTCTACCAGACTATCTCTATTGAATTTGGGAGAAAAACTTTTTTGTTTAAGCCTCCATTATTTTCAGAATATTTGTGATAACTGAGTTTATTCCAAACATCCTCCACCATCACTGCCTCAATCGTGTCTCTCTTGTGTGAACTTGGGAACACTGAGTGATATAGGGAGTTCAAAGGTAATTCTGAGTGCATGTGATCCTTCCACCAAGGGGTGGCCAGAGAGCTCATCTCCATGGTTAGAACACTTCAGGACTGCCCTGAGGCCCGACACACCCCACACCCCACACCCTCTTCGCTACGCAGCCACAGTAAGTGGCTTCCTGGCAGGGACACGTTATCTTTTATATCTGTGTCTCTGGACCCAGTACAGGATCCCTACTTCCATAAACACTGAATCTGGTTTTCCTGAAGGAAGCAGGGAGTATCTAAAATACGAGTTTCGCACCTCATGAAGATCCAATGAGCCAACATAGACCAACTCTGTGCCTAGCTTCCAAGCGAGTGCTAAGAATCCCTCTCTCTCCAGAGCTTAGTGTTTTATATATGCTTATGTTCCTTTTTCTGGGAAGACGGTCCAGGGCTGTCGTCATTCTCAAATGAGAACTGTGACCTCACAAGAGTTAAGAATCACTGCACTGGAAGGGCTGCTGTTTTTGTTTTTAAATCACTTTTAAAGCGTAAAACTTACTTGCTTTCCACTAAGGTATCTCCTTGACATTTTAAAAAATATGAGCATCTTTTAGAAAGTAGTAACAACTTGCTCACCTCTTCCTATACTGGAAAGTAAAAAATCATATAACATTTAAGTATGCTTGTGAATATTTTTCCTACCAGTTACAAGCTCTTGTTAAAAAAAAAATAGGATTGCTAACTGAAATATTCTAGAATTATATTTACAATGCAAACAGAAGAAGCTAGTGCTCAGAGCTGGAGCCTTCTTTTATCATTCAGCGTGAAGTACAAACCTGGTTCAGTAGTGGATATATCCTAAAAATTGGCTGGTGCTGGGCCCCCTGTTAGAGGCACTAGGTTGGCGCTGGCAAGTCTAGCTTCCGGCTGAGCGGTCGCAGCTCAATTACACGTGCTGGGCCCTTAGCAACATTCATGCTACTACCAGGTCAATAACTGATGAACCTCTTTTGTCTTATTTAAAAAACAGATATAATATGCATTTAATTTCATTCAATAAATCAATTCCACTTAACTTACCATCTCTTAGAAAACTTGGGAGAGAGCCAACAAAAGACATGAAAAATTACATTAAAGATGTGTGACATACTTGAGAGTAACCAGTGCATACATGGCAATTAGGAGTTGTCATTTAAATGCACCACAAGAAGAAAAATAAAATTACTGTAATTTATTGCTGAATCTATGCTTGTCCAGTATAGCTATAATATTAGAAGTAGCCACAAAGTGCCACCTTCTGGTTTAAAACTGTGCAGCATTTCCTTTATTTCTTTTTAAATGCCATTTGATGGTGGACGTATAAAGCAACAGCAGCAGTTACAAAATGTTGTCTGAGTAATTGTGAGAGCTCTAAACAAAGACCTGTGAATAGGCTGAATAAAAAGATGTCCAATTCATAGTGCACACTGTGTAACTTTAACATCTTTAGTTGGAATTTTCGTGTAAACCTTTAGAGATTGACTCACAGAAACCAAAAGTAAAATATCTGTTCCTTTCACGATTTAAGTGAGGTGGTCGGCATTCTCAAAAACGACTTACAAAATACAAGAAATGTTGCATGTGAGTACTAGGCATAAAATATTTCATTTTCTTACAGGAGGAGCAGCAGGGGGACAGGGAGCCTCGTGGATGCCCTGTCACCTTTCCCAAAGATGTGTACCCCCACGAATGGCAGTGGAAACCTGGCAGCAAGCCACTCTTAAATTCTTTTTGGTTGTTTTTAAAATACAAGCACTTTCTGACACTTCCCTCCCAGCCTATGAGCCCCACCCCGACTTGGCAGGATACAAGCCCACGTCCTCTTCCTTAGTTTTCCCCTTAGAATTATTTACAGGATGCCTACAGATACGGTACAAACTAGTATGAAATTAATGAGAGTTTGCATTTCCAGACACGCTCCTGTGGTTAGACAAAGCCCACCACACCAATTCCGAAGACCGGTTCAAAGTTAAGGTGACTCGGAGGCACTTGCATCCGTAACTGCAGAAGCAGGCTTCTCGCCGGCTGGGCTGGATTCGCAGACTCTGTCCTCAACGGTGGTGGGGGCCTTGGGAGTGGGGGGCGTCACATCCGTGGTGGGTGCGGAGGCAGCGTCTGCCTTTGCAGTGGTCGTGACAGGGTCAGAGGGTGGGCTCCCGGTGGGTGCGAGGGAGGGTAACAGCTCCCCTGAGCTTGCTGCAGAAGACACCTCTGGAACCAAAGGGAATGACGGGAGGAACTCGGATGGCATGGGGAGAGGTGCAATGCCAGGTAAGTTTCGGGGAGGCAAGGAAGGAAGAGGTGGCAAACCTAGGACAAAAACGGCACAGATCATACATCCTCCCGGCACTGAAAGAGCAGCTGTCATCATCACGTGACTGTTTTTATTTGCATTTCATTAAGGAAACTGAAGCCAAGCAGAGCCACCACAAATCGCAACTTCTGCTTATCCTCAGGTGGAGGCCAGGACAGTTAGGGGTAAATATCCAATCCAAGACCAGCTGGCCAGAAGGAAAGGTTCCCGCCTTCCAGACTCCACAACCTCCATGTGACTCAGCCAGTTCAGAGAAGAAATGATTCTCCCCGTTAGGACAGGCAGAAGCCCACCCGGCAAGCAATGCGGCCACACTAGTGTTGGACGTTAACTCCCCTTCAGTCAGGCAAGCCCCCAGCTGAGTCAGAGGGGCCCTCTGGACAGAAACAGGAAGAGGAGATGGCCGGCCTGGGGAGGGAGGCGCTTGTCCTGTAGCCTCCTCCCTTGGCCTCACCTCACCGTAAGCACTCAGCCTCTGTTCAAGCCCTCTGATTGACTGGTAACCATTACACTTGATGGGCTCAACGTGAGGATTTCAAAATGGAGAATGAAGGAAAGAGCGTTGCTTTTTTAAGAAACAAAGGAACGGCAGAAGGTACGATATATTCAGAGCAACCACCGGGCTGGTGAAAACCTCAATGCTCTTAGGGTCTATCTGTTAAGTCGAGGAAAGGGCGGATGAAGCCAAGAATACAGGGGACAATAGAAAAAACAAAAGGAGTGGTAAGACAGGGTAAACATGAGGGTTTACTAGTCTTCCTTTTTTTTTTTTTTAAACTACTGGGCGGAAAGTAAATGCGTCCATGAGGACAGGTGATGAATACATACAGATGGGGACGGCACAACGGGGACAGCTACGACCGAGACAGAAACATGACCGTGCACACTCCCTGACATCACCAAGGGGCCTAGCTACTGAAATGAGCAACTAGTAGTTGCCTTGACATGCGGTCCTCTCAAAGTTGAAGGAGAGCTGGGTAATCATTAACTGGAAGAACAGACTTGTGGGCCACTCTGCTGCTTCATTTTCATCAGGGCACAAAATCTGAGCATAAATACTTGGGAGTATCTGCCAGCTTAACTATGTGTAGCTAAAGTCTCTCTCAGTTTTTATCATAAAAACATCTATTAGTAACAGAGAATATGTATCAAATAACAACAAACCCAGCCAGCTGAGCAAGGGTGACAGTTTCACAGCCCACGTTTCTGGTCTTGGCTACTCAAAACAAACACTGCTGGTGGCAGCTACCCAAACACGAGGAGTCCATTCACTTGCGCTGGGTGAATGCACACCTTCCGTACAGTTCGCTCAAAGCAGCACCACACTGCTGTTCTTTATTTCTACAACTGGCCTTTCTGGTATCTGGGCTGTCAGGGTGCAAGGAGAGGAAAATGGAAGAGAGGCGGCCAAGTAGAGGAGAATCACAAAAATATTCTTCCTCTTTTTTAAGCTTTTTACACAAAAAAAATAGTATTTATGTGAAGCAGCTGAAATTTGTTCAACTGATCTGCCCTTTCCAGAAAAAACTGCAATAGAGGATCTGCTTTCCTGGGTAAAAGCTTTTTATTTAGACAGAGTCCTAGGAAGGCAAGATGGGCCACATACCCGCGTTCACCAGTTCTGGTAAGCTGACGCCTGGCATGACGTGCGGTGTAGGGAGGTTGAGGTTGGGGAGGGCGGGCAGGTTAGGTAGTCCTGCTGGTAAAGGCATCAGACCTAAAGAGAAGGCAGAGAACAAATGATAAAACCACTTCCTCCGGGGAAAACATTCAATCCTCATGTTTTGAAAAAAATACTACCCACTTCAAATTGAGAACACCAGAAGTCCACTTACTGTGGGGCAGTTCTGTATCATAACATTCACAAAACAACAAAGCTCACTATGTGAAATGTCTTTCTGTACCTAAGTGATTAGATGGCTAAGTAGGTAAGGCTTAAAAGACACTCGTGTACCTCAAAACCCAAGAGCAAGAACGATGATGGCCTGAGTGTCGCGGGGAAGGAGCTGATTTATGTCAGCAAGTACGGTAGTAAATGGAATTAAATTTCTCTTTGAATGGCTGAGGTTCACAATCCTTCTGGCTTTTTAATTTTTTTCTGAAATAATTTCAGATTTACAGTTGCAAAAGTAGTTTATATAACTATAATATATATATACCTTATATATATATATATATATATATATACACACATACACCTTTCACTCAAATTCCCCACATGTCAACATTTGTACCACATTTCTTTACCACTCTCTGTGTGTGTGTCTGTGTACACACTTGGTTAATCACTAAATAGGTGTGTGCAATGACATCTTCAGTCATACAATTAAAGGCTCTCATGATGCAAGTATATTTGATCCCTGAAATAACAGTGTTTGCTAATAACACCGTTATCCCTGAAATAAGATTGTTATCTGATGGGTAAAGAAACTTGGTCTTCACTGGGAACAGTAAGAAATAAACACAAATCTAACTTCAGGTTAAAGCTCCTAAAGAGGCTAATATGGAATGCTCTCTTTCAGCACAGAACTTTTGCATATTCGTTCTTCCTGCCTCACGCTGCACTGGAGGCATAGCTGGCTGAGGACAAGGAGCCTGGGGCTCAGAAGTTAACAGCTGGTGACTGACAGCTCACTGCTACTTACTCTCATTTATCACAAAGTTATAGCAAAGATAAAATGAGATGAAAAGACATAAAAAGTCACCACAGAGGTATACGGTTTTTCCCACTGTTTTTTAAGGTGCACAATATTACTAATGCTATTATCACTACATACATCTCCAGTCTCCTGCTGCTTACCTGGTAATGTAGTAGCTGGATTCATTGGTGGCACAGAAGTGAGGGACTGGCTTACTTGTGGTGGCAATAATGGTACTGTTGGTACACCTAAAACAAAAACATGATCTTAAACAAAATTTCTAACAATTTCAGCTGACAAAGAACGAAGACACTTTATTAGGACAGTCTTCAGACCCCTTCCCTCACCACCACGGTAGGGTCTTCATTCTGTGGGACTCATTCAGGCCCGGCTTCTGGCTGCTTCACCAACTGTCTTAGCTGATCTACATACTCTGCCTGTGGCCTTTAACAAAGACTGTTAGCAGAGTCTCGGCTAAGAGGGTGGGAGGCTCTGCAAACCCACCCCAGCTAAGCTCACTGGACAAGAATTTTATACCTGACATAAGGCTAGATTAGAAAACTGTTATACAAATTCAGAAATGAGACTCGAGGATTCTAGTCAATCTCTATGGGGCTCCTGAACTAGAATGCCCCATAAACCTAGGGCTGCTGGCAGGGGGGGGGACCATGTGCCCTCTGAAACCATGAATGCTGGTCTGTGAAAGGGGAGAAGATGCAGATGGCCTGGAAGAGACAAGAGAGCATGTGGGCCTCCAGAGATGGAGAGAACGACCTGGCTTCCTGAATTTCCATTTCCTTTTGATCTACAGGCTCTGTGACACTCCTCTGAAGTCTTTTTACTGATGTTATTAGCTTGAGAAGGTTATGTTCTTCAAATGCAAGTAACTCTTAGGATTCTACATAATAAAGGTTATCTATTAATGTCTACCACCTACTCATGCTAGAGGCTTTGCTGTTATCCAAACAATAGTGCACACGGAGTCCAGATTTTCTTACAGAAATGTGTTTAAATATGGTAGCAGGAAATGAACTGTGCCTAAAAGCATGAAGCAACTCTTTTCATATAATTACTTTTTCATGTATTTACTTTTCTGCAGAAATTGGAGGCATGTAAAAGAAGAAGAGGGTTCTTTGCTTTCATCAGATTCTCATGAAAGTTGGTTGACTACTATGTTTGTTCATTAATTCCAGCTTTTGGGGGGCACCTACGGGTGTGTGTGTGTGTGTGTGTGTGTGTGTGTGTGTGTGTATGTTAGACATTGTTCTAGGCACTGAGGCACTCTACAACATAAAGAAATTAGAAATCACTACCTTCAGGATATATTCTAATAATGGACAGGAAAAGGGACACAGAGATTGAACAAGTAAAATAACCAACATGTAAAATGGTGGGAGTTCTCTGCAGAAAACTCAAGCAGGGGAGGGGACAAGAAATGTGAGGCATGAGGGTGGGTAGCAAAAAGGTCACACTGATTAATGCTATTTCAAAACGATATATTCATTTTCTAAAATTTCATAATCCAAAAATTTTCAAATCTATACAGGAGTTTTCTTTTTTAAAGATACTTTTAATGTTTCTACAGTTACTGCTTGGGCTACTTTGCAGCAAATTACTTAAAAGCAAAGATGGGTAAGTAAATGCCTAACAAAAAGTGGGTTCTCACATGTCACACTGCAAGAATACTCAATTTTTTAATTGATTTATTCAGAGTGAAAATGTTGATTTCAGTCTCTTCTGAGTATTGCTTTATTTACATTTCTATCTTTTAATATTCAAGAAGCCATTTCTCCACAGCGTAATAAGGCCAGGGATCCCAGCACATGCTTTTAAGATAACACAAGTGTAACCATAATGTAGTGAGGGAAGATATGGTCTGCTCCCATGGCAGTTACACCAACCCACCTTTACTAAGTCTATTCAGGAATAAACTAGAGGACCATCTGATGGAATGTAAGGAAAAAACCCACAATATAAAAACAAGATGCCAACACTGCTCAAGTGAAATAAACTTTAAATTGGATCCCAACTGGATCTATGACTTGATATTGATGACATTAATATTTAATTTCATCTAGGCAATGTTCTAAAACTGGATTGTGATGACTGCACAACTTCATAAATTTACTAAAAATCATTGAGATGTATACATACAGTGAGTTAATCTTATGGTATGCAAATTATATTGTAAAAAAGCTGGGGAAAAAAACAAGCAAATGGTAGGGGGTAGAGAGGTGCATCACCATATTGAAAACTGGTGAAGCTGGGTGTTGGGGGTTCACAGTACCATACCATCTATTTTAGACTGTTTGACATTTTTAATTATAAAAAGTTGAAATTTTAATGTTTATTTATTTTTGAAAGGGGGGGAGAGGTGGGGGGGGGGGGAGGGGGAGAGAGAGAGAGAGAGAGAGAGAGAGAGACAGAGACAGAGACAGAGACAGACAGACAGAGAATCCCAAGCAGTTTCTGTGCCATTAGCACGGAGCCTGATGCAGGGCTTGACCCCATGAACCATGAGATCATGGCCTGAGCTGAAATCAAGAGTTGGCTGCCCAATCAACTGTGCCACCCAGGTGCCCCCAAAAATTGAAATTTTAAATATTATCTAGAAAAACACATCTTTGGGAAATAAAATGAAGACTCTGAAAAGGGCTGGGATTTGAACCAAAGGGACCAAGTGCAGAAATAAACTGTTGAACTTAACTGCATCTTGGTGAATACATTCTAAGTCCGTTCCAGAACAAAGCCAAGTATGAACAAATTTTGAACACAAATATTAAAACAAGCTCAAGAATAAAAGGTATTAATGAAATACAACTAAACTATGTCAGTATTTCTTTTGCTTCCTCAGTATTTAATTAAATAATATACTCTTGGTATTGTCAAGAAACAAAACCAGAAAACAGGAGATTTTTAAAAAGGCAAGAGAAAAGTAAACTCTACCAACCTACCAAGCTAAGATCTATGTCATGTGATGAAGCAATCTCACGTCTAGGAATATAACCAAGAAAAACGAAGACATAGGTCCATGTAAAAACCTGTACACAAATGTTCTTGGCAGCATTATTCATAACAGCCAAAAAAGTAGAAACCACCTCAATGTCCCTCAACTGATTAATGGATAAACAAAATGTGGCATGTCCATACAAAAGAACATCATCTAGCCGTTAAAAAGGAAGTATTAATATATGATACAACATGAAGGAACCTTGGGAGCATTATTCTATGTGAAAGAAGCCAGTCACAGAAACCATGCATACTGCATGAAATGTCTATATTAGGAAAATCCACAGAAAGAAAGATTAGGAATTGTCTAGGCCTGAGGGGCTGGGGAAAAACAGTAAATGACAGATACAGGGTATAGGGTTTCTTCTGGCGTAATGAAATGTTCTAAAATTGACTGACATGATGGTTGCACAACTTTGCACAAATACACTGAAAAAAATCCCACTGAATTGTATACTTTCAAAGGGTGAATTGTATGGCATGTAAATTATATCTCAATAAAGCTGCTGGAATAAAAACTGAAACAAAAAATGACTGTATTAGGTAGAACGAGAAATACAGAAAAGGAGGAAGACATGTATGTGTCCCCTGAGCAAGACTGAACCCTCTAGGAAGAGAACGTTATCCTGCTCACTTCTGTTATCTCCAGCGTTTACTATCCAGGGGATACTGCAAACATTTGTTGAGGAAATAGAGCAAACAGAATTTAAAGGTACAGTCCTGACTCTACAACTTGTCTAAAATAGACTGAGAAGTGGTTTAAATGCAGGACATATCTACAGTTTTCAAAGTACACTGGCATTAATTTTTAAAATCTATGGCTTGAGGCAGAAAAGAAGATCGTGTAAAACAAAGTAAGTTGAAAAGAGAATAGATTTTTCTGCTCACCTGTACTGAGAACATTACTGACAGCTGGTGGAGTTGAGCTAATAGAAAGTCCAGACAGTCCCTGTTCAATTTCTGTAGTTCCTGGTGGTGACAAAGATGGAGGATTAACTGAGGACAGCTGGACCTGCCAAAAAAAAAAAAAAAAGAAAGAAAAAGCACTCAGGTTTATTTCAAAGAAAATATATACACTGTCTCTCACTGGTCCTACAGACACCGCTTTTTTTGTTTGTTTTAGTTTTTATTTAAATTCCAGTTAATATACAGTGTAATATTAAATTTCAGGTGTACAATATAGTCATTTAACACTTCCACACAACATCTGGTGCTCATCACAAGTGCACGCCTTAGGGGCGCCTGGGTGGCGCAGTCGGTTAAGCGTCCGACTTCAGCCAGGTCACGATCTCGCGGTCCGTGAGTTCGAGCCCCGCGTCGGGCTCTGGGCTGATGGCTCAGAGCCTGGAGCCTGTTTCCGATTCTGTGTCTCCCTCTCTCTCTGCCCCTCGCCCGTTCATGCTCTGTCTCTCTCTGTCCCAAAAATAAATAAACGTTGAAAAAAAACAAACAAACAAAAAAAGAAAAACAACAAAACAAGTGCACGCCTTAAACCCCATCACCTATTTAACCCATCCTCCCACCCTTCTCCCCTCTGGTTACTGTCAGTTCTCTGTAGTTAAGAGTCTGTTTCTTGGTTTGCCTCTTTTTCCCTTTGCTCACTTGTTTTGTTTCTAACAGGTACCTTTTTTGATCATACTAGCTGTCAACGTTTTCACCTGGCACTTCTGCCTTCAGACACTCCTTCCTATTTTTGTTACATGTCAAGGACCACGTGCTATAAACATCTTCCCCTTCGGTCACTTCCAGTCTCTGGACACGTGGCACCTCCCCCATTACACACACTGTTCTAGCTACTCCCACCCTAGGAGGAGATTCTACGTTTTCCTCCTTCACAGATGCCCAAAACTCATTTTACTCCACCTTGAAAACACTGCTTTTCTCTTCTCTGAGTTCTCAGCCAGTTGTAACTTTCATCATTCCCGGAAGAAGTCAGCTCAAAGTCTTAATGCGGAATGGAGTCCTTAAAAGTTTCTCAAGATGTCTAACCCTTCAGTCCACCTTATCTTTTCTCATCAATGAATGAATGTGGCAGCCAGACCCCCACCTTCTGGGGTGGGGGAGGGATAAATCTATATGGAGTCTATGGATGGGTGGTTTCATCTCTGGATACTCCCAACTTCCGCCAGCTCCAGTGCCCTCTAGCCCTTTTCCCCTAGCTGCCATTTCAGCCTCTGGTCTTCCAGACTGCCCAGAGAGGCTTATCTGGGGCAGAAACCACAGATGAGGAGCAGCAGATTAACATGTAACTACATGGGCTCTGGCTGTCAGTCAATGGCAGGGGTGGGGAGTGAGGAAAGGTTACACTTCCCTGTAGCATTTTTTCTACTTTCTTTAGAACTGATGCTAGTGGTGGCAGCCCTTTCTTTATAGCTGTAGCATTTTCCTTCTGGATGTTCGGTTTTTATTTAGTCATGCAGACAAGAGTTAACTGTCCTTTGAGGCTTTCATAGAAAGCATGCTAAAAGCCTGGGGCACCTAGGTGACTCAGCTGGTTAAGAGTCCAAGTCTTGGGGCGCCTGGGTGGCTCAGTTGGTTAAGCGTCCGACTTCAGCTCAGGTCATGATCTCACGGTCCGTGAGTTCGAGCCCCGCGTCGGGTTCTGGGCTGATGATGGCCCAGAGCCTGGAGCCTGCTTCCGATTCTGTGTCTCCCTCTCTCTCTGACCCTCCCCCGTTCATGCTCTGCCTCTCTCTCAAAAATAAATAAACGTTAAAAAAAAAAAAAAAAAAAGAGTCCAAGACTTGTGGTTGCGGTCATGACTGGGGTCTGTACTGACAGTGTGGAGACTGCTTGGGATTCTCTCTCCCTCTCTCCTCTGACCCTTCCCCACTCTCGCACTCACACTCTCAAAATAGATAAACATTAAAAAAATAAATAAAAAATAAAAGCCTGTTAAGCCTGTACAAATACCTTATCCTTAAAAAGTCTTACTTTGATCTTGTAAGCATCCCCACACAGCATCTTGCTTTGTTTCTAGTTCAGTTTCTTGAAAGATTAAGCACCAGCTATCATTACCACCTTACCACCATTTGCCCTCCATCCTGTGACTTGATCTCTGCCCGCTGCCAGTCTCTGAAAGTGTCCTAGCCCAGGACATGTGTTTGTCACTCCTTCTCTAACCTGACTTCTCTTAATTTTTCTTGATGCTTTGTCCTCCCTTTGGATTTCTGTCTTCCCTTTGGACTTCCTCTGTTGGATCCCTGTTCTTTCCTGGATCCCCTTTCTGCCCATCCATTTAAATATTAGGAATGTTCAAGATTCTAACCTCAGTCCTCTGATCCACCAGGCCCAATCCCTCAATAATTTTTATCGCTGCTCATTAGGTTAAATTACCCTCTCTTTGCTGATGATTCCCAAATCTGTATATCTAGTCTTGTCCTCGTTCCTGAAATCCAGATCCACAGGCTATCTATCTGGATATCCTACAGGAATTTCAAATTCAACATGGTCAACACTTAACTCCTCTCTTACCCTATCTCCATTACTGCTACTATCACACACACTGACACTTGACTCGTTTTAGCGAAAACTTTATACATCATCAGGTAGTAAAATTATCTCACCTCTGTAAATCCATCTTTAAGAGGAGTAATAGGTGTACCAGTCATCTGTCCAGGAAGAGAAATTTTCTTCCCTTCTTCAAATGGGCGTGTTGGTATTCGATGCAAATAACCATATCCAATGCCACATCCTAGGCTGTGAAAATATTTTTATTTCTTAAAGTTATTGTTATCAATCACAGCTTGCATTTCACTGAGGTTTGGAAATACAAAACCAAATTCCCATTCTTTTAAGTGTCATCCTATCAGAGGCCTCTTCTGACCACCCTTTAAAAAACAGCACCCCCCTTCACCAGACACTACCCTTACAGCTCCTTTATTTTTCTTCAAGCATTTATCCTCATCTGACACACTGCACATTTATTTATCTGCTGTCTCCCCCAATAAAATGTTAAGGTCCTTAAGAGCAGGGACCTCGTTTTGTTTACTGCCATAACAGTTCCTGACACATGGCAGACACTCAATAATTATTTGCTGAACGAATGACATACAGCCCTTTCCACCGAAGAGCTCCAAGTACTTCTGTCCAATGATGTCACTTACACAGTCCCTAGTTCTATTTCAGAGCCTGACACAAATCAATCCAAGTTAATCCAGAGTCCTAATTTATCCTCTCATTGCCACCAGAGGCATCTTTCTAGTAAGACATGATCACACTGCTTTTCAGTCTGCTGGCCTCCCAATATTCCTTTTCTCTTCTTCCCTTTGCAGAATTTCTTCTCCGCATTGTTGGCAGTGCTGGTGGGACTGTCAATCAGGGAGCCTAGTCCAACCCAAGGAGTGGCTCATAACCAAAGCCAGGCCAATCCACCTTTCTTTGCCCATGGCTGCAGATCTTGGGAGTGACAGAAAACAAAAACAGCTTCATCTCTTCAGTAGAACACTAATGAAAACTGCCAATTAGTCCTTCCTCTCTAAATCCCTAGCAGTGCTGAATTCTGTCCTTCCCACATCTGATTGTTTAAGCTGTTTCTTTGATTATCTGAGCAACTCCACAGCAATAAATCCATGTCTACTTAGGACAACGACAGTTAGTTTCTACTGTTTGGAACCAACAAACCCCCACTGGTACAGTATTTCACAGTCCCACTACCCAAGGTATATCCAAATTCCTGACTGTGGGATTTAAGGCCCTTCACAATCAGATTCCAACTTAGGTTTCCATCATTATTACTTTTATTTCCTAAACTACTTGATACTTTCTGAGAAGCCCATGCACAGATATCTCTGCCTGGGGGGGGGGGCCCCCCGCCAATGCATCTTTTGTTTCTGTGGATTTGAGCCCCCAACAAAAGCCAGGAGAGCAAGCAGTGGCCAACTTCGGCTCTTCCTAAGCCAAATCTGACTTTGCAATGATGCTTCATATTACAAAATTACCTCTTCCTTTGCTTACTTTTCGTCCCTTCTACCATCAAATCTGTAATTATCACTAAACTAGATCTCAGATTTAGAGGAAGAAAGTAAGATTAAATAATTTAGACTGATCGATCATAGCCTATCAGACATAGGTGCATTTTAAAACAAGGTGATTGGGGCGCCTGGGTGGCGCAGTCGGTTAAGCGTCCGACTTCAGCCCGGTCACGATCTCGCGGTCCGGGAGTTCGAGCCCCGCGTCAGGCTCTGGGCTGATGGCTCGGAGCCTGGAGCCTGTTTCCGATTCTGTGTCTCCCTCTCTCTCTGCCCCTCCCCCGTTCCTGCTCTGTCTCTCTCTGTCCCAAAAATAAATTAACGTTGAAAAAAAAAAAATTTAAAACAAGGTGATTAATCAAAATAAGTGGTTGCAGAGAAAGCACTGAGGCCACAGTGAGCCCCTCTGCAAACTTACAGATAGCCCAAGACTGAAACTAAGAGAAATATGCTGGAACAAATGAAATTTGGTCAGCCTCTGAGGAAGGAATGAAACCCACAGGTACACATCTGCCAGATGAGGGCAGACTAAAAATGGTCTATATGCATCTGTCTAAAGCAATGGCTGATCAATGATACTAAACCATGTCCCAAAGAAAAATGTCTTCCACAGAAAAGGAGTAGTTGCCAGAGTCTAGAAAAGAAGGCTCCAAGAATGAGAATGTACCAGTATTTAGTCTGCAGAATTAAACATTAAAGAATTAGTGATGTTCTTTGTTATTGGACTCCACCATGATTCCATGCTTACCGAGTACTCTTGTGATGCTAATCCGACCTGAGTATTCTAACTGGAGAAGAGACGCTTTTCTATTATAAACTAAAAGCCATTCTAATAAATACATCAGCTTCTCTACAAATTTAGTTTATATGAGGCAGTCCCTCTGAAATGAGTCAGTTTTGAATGCCTTGAAAAGATCATATTTCTGGGTGTTTACAAACCTGGACAACAGATAATAACTTGATCAAGGAACTGTCCCAGAAAGGCCAGATTCTTAAGGTGATACCTCTATCTATTTTCTCAAATTGCAAAAAGCTAGTATCCTGGTTGCAATATCTAGTCAGCTGCAGAATCTCAGGTAATGTGGGGAATGATTATGAACAAATACGGGCTTTCTCTGCCTGTGTCAACTAGGTCATCCCCTTACCAGCAATTACTGGAACTTTTATAAAATATGTGTGAAAGTTTCCAAACCCTAGGCTTTCCTATAATTATGGCTTATGCTCAAAAATTCCTCAATTAAACAAGGCTTTCAAGACAATGAAAAACTTGTACAATTTAAACAACAGCTGAAAGACCTACAGAGGCAAAGTTAAGTCCACATGTTTTGCTTTGGCTTTTTGAAATTAGGAAATTGACTTGATGAACAGTCCCGAGAAACTGATTTTCTAGTTTGCTTCTCTGCGTGGCTTGATCCTCTTTCTAAATTGCTTTTTATAGTTGCTGCAATTTTGACTAACTTTTGGCTAGTTTTTCCACTTCTGAAAGCCAACAGTTTTCCACAAAATGCTAAGGAATTTCCCCAGCAGCTAGACAAAGTTACAATTGTATTGTCCCATTGCTGGGGAAGGAACTGGGAAAATAAAACTGAAAACTGTTTTATTAAAATACAAAACAAAACAAGGCTGTTCACTCTTAGATCAGTAAGGAAAAGGACACTACCTAAATATGTTCTTTAAAAAAATGGATTACTGAGGGGCGCCCGGGTGGCTCAATCCGTTAAGCATCTGACTTCGGCTCAGGTCATGATCTCGTGGTTTGTGAGTTCGAGCCCCGCGTCGGGCTCTGTGCCGACAGCTCAGAGCCTGGAGCCTGCTTCCGATTCTGTGTCTCCCTCTCTCTTTGCCCCTCCCCTGCTCATGCTCTGTCTCTCTCTGTCTCAAAAATAAATAAAACATTAAAAAAAAAAAAAAGATTACTGAATTCGATATTCCAGGTCAGCTCTTTCCTTTTCTCAAGAAAAGTCTTATAATAAACCAGTAACTTGTTTAAAAATAAAAGCAATCATGTTTACTGTAAGTTTATGCAATCATTACTTAGTCTAAAAGGTGATCTTACCTGCCTTCTCCACCCCATGCGGAATTTGGTGTAATAATCACTTCTCGACAGTTATCAGTGTCTGTATTATACACATAAAGTTTCAATGGTTTTGCTTCATGTGTTTCAATAAGGCTGAACAGATCTTCAGACTGCAAAAGCATCACAGGAAAGAAACATTTTTACATTACTGAACTTTAGAACAGTGGGTCAAACCTGGTTAATACCAGAATCACCTGGAAAACCTTTTTAAAGAGTACAGACTGGGCCCTGCTGCTAGACATAAAATTCATTCCTTAAAACCAACATTCCACAACAAGGTTTCAGATATTTTACCTAGCTCCTATGTGCAAGGTCTTATGTCCAGTTCTCTAAGACCTAGTCAGCAAGTTTAGCAAAACTCTTCTACACCCAAATTCTACATATTCTGCTTTTACTCTTCATTAGTAAGACCTGGTTACCTGGGCATCATATTTTTCCTCTCACTTTTTTTTAGCAATATATACTTCCACTAGCTAACAGACAAGGAAAAGGATCTAATGCAGCTGAGTCAACTTTGATCCCTTAAAAAGAGGAAGAGAAAATGAAATCAATAACTAAAATGAACATTTGATTTAGTCTTGAAGTATGTAAGAGATTTCTGTATATCTCATACAAAATCTGTGCAACTGCCACACATATGTATTTTTCCTCACAGCTATACCCAGTAAGATACCTCCCAGATATTCTGTTTAACACCCTGTTGTGAAAGTTATCTTGATCAGCCAAGAACTAAATTTCAACTCTAAATGTGAAGTAAGCAAATATACTTCTGAACTTAACATTAATGAGAATATACAACTTTCATTATTAACAAACACACTAATTACCTCATTCATGACTGTATCTGCTCCAATGATATAATCACTGTGAGGTCTAAGACCTGCCAGTGCTGCAGGAGAATTTGATTCTACTTCCTGGAATAACACAAAAACACACCCCCAAATTAATGTACATAAAATAATCTTTCAAATTTTACAGTTTAGTCCTTAATTATAATGATTTAAAAACCCCTGTACTTCTGGGGCACCTGGGCAGCTCAGTCGGTTAAGTGTCTGACTTTGGGTCAGGTCACGATCTCATGGTCCATGGGTTTGAGTCCCGTGTCAGGCTCTGTGCTGACAGCTCAGAGCCTAGAGCCTGCTTTGGGTTCTGTGTCTCCCTCTCTCTCTCTGTCCCTCCCCCTCTAGCACTGTCTTTCTCTCTTAAAAATAAACGTTAAAAAAAATTTTTTTAAAAACCTCTGTACTTCTATCTTGTTAGACATGTCAGAAACTATAGAATATACACATTTAAATCTCTCAAACATAAAATCACATAATATTTAATAAATATTTAAAATATTTATTATTTTAGCTGTTTGTAGCTATCTGCTTTAACAATTCTTGTAATGGATAAATCAATAGAAAAATAGTTCTTAGGCACCTACATTTGCTGCTCTTCCTTTTTTTTTTTTTTTTTTAAATTTATTTTGAGAGAGTTCATGTGTGTGAGCAGGGGAGGGGCAGAGAGAGAATCCCAAGAGGGCTCTGCACTGTCAGCGTAAAGCCCAACGTGGGGCTCAATCTCACAAACTGTGAGATCATGACCTGAGCCAAAATCAAGAGTCGGATGCTCAACAGACTGAGCCACCCAGGCACCCTAAGTTTTACAAATTATTCCTAAGTTTAAAAAAATTATTAATCCATATTTTTAAAGCAATGAATTCCATTTTTCAGAAACTAAAAATAGCCTAATAATAATAGTAATAATACCTCTACAATCCAACCAAGCTGAAGACAGCACCTTTCTACAACATTTCTTAAATTGCAAGTAACAGCTCACACTTGATACCTACCAATACATGCCAAACGTTTTCATTTGCCCCATCAAAGCTGCAGAAACGAATGCTCACTCCCAACAAGCCCTGGCCACCCCACATGTTACTTGGTGTGACAGAGGTCTCTCGAAGCTCCAGTGTTTTACTACTGTAGATAAGCATTTTTACAGGTTTTTCAACATTTGCTTTCAGTAGATCCTTAAGAGTGTCATTGTCTTTATTCTGTGAACACATAGAAATATTATTTCTTAATGAATAAAAAATGTTAACTATTTTAGCTTAAGCATCCTATGGCCCTACTGGAGTAGTATTAATAATCAACATCCAACAGGTAAAGCTTTCATTAACATTCAAATGCTCCTTGAAGTGAAAGAATGTCAAAAATTAAGAACAACTCCTATGTTATCAACAACTTCTGACTTTTTTCTAATAGTTGACTACGGATTATGGATTTTGAAACCCAACATTATTTGAGGTGATCTAGAGCTTTAGTGATAAAAAACCAAAATACTCCGGGGTGCCTGGGTGGCTCAGTTGGTTAACCGCCCAACTTCGGCACAGATCGTGATCTCGCAGTTTGTGAGTTCGAGCCCCACATACAGCCCTGTGCTGACAGTTCAGAGCCTGGAGCCTGCTTTAGATTCTGTGGGATCTCTCTCTCAAAAATAAATAATAAACATTAAAAAAAATTGTTTTTAGTAAGAAAAACAAAAGAAAACCCAAAAAACAAAATACTCCTTAAGAAGTCATATTATGGGGGCGCCTGGGTGGCTCAGTCGGTTGAGCGGCCGACTTTGGCTCAGGTCATGATCTCGCGGTCTGTGAGTTCGAGCCCCGCGTAGGGCTCTCAGAGCCTGGAGCCTGTTTCAGATTCTGTGCCTCCCTCTCTCTGACCCTCCCCCGTTCATGCTCTGTCTCAAAAACAAATAAACATTAAAAAAAAAAAAAAATTAAAAAAAAAGTCACATTACTAACAAAATTGGTATGACTTTGATTTTAAAATCTAGAACATTTGCTGAGGTTGTAGTTTAATTTTGGACAGCACTCCTAAACATATGCTTTATTTATTTATTAGGAACTGGCAGGAGAGAAAAATGGAAGCAGTATGTTAAATATTTCATTACATAAATGAAAAAAGGCCATTATGTAGGAGATGCTGATAATGAACAAAAAGTTGAAACTGCTATGAAAAAATAAACCAACCAAGTAGCCACAGTCATAAGAATTTCTGTTGCTGAAATTATCTAATTTTTTTTTTCCTTAAGACTTTACTACGGGGGCGCCTGGGTGGCGCAGTCGGTTAAGCGTCCGACTTCAGCCAGGTCACGATCTCGCGGTCCGTGAGTTCGAGCCCCGCGTCGGGCTCTGGGCTGATGGCTCGGAGCCTGGAGCCTGTTTCCGATTCTGTGTCTCCCTCTCTCTCTGCCCCTCCCCCGTTCATGCTCTGTCTCTCTCTGTCCCAAAAATAAACAAAAAACGTTGAAAAAAAAATTAAAAAAAAAAAAAAAAAAAAGACTTTACTACGGGGAAACTGAAAGCAACTTATAAAAGGTGGTTTTAATTCTGTACTTTTGGAACATAATTATCTGGTTCCAATAATATTATTTATATATCAAGGAATTCAGCTCCAAGAAAACTAAGTTATTTGAGAATGGGTCTTTACTAATCCACTTGTCAGTAACATACAAAAGTCTGACATTACTGAAAAAGCAAACTTTTTAATCCTAATTATTTCTTTCTGCTTAAAAAAATTAAATATTTAACATATAAAAGTCTCCAGTAATTTTATTCTCCTAAGATAGTCACTGAAGGGTGAGGTATATATAGTATTTTGTATTTGACATTTTCATGTTTACTAACATAATTTTTACAAACTGGTATCATAACCCCATTTAATGTTTGTAACTAACGAATAAACATCCACCCCAGATAATCTGAAAAATTCCAATTTCAAAAGGTTACAAAATACTATAGTCAAAACTACAAAAAGCTGAACTTACTAATCTCGAACCATTAATGGAAACAATAAAATCAAAGAATGGCTCCAGTCCAGCTCTATGTCCTGGGGAATTTTCTTGTACCTGTAAAAACAAAAGTGCCAAAAAAGAAAAATGCAAAGCTTCATTAAAAATTATGAGCTAAATTTTAATACCTATCTCTTTTCAGTAAAATTAAGATAATTTCACTGATAAGGAGAGAGGTAAAACACACTAGTTCTCTCATTTCTCTTCCTCTCTCCCAACTAATGCCCTTGTAGTTCCCTAAATTCTACCTATTCTTTAAGTTCATCCCACATATGAGGTTCTTTCTCTATGGTCCTATTTCACTCTACCTTCTACTTTTGGAGGTTGGGGGCAACCTTCTCAGGTTGTAGCACAGGACATAGCAGACAGTTACTCATTACAACTGAGTGACAAATTCAAATTAATTTAGCAAGCATTTATTCCATGACTACTACTAGTAAGGCACCACTCAATTAGCAAAACTAATATAGGAACATAGCTACTATGTCAAGATATTTATAATCTATTAAGGAACAGACAAGAGGAAGGAAAGACAGAGGACACACAGTCCTCTAATAACTACAGAGGTTAAGGGCTATAATGGAGGTACAGAGTTCTAAGGAGAAGATTAATTCTGACTGAAGAAGCTTCACAGGAAAAAAAAAAAGACATCCGAATTGTGCTTTAAAATAAAGGGTTTTGGGGGAGCCTGGGTGGCTCAGTTGGTTAAGTGACCGACGCTCAGGTCATGATCTCACAGCTCATGGGTTCAAGTCCCGAGTCAGGCTGCTTCGGGTTCTGTTTCTCCTTCTCTCTCTGACCCTCCCCTGCTTGTGCTCTCTCAAAAATAAAAAAAACATTAAAAAACTTTTTTAAGAATATACCACTTATAAAAAAAATAGAGGGTTTTAAAGTTGAGATAGGTAAGGGGATAAAAAGGACATCTGAAAGTTGAAATGAGTAAATATCCAGGAGTCTGAAAAAATGGGGATCATAATATAGTATAGCTAGACAACAGAATGGTGTGGGACAGAAATATAGAATTATAGATTTTGAAAATCACAAAACTTCTAATCCAGGGGATCTTAAACTGAGGTCTGTGCGGATAGCTTCAGGGAGCACTGCAGCTCCTGAAATTATATGCAACATTTTGTAGTAATCAGCAGTTTTCCGGGTATAAAGATCCACGGCTTTCATTAGATTCTCAAAGGGTTTCTCCAAATAAAATGCTAAACCCACAGATTTTGTGCAATTCTTTTATTTGCAGGTGAAGAAACCATCCTGTGACTTGCCTATGGTCCTATAGTTGGCTCGTGGCAGAGGTTAAACTCAAAAGTATATTTTATAACATTAGTCCAGTAAGGAGACTGGAAAAAAAGAGTGGAGCCGGACTTATACAGGACTTTAAATGGAAGATTAAGATTACTTAGATTCTCAACAATTCAAATGGTTAGTTAGCATACCAAACTTGAAATGGACTAAAATTATTAAATTTTCTAAATTTACAGTAATAAAAATATTAGTAGCTGGCAATAGTAATACAGTATGACAAAACAGCAAAAAGTTAATACAATCCACTTTGTATTTCCTCTAAAATATTTTCATAATGTTTTAAGGACTTTTTATTCAGAGTGATATTATTTTATACTGTCAAAACTATCCTTTGAAAACGAGGTTTGCATGGATATTTGCAGGCCGATTATCTGTAACACTCCCAACAGTTCTAACAGTCAACAGTCAATTCTGAAGTTATGCAAATAGATGCACTCATTCATCCACACACAAATCTGCAGTTATCTATACAGTAACAAATTTTACTGCTTTCAAAATGGAACCCAGGAAGGAATCCAGAATATGTTCCTCTAATACCAGACTTCTTGGATTAAGGAAATTTAATATTTGATTAATGATACATTCATTCCTTTTTGGACTAATGTTACCTTTTAGGTAAAACCAAATTATACTATCACTGCTTCTGAAGAAGTAAAACTAGGTCTTCTTCATTTGTCACAGTACAAAAGTTGTCCATTATAAAGATGGCTCCATGTTTTAATTTACTAAAACTGTTTAATCTTGCTTTCTGTAAATTCTCTTGCAAATTTGGGACTACATCATTTTTGTAAATTAAACAAGTTGATTAAATACCAAAGGGTTTTATTATTTACAAGTGTTAGCTCTAATGAAAATAATCAGCACAAACTCGTTTAGCTTCTTTATACTCAGTTTTCTTAAATGAAGGATATTTTATATTCTACATGTTACCAAGTAAAATGTCTAGAACTCGAAGTGGCAGACAGATTTCTCTTCAAAAGGCAACTCTGTAAGGAAAACAGTGGCAGTCTGGAGTTATTATGAGAAGAAAAGGGAGGTCAAGTCACAGCTAGCTGGGAAAGAGTCATGATCTACTAGGTGTGAAATGCCTATTAGGTGCCTAGCAATTAGGTGTGAAATGCCTCAAGTGTGAAAAGAGGATAATTAGCATAGACCCCTGGAGACCCTTCGCTGTGGCGTTTCTCACTTAATAAGGTCCTCGTCTAATCCTCGGATTCTCTGAATCTGAATGTTTCCAAATGACTTTTTTTTCTAGAAACCAACCAGTCCATTGATCAATTTCAGACTTCTCCACTGAGGCTGCCAAAAGTTTATCTTTCAGTTAAAAAGGGACAAAGATAGTCCTTTTGTAATGTCATCACCAACTTAGAAAGTTGATCCCACACACTGATGCTTGCCATGCCACCCTCCAAGTATAAAGTTTTACCACTATTTGAAATGGAGTTTCTAATAACATTAGAACTATTCTTTCCCATTACTCAAAAGAAATTCAACAGCCAAATTTGAATTCTAAAATAAGTACACTTAAATAACCCTTTCTCTATTTTTCTATTTGCATTTGCTACAAACATCAATCTCCTCTGTTTCTAATGTACCTTGAAATTAACTTCTTTCCTAAATTTATTTACATCATTAGTACCAGTACAATTCTGGCAACTAGGTATCTAACAGGAAGCCAACAGAGGGAGCCCTAGAAAATGCTCTCTTTGACCCTAATATACTTAAAGACAATTTCCTACATTTCATAGCATGCAAAACAAGATCTACAACACAGCAAATTAAACATCCACACAGGTGAAGTTTCTCTGGCAATACTATCCCCTGACAAGAATCTCTTAGGCACCCAATCTGTCAGGCATCAGATTACCACTTCAATACTTCCTGTCCCCTATAAGATCTCTCAATTATTGATTCACCTGCTTCCTTCAAACCACCTTAATTAAAAAAAATGAATATATAAAACCCTGGATCCATCTATCCATCTATCTATCTGGTTCCATAGATCATTACTATTTATTATTGGGCCAAATATTACAGCAATTTAAGATGAATAGGTTAAATTGGAAAGTTTATAGTTAAGATTTTGCAAGATTTTGAAAAAATGCACAATGTAAAGATAATGGAGTTCTAGAATCAGACTGACTTGATTTTGAGGCATGCTTTTACCTTATCAGCTGTGTGAACTTGGGAAAGATTATTTATCTTTCTGGGCCTCAGTCTTTCCATCCACAAGTAAAGGATAACATCATCTACTGTACATGAATACTGTAGAGATTGAATGAGTTTATGAAATGCCTAGCTAAGACTCTGATATATGATAGGAGTCCTACAAATCTTTTTTTAATGATGTGCCTGGCGTGTCTGATGCCTAAACAAATCTTTCTTTTTAAGTTAGTTAATTAATTTAAAATTAGTTTATACGTATATATGCATGTGCGTATGTATTATGTAATCTCTACACCCAACCTGGAACCTTAACTCAACCCCAAGATCAAGAGTCACATGCTCTTCCAACTGAGCCAGCCAGGCACCCCTGGGGGGAGGGGGGGGTTTTCTACAAATCTTAAAGTCACCTTCCTAACTCTGCAATCACCACCTGAGGGCAAATCTTTACAACTAACGAATTCCTGGACACTACATGAGTGTTCTAATTATGCATTAATCGTCTTTCTCCTCTTTAAAAAAGGAAAGGGAAAGAATTTGCAATAAATTTGTAATAAAACAAAAAAGTAGAATAAAAAAATAAAACCACAGAGGTAGAGTCAAAGGTAAAATGATAGAGCCTTCAGAGGAATACAAAGGAGAATATCTTTGAGATTTTCAAATATGAAAGACTTCTTAAACTGGATACAAAAAAACACTAATCATAAACTAAAAAATTAATGAATTATACTAAAACTACAAACTTCTGCTCATCAAAAGACACACTTAAGACAATGGAAAGATTTATTATACATCCAACAAAGGAGCTATATTCAGAACAAATTTAGAATTACTGCAAATCATTAGGAAAGAGACAGTAAAACCACAATGAGATACAACTTCACAACCATAAGACTGGCTAAAATAAAAAAGATACTAACAAAGGTTTGAAACAAACCCTCATATATTAGTGGTGGGAATATAAAATGGTGCAGTTGCTGTGGGAACAGTTTGGCAGATCCTCAAATGTTAAACAAAGAGTTACCATGTGACCCAACAATTCCACTCCTAGATATATAAAAAAGAGAAATGAAAGCATGTCCACATAAAAACTTGTACACAAAATTCATAGCTGCATTATTCATAGCAGCCAGAAAGTGGAAACAACCCAATGTCCCATAACTGATGAATGAATAAACAAATGTGTTACACCCATAGAATGAAGTATTATCTGGCAATAAAAAGGAAGTATTCATGCTACAACATGAATGACCCTTGAAAACACTATGCTAAATCACAAAGACCACATATTGCATGATTCCATTTATATGAAATGTCCAAAATAGGCAAATCCACAGAAACAGAAAGTAGATTAGTGGTTGCCAGGGGCTGGGGGTAGGAGGAATGGGAAGTAGCTGCAATTGGGTATGGAGTTTCTTTCCGGGGGTAATAAAAAGGTTCCGGAATTAGATACTAGTGACGGTTGCACAACTCTGAACATACTAAAAAACCTGTGAACTGTATACTTTAAAAGGCCGAATTTAATGGCAGGTAAATTATATCTCAATGAAGCTGCTAAAAAAAATAATAACTTAATGGAGAAATGGGGAAAAGATTTTAGCAGACACTGAACAAAAAAGGGTACTGATGTGGCCAATAAGTATGAAAATATGCTCAACTTCAATAGCTGCAAATTAAAACCACAATGTGATACCACCTGCCAGACTGGCGAAAATGAAAAAGATGGAAAATACTAAATGTTTGTGAGGATACAAAACAGCTGGCAACTTCAATTCCTGCTGGTGGGAATGTAAATGAGCAAACTATTTGGCAATATCTGTTAATATTGAAATATTTGACCAAATATTACACTCTTTAAGCATACCCAATAGAAATGGGTATACAGATGTTCTTCAAAAGACACACACAGTTGAATGTTCACAGCAGCACTATTTGTACTAGCCCCAGACTAAAAACTACATTAATTCCCATGAACAGCAGAACAGATAAATCAATCTTGATATAATCTCTCGATGGTATAAGGTAAATAAAACAAAAACCTACAACAATACACAAGATGGACATGTTTTACAAGTGGTATGTGAGCAAAAGAGGCCAGACACAAATGAGTACATATGATTCCATTTATATAAAGCTAAGAACAGGTCAAATTAATCTATGCTGTTAGAAATCAGGACAGCATTCACTCTGAGGGGGTTGGTGGGTAAGTCAGAGTGTGCCTGGAGAGGGATGGGATGCTGGGTACACGAGTATGTTGTCTGTGAAAATTCATCAAGCTTTACACTTATGTGCACTTTAAAAAGCTTTAACATATACTCCCCTCTATCCAAAAGGCAGAAATACAATTATTACAACCTAAGAACATACCAAATATTTCACCTACAAAGAACATACTTTGAAAGCCAGCAATTAAATCTCAACGGTCAGTTGAGTACAAAGCAGTCAGTACAAAGGCCACAAAATAACTTACTCTAATGTTCCCCTTTCAGAACATTTCAGGACCACTCTTAGATTCTATTTATATTTACATGGTTTGGCTACCTGATTCCAAGCCACGAACAGAGTACTAACCAAACAAAAGAACTGAAAGAGATGCCACTGCCACTTGCTTACAGCAAAAAATGATAGCTGGCAGAAAATGAGAATAAAAATTAAAAAAATCAAAAACCAAAAGAAAAAAAAAAGTTGAGTGTTAACTTATGCCACTTACCAAATTCTACCGAGTACAAACTGTGCACTAACAAAAAAGGTGTAGTTGTGATTGTGTCTTGTGGTAGGGAATACAAAAATTTAAAGAGGTCTCCACTATTAAGCTACTTTTAGAACTTTTCACAATTATAAAAATCTTCTGTATCGTGTGCTGTCCAATACAGTAGCCACTACCCACATGTGAAATGTGGCTTGTGTGACTCTGGAAGTGGATTTTAAACTTCATTTAATTTAAATAATTTACATCCAAGTTTAAACAGCCATATGTGGCTAGAGACTACTGTACTGCACAGCCCAAGTCTAGGTGATAAGTACATGTATTCCAATACAGCACATGGACATCATCACAACAATTAAGATAAAAAAATTTTTTTTAATATATGTAGCACCTATCAGTAATGGTGGAAGCATGCAATGCATTTAAAACATAGATTTGTTTATAATATATTCTTGATACTGAAAGCAGTAAATACTCCATTTTAAGGAAAAAAGTGACTTTATACAAATCCATTCCCTGGGAGTTCTAACAAGCATGCTGAAGTCTTCTCAGGCCTCATGGTTTACTTTGAACAATTAAGGAATACAACATAGCAGCTGAAAATACTGAAAAGTAATTATGCTTACAAGGGAATGACAAAAATAAATGTGAGCCAAACACCCACATGTAGAATAAATTATGAACACACTTACTGGCACTTATAAGAGTTCAACTTTACATCTGGAGGTTATCTTACCAAAATAAATTCCACAACATGAAAGAAATACTTCTTTCATAAGCACTCTAGAAAAAAGAGCTACAATATGCAAGATAAAATCTGCTAGAGATTTTTACTCAAGAAACAAAAAATGAGCTTAGAAGAGAAACTGCACAGTGAAGGGGTATCCATCCCCAGTACATAAAAAGAAATTAGCACCAATGATTAGAAGCTGGATTTGGAATCACCAACTATATATAAATTCTTCTTAAAGTGGTGTCATCCAATTACTACAGGGAGTTTGTTCTGAAATCAATTTAGTGGATCATTACAGAAGAGGAAAATGTCAAAATAAGAAAGTATCAGAATAGATAAAATACAAAAAATTCATGACTTCATAAGGGCCATTATTTTTCATGAAATGTAGTAGTACACGAGTTGCAGTGGAAAATAAATTTCTTACTTTGATCTGTAATAAAAATAAAATTGGAAAGAGTCCTACAAGATGTCATTAACTCTTTTTGTCCAATCAACCTCCAGGTAATAAATGCAATTAAACTTTTGGCTTTTCTCTCACCTTCTGATCCTGGACCAGGAGGGAGTTTTACCAGATTTAACATGGATTCTTCCTTGTGTACAGACCTAATTGTTCTAAGCCGGTTGCTTTCCAGTGAAGCATCCATCTCTTCTCCGGGGGTTAAAAGTGTCATAGTACTTTATACTAGGTTTGGGTCATTTCGCATGAACCACTCTCTCTTAAATCTTGGCTTGAGGAGAGAGGGGCAGCAGAATAAAGGGGAGAAGAGTTTGGGTGGAGTTGGGGGTAGGCATTCTCTTAACTCCATCATTTATATACTACTCCCAGCTGAGGAGTGGAGAACTGCCATCTTAATGTAACAAAGAAAGGAAACTGCAAGGCTACTTGCAGAATACAGGAGATCATCAAACCAAGCATTTCATAAGGTGATATACAAAGACATACCTATCACATGTCTGGCTAGTATGTGAATTATTTCTCATTTTCTAACCAAGGAGATGTTTCCATAAAATGGGCTCAGTGATATGTGTCTCCTTTTTATTACTGCACCAATTCCTTCACACATAAAAGGTAGTTCTGTCTATACCGTCATCTCCTCTCTCAATTTAGTGTTTTGTACTATTTAAAAAACCACCAGGGATATTAAATAAAAGTAAAAATTAAGTCCAATCCAAGTAATCCAAGTATTAATAATGATTCATTTCAACTATACACATAAGGCCTCATGTTACATATTTACACGCTTGCGTGATCAAAATGATGTGAGAAGACTTGGGGGGCGTGATATAATAAAAATAAACCCGAAATCCTTCAGTTATAAAAATTAATAAATAAAAATAGAAAGACACTTTGGGGGGGGGGGCTCTTCCATGTCTGAAAAGGGCCAGTGTTCCTGTTTGGGACTTGATACAAATATGTGGAAATTATTCTAGAGTAGACTGGAAGAGTTCAAGCTTTACTTGCTGAAACATTTTTTTTTTAATGTTTATTTTTGAGATAAAGAGAGAGCACGAGCAGGAGAGGGGTAAGGAGAGAGAGACACACAGAATCCGAAGCAGGCTCCAGGGTCTGAGCTGTCGGCACAGAGCCTGACGTGGGGTTCGAACAGGGAGATCATGACCTGAGCCAAAGTCAGATGCTCAACCGAGTAGTCACCAAGGCGCCCCAGTTTGCTAAAACATTCTTATATGTTCTACCAAAATAACTCAAAGAGCATGTTTTTCTGACCCTATGATGTAGTTTATAACATATGAAGCAATTTAAAAATTTTAATGATAACCAAGGAAATTAAAACCCATCAATACACTGTACTTTCTTAGAGAAAGTCTGTATATCAGAAAAATGATGTTGAAAGAAACTGAAGCCTGCTCCAAAAGAAGCAAAAAGTCTGACAACTTGTCACCTAATTTTATAATCTTCAAATACCAATTTAGGCGTTTCTTTCTTAGGGAAAGAAAACTTGCTGTGTGACCTTAGGCAATAATCTTTCTGTGCTCCTTTTCTTTAGCTGTAAAGCGAGGAGGCTGATGAGATAGTTTCTAAGACTGAACGACAACTCACCATGAAGTAAGTCTAACTGCCACTATCTATAGATTCTACAGTGTAGATCCAACCCAACAACATTATTTTAATTGCATAGACTTTTTTAGTCATTTTAATTAATGTGTTTAGTATCACTGTGATAAAGCAATGAAAAGGATACTGGTACCTTCCTTTTAAAAAAGACAAAATTGGGGCACCTGGGTGGTGCAGTCGGTTAAGCGTCTGACTTCAGCCAGGTCGCGATCTCGCGGTCCGTGAGTTCGAGCCCCGCGTCAGGCTCTGGGCTGATGGCTCAGAGCCTGGAGCCTGTTTCCGATTCTGTGTCTCCCTCTCTCTCTGCCCCTCCCCCGTTCATGCTCTGTCTCTCTCTGTCCCAAAAATAAATAAACGTTGAAAAAAAAATTTTTTTTAAAAATAAAAAAGACAAAATTTCCTTAAAACTGAGGATTCCTTAAAAATTCACAGGCACATTAATAAAATTCATGGGTCACATCTGATCCCAAATTTATGTTTTAAACAGTAGTAATGTATAGGGTTAGTTACAAGGGCAAAAGTAGCTGCTGAATGAGCATGTAAATGGAAATGCTACTTAAAATGCTTAGAGGTCTATTTTAACTAGTATTGCCACTACAACAGTGGTTCTCAATGGGTGATACAATAGTGCAGATGCTAACAATAAAGACACCAGCTAACATTTACTGAGTCTTTACCATTCTCCAGACCCTATGCTAAATGCTTTACATGGAATATCTCATTTAATCCTTGGGATAACCAATGAGGTAGACAGCACTGTTTTAATGAAGACATTTTTTTAAATATGAAATTTATTGTCAAATTGGTTTCCATACAACAAACACCCAGTGCTCATCCCAACAGGTGCCCTCCTCAATGCCCATCACCCACCCTCCCCCCCACCCCGCCATCAACCCTCAGTTTGTTCTCAGTTTTTAAGAGTCTTTAATGAAGAAATTTAAGAGCAAGGCCATCTGCAAGGTGGCAGTGGACCAGGAAAAAAATTAATGTGCTCAATTTTTTTTCAAAATACTTTCATATACAGTATCTACAATGGTTTTTAGTCAAAAACAGGCGGAGGAGGCACTAGTATTATCCTCACTTTTCAGATACAAAGAATGGGGCTCAAAGAAGTTCAAAGGTTTGCCCAAGGAAACACAATGAAGTGATGGAGGGGACAGGACGGTTCAGTGATTCCCAAGAGGGGTCTCTGGTGCTCTACTATCAAGTCTCTCAATGCATTCACGTCTACAAGATGACAAGGTTCCTCACTGCTGACAATGTGCTGGAATGGTCTCTCACTGGTGCTTACAACAAAAAACAATCCTCAGCATCACTCCCTTCATGCTGCAGTAAATTCATTTGCAGTGCCAAGAGGGACATGGACAGTCTCTCAGGTTAACTACTTTGGTTCTGCATGTTGTTTGGAGAAAAAAAAAAGTCCTCTTATTTAGTTAATCACACCTCTGAAGGCAATCTACAGTTATATTCTAAAGCATGTACCAAACCTTTACATATAACATATTTTCTAGTTTAGATTAACTAGTATTAGTGAATCAATTGAAATAATGTAATCCTCTCAGCACAGTATTAAAGCCAGCAAAATGAATGTACTGATATTAATGGTTATTCCAAGTTCAATTCTTATGACAATTTCAGTGGAATTATTTAAAAAGAAGCTGTGTCTGACCCAGAAAACACTACACCCCGTGCTGTGCATTCTACTACTTAACTGACCAGAACAGAAACTGCAGTTACCCGTCAACAGTAGACCTCCCCAAATAAGGATCCTAAGGATCCTTAAAAACACATTAAAACACACTTCATCACAAAATATGAAAGTGTAGATAAACAGAGCAACACTAATTTGTTCAAGGTCTTTTCAGAAAAAGTTTATGTCCAATGATACAATTTCTAAGCATGTCCTAAGGTTCACACACATTGTATTTGACGGCATTTATGAACTAAAAATCTGACTCCTACATTTGAAAGGAATTTCAAAGACTATTAAATCTTTTAAGATTATATCTTTAAGTAATCTCTACACCCAATGTTGGGATCAACATCCCAACTCCTGGCATCAAGCGTTGCATGCTCTACTGACTGGGACAGGCAGGTGCCCTTATTCGTGTTTTTTTTAGTACAAGACATCAACTTCGGGAGATCATTATCTTTAGGTGGTGTTTATAGAGCTTTTTCAGTCATAACTTTGTATTTGAAAAACATCAAATAACCCAACTGTTTTCTTTTTATAACATCGTTTTCAGAGTGAGTGAGGAAAGAGGATAGTAGTGAGATTTTTATGTTTTTCAAGTGGGGACATGAGTTTAAAATGTTTGAGGGGCACCTGGGTGGCTCAATCGGTTGAGTGTCTGACTTTGGCTCAGGTCATGATCTCGCCTGAGTTTGGATTCTGTCTCCCTCTCCCTCTGTCTCTCTCTCACAAAAGTAAATAAACATTAAAAAAAATTTTGGGGGGGGTGCGCCTGGGTGGCTCAGTCGGTTGGGCAACTGACTTCGGCTCACGTCATGATCTCACAGTTTGTGGGTTCAAGCCCCATGTTTACAGTGTGGAGCCTGCTTGGGATTCTCTCTCTCTCTCTCTCTCTCTCTCTCTCTCCCCCCACCCGCCACTTGTGCGCATGTTCTCTCTCTCTCAAAATAAACTTAAAAAAATTTAAAATAAATATCTTTTAATAATTTTTTTTGAATATACAAGTATTTCATGACCACTCTGGAAATTTTAGAAAATATACTGAAGGGGGCATCTGGGTAGCTCAATTGGATAGAGTCTGACTCTTAGTTCTGGCTTAGGTCAGGATCTCACAGTTTCATGGGTTTAATTAAGCCCCACATTGGACTCTGTGCTCTCAGGGTGGAGTATGCTTGGGATTCTCACTCTCTCCTTTTCTCTCTGTCCCTCTCCCACTTATGCTCTCTCAAAATAAAATAAGAAGAATATACTGAGGTTTAAAGGAACGTAAAAATGTCACCATTCGCCAATAATCCTTTTAATAGCGTGGCTAATTACCTTTGTTTTATTTTCCTTGACACTTAAATGTACGTGCACCTACACAGAGAGACATGCCTATGGCCACACAGTGTTTTGAAACACAATTTTCATGAATGTATAGCACTCCAATCTGTGGTTAGGCCCTGATTTATTTAGCACTGTGTTTTTGATTGTAAGCCAATATCTTACCATAACTTCAGACTATACCGTACTTGAATATGTCGTATCATTCAAAATCTTTGTGAACCATGGCTAAGGGGCAAGGTTAGGCACAGAAAAAGAGACTAGAAAAAATACTTCGGCATTATTTACCTTTAGATGACAGAATTACAGGTAGTTTAGGTTCCTGTTAATACTTTTTTAACTTATCTAAAAAGTCTGTAATGAACATATGTTGATAATCAGAAAACAATGTAGTAATCTACTAAAATGAAGATCATTTGTATAAATTAATATTAAGATTCAATAATTTGGGAAATGTACATTTTAAGTGAAAACAAGACAGGATTTGAGGTTGTGAACATGTACTTACAACAGCAAAGACTTTTTAGAAAAAGTAAATGTCCACCACCACCAGGTGCTGCTTAGCTAAACTCTGACACAACAAACTGCTGTGGAGCTAAGTGAAACCAAGAGGCAGATCTCTATGTGCTCCTATGAAGACTGCCAAGATGGATTAGCAAATAAAAGACCAAGGGGAGTAATAGTAGGTATCATGTGATTCCAACAGTTACAGAAGGAAACAAAGAGTGAAGGAGAGCAGAATTCTTTTACCTGCATAAAACATTTTTGAAAAGATACGTAAGAAACAACTGTGGTTACTTCTAGGGTAAGAATGGGGAGTTGGCTATACAATATGATCACAATGCGAAAATGTACATTAATACAAAATGCATAATACATAAAAAGGAAAGTACACTGCTCACAGCAGAAAACCTATAACTATTTCAATGTTGTCCCCTAAAAATTCTTAAAAGCAGAATCTACCAATGGATATGGAATATAGAAAAAAATGTAAAGTACCTGAACTGTAGGAATGCTGAAGTAACAATAAGATAGCAGTGGAAATGACTGTCAGTATAATTGTTATTTTAATTTAAAATTTAATATTTATTTTGAGAGAGAGAGAAAAAGAGAGAGGGAGAGAGCACAAGAGGGGGAGGGGCAGAGAGAGAGGGAGACACAGAAGCAGAAGCAGGCTCCAGGCTCTGCGCTGTCAGCACAGAGCCAGACGTAGGGCTCGAACTCATAAGCTGTGAGATCATGACCTGAGCTGAAGTTGGACGCTCAACCGACTAAGCCACCCAGGCACCCCTATAATTGTTATTTTAAAACCCAGTCAAACAAGTTTTTATTACTAACAAGGAAATGGCCAGGGAATCGATTACTAAAGGAAACAAACTTTTTTTTTTTTAATTTTTAAAGTTTATTTATTTTGAGAGAGAGAGAGAGAGAGAGAATCTCAAGCAGGCTCTGCACTGTCAGTATAGAACCTGATGCAGGGCTCGAACTCACAAATGGTGAGATCATAACTTGGGGCGAAACCAAGAGTCAGACGCTTAACTGACTGAGCCATCCAGGAGCCCCAGGAAACAAACTTCTCAGAAATCATTCTAGAACTTGTTAATAGGAGTGATTTTACTCCAAGGTTATCTTACTGTATCTCTTCTAGTTTACAAGCTCAGTAATCCAGCACTGCAATATATTACTGTATATTAGGCAATAATAAATGAAAGGAATATATTTTTTTAATATGTCCAGATTTAACATGGTACTTTCCCCTCTAAAAACAAAGATAACTGGAAATCAATGACAGAATTAGGGACAGAGGAGGTTAGGACTCAAACACATTTTAAAAATGCTCCTAAACTAAATGGTCATTACTATTTTAAAGCTCTCTCTAGCGAAGCTTGAATATTTCATTTTTTGCAACATTTATGCTCCAGATGCAGGAAAACTAAGGTTGTCTCTAGTGATTCGGAAAATCAGATTTATAGATTAATAACACATCTGCACTACTGAATATGTATGAGTGATTTACTGAGGTGCACTTATGTAAAGAATATATACTTCAACTTACTTTACGTGGAACACAGTCATGAACAGAAGTCGTTCAACTGCAATCCTTTTGATGTATACAGCTTTCTAACAAACTTTTAAAACTCAATAATGCTGTTTTACTGAGTGCACGTATTATTAAAATATCATGAGTCTCCAAGGATTCACGGCTACCATCAGCCACTGTGAGAATCAGCTGGTAATACTGGGTATCGGCCTCCAGGGTAGAAAACCAAAATCAAACCAGATAACAGAAAAGTACTGTTGCTAATTTTCACTTTACATTTAGATCCAACAATTCTCCTTCAATTTCTCCCATCAGTGTGGCACATGGGGCTGGCTCAGCTGAAGGGAATACGAAGGTAATATGGTTTGTTTAAAGATTCCCTTTATTTTCCGGGCAAATCATCCTTTCCTACCAAAAGTGTGGCTTCAAGAGAGATTTTCAGTACAGTGGAGAGGCAACAAGACATGATAATCCTGAAGATCAGAAAGGGGATCGATCACAGTACTATCACACACTTAACTGGGTAATTCAGTTTACGAATGCTGTCTCACCTAAAACATGGGATCTAAGACAGAATGACCGTAAGCACCAGGAAGTACTTTCTCACTTGCAGTGAAAATGCTGTTGCCTGAGAGCAGCTAATATCTAGTGACACTCTATTATGTCCTGAAATGGTACTACGGATTAGGGCCACTTAGTTGACAATCCATCATGTTGCCACTCACGCAGGTGTCACAGCACATAACCATCAATGCTACTTTTAAAGACTTCCAGTTCCCTAAGAACCACATGCTTTGCAACAACTTAGGCTGCTCGTAAGCAGGGGCTTACCTAATGCTTTTTGAGATCCTATGTTTCTCCATCCCAGCGACTGACGCTGCTTTCCTGTATTTACCTACGTTTGTTTGTTTTTTCAAACGTTCCTCTCCATTACCTGTTTTACCACCCTGAGCAGTCTTAGAACAGAACGGAAGTTCCCCCCGCCAGGAAATGTGGAAAAGGAGGGTTGGAAAGGTCAGGAGCGACACAGGAAAAGAGTCCTGCAAAAGCAAGTGAATTTAAGTCCGTCAAACCTACTATTAGGCCATTTCGTTTTCTGTTTGCCTAATTGACCTTTCCGGACACCCAGATAGCGCCGAGGTGAATTATCACCTGCCGTCGCATCCCCTGCCTCTAGCCTGCCGAGTTCCAGGCTTCAATTTCTCAGAAAACTCCAATGCTACCTTGACCATCACCTCTTTTGCAGACTTTGCCCCCAAGCCTTTCCTAACTTTGTAAGGTAAGAATTAAGAGGAAGAGAACGGAGAAGGCTGTGAGGAGAAAAAGGAGTCAAGGTTGTACCCCCACCCCCTCCGTGTCTGGGCCGCCCCCTGACCTAGTTGCCGGCTGCCGCCTCAGGCTCCACTCCGTCCTCCCAGAGCGGCGGACCCCTGGCCCGGAGCGCTCCCGGTAAGCAAGTTGCGCGCAGCCTTCCGAACCGGCCTCGGCTAAGGCAGCGCCCGCGGTCGCCGCTCCTTTGCGGGACCAGGCCTGGCTGTCCCGGGAAGGGGCCCGTCGGGGCCTCTGCCTCCCCGCGGCTGGGCCCCGCCTGCAGCCAGCCGCTCCCGAGCCGCCGTCGGAGCTCTTACCCGCAGGACGTGGTAGCCTTCCGTGCCCCCGCCAGGGATCTCGACGCTCTGCGAGGACCCCATGGCGGCGGGCGATCAATGTGAGCGGGCCGGGATCTGCGCTGCTCCCCGCCCCCTGCGCACCGCCCGCTCCGCTCCTCCGCGTAGCACTTGGGACGTGGCACTAGCTGCCGCCGGAGAGCCGGGCCGCACTGCCCGCCGGGAGAGCGTCGCCGCGGCACCCACTGCCGCTGCGACGCCGCAGACAGCGCCACCTGCCGCAAATCACCGGAAGAGGGCTGAGCACCCGCAGGCGGGGAGGGGCTTATTCAGGCTCGCGAGAGAATAGAAAAACAGTTCCTCCGGCCTTGGCATCTTGCTACGGATCCCTAGGTCAGACAAGCTTAAACAGACGCGTTCCCGCTCGCCTGAATGAACGATTGCATTGTCGTAGCTCCCCCTGGTGGCCAGAAGCAGGGAAAGGCTGCTACCAAAAAGAATAGGGCGGGTCCAAACACAGAGAGCTATTCTGGGGTGGGGGGTGGGGGGTGGGGGGTCTTTTCCCAATTTATACAGAGGGCGATAGTGCCTCTCCGTGGGCTGGATACTGCATCCGCTCAGCTAAACTCAGTTTTATAAAGGAAAACGTTCTGATTCTGTTTTTGCCTTCCTAATTATGAGAACAAGATCAGAGGATCGGTCACAATCTGAGCGATGTCGGAGTGGAAAGCGCAATTGGATGCCCTTGGTGTTCCACCTCCTGCTTCTGGGTTTCCCACTTCCTAGGAAACCCTTGGTTACTTTAAGTAGCCAAGTTGTATTCACACTTTTCCTACTCCGTTGCTCCTTTTGCCCCTTCCCTATAAAATCTCCAATTATGGCCATTCCCCAGTGGTCAATTTGATCACTAATGGTGGGTCAACCAGATGTCAGAAAACGTGTATTCTGGTGTGAAGCAATGTAAAGTACACATTACCACCCATGAAATATTCTAGCCCAAAATATTTGGGGCTTCTATCACATCTTTAGTTAGATCTCCCAGGGTAGAGGATAGAGGGAAATGTATGTAAAATGACATCACAAGGAAATAACCAGGCAAATAAAGGAGGTGAACTATTCTTCAGCACAGCTCACCAGTTTTTTCAAGTCAGAATTATAGGAAAGGGACTATACTGGATTAAAACAGATAGGAAGGACATAATCAGGAGATGCAATGTAAGGTCTTGAGTTGAAGACTGATTTGGAGAAATTAGCTGTAAAGGGCATTTTTGGCTCAAATGGTCAAATTTGAATATGAATATTCAAAGCATTTACTAACACGGAAAAGTGGAAATTATTACTGGAAAAAAAACCAGGTTACAAGCCACAGTATGTCTGTAAACAACATGAAAATATTTTTGTAAGCAAAATACATATTAATACGTATGTACGTATATGAAGGTGTGGGAGGATATGGACCAAGGGTTACAGTGATGATTTCTGGGTGTAACAGATTATTTTTTGTTTTTGCTGGTTCTGTATATTCTAATTCTCACGGACTGCTTCTGTAATAATAAAATAGTATTTAAAATTTTGAAATAAAACATCATTTATCTTTCTTTGCTGTCAATAAACTAACGCCAGGTTTTTAGGAACCCTAGTAAACACTTAAATACACAAATGAAACGTTCAGTTATTAGGTTCCTCAAGAGCATGGACTTCAGTGTAATCAGCTCTATGTTCCTAACACTTAGCAGAGTGTCTGGCAGCGAATTCATTAATAAATTTAATGTAAATGACTACATATAAGAACTAGATTTGCTGATGTTCTCATTCTGCTTGACAATTATAATCCTCTTCATGGTGGTGTCATAAGCTATTGCTATGTTCAGTGGTCAAATTTTTGTTTCCAGACGTTTGACACTATGGTTTGCAAAACCCAGGATGTGGACCTTAGGTAGTCCATGAGCAACTCTGACCCTTCCTTAGAGCTATATTTTATTTCAGTCATATAAGGAATAGCTATTCCCCATATAGGCCATTTATTTTCCTACCTTATTTATTCACACTGATCCACACAACTGGGGTACTCCTTCTTAAATTTATATTTAGAAAAATTCTGGGGCACCTGGGTGGCTCAGTTGGTTAAGCGATCAACTCTTGATTTCGTCTCAGGTCATTATCTCACGGTTCATGAGTTCTCACGAGTTCGAGTCCCATGTTGGGTTCTGTGCTGACAGCGTGGAGCCTGCCTGGGATTCTCTCTCTCTCACTCTCTCTCTCTCTGCCCTTCCCTTGCTTGCACACGTACTCTCTCTCTTCCTCAAAATAAATAAATAAACTTAAAAAGGAAAGAAAAATTCTAACTATCCTGTTAGGTCCCTCCCTCTCAAATGTTACTTATATATCCCTAAATTTAGAAAAATGCATCTCACTCTTAGTTCCTAGAATAATTTCTGGCAACATCATTATAGTCATAGGCCTGTCTTCCACCATTTATGGTCCATTCATTCAGGGTAAGGGTTGGGTTTTTTCATTTTCAGATCCCCAGTTCCTGGTTGAGTCTTGGGTAGTAAAGTTTGTTGTTTTGAACTGAATGAAATAGTCTCAAAGTCTTGTCTTTTCCAGGATCAGTTAATAAGTTACCACTACCATTCCCATTTGTGCCTCATCAAAAATCTGTGTTATTTTTTAGTAGCAATTTGTACAGGGTGAGATACAAGGCTCACCTGATTTGGGACTAAAAATATGTAATAACCATTGCTCCTGTTTTCCTGGTGCTAGTTTTTTTCCTCTTTCAGTTAGTGAATATGCGCAGAAGGCAAAGGATAAAATTCTAAGTATGTTGCCAAAGCTAACAAAATGAATATAAAATGATGGAGGGGAATGCATGGGAGATTATTGTCCGAGATAATCTCAATTGAAATAGGAATCTGCTGCAGGCAAGCTGCTATTTTGAAACATCACAGGCAGCAGCAAAGCAAAAGCCCATAAATAAATAGTTCATGATGGAAGGATGTTGGTTTCATGCTGACTAGTGCAGCCTCATATTTTTGCCTTTAGACTGCTCCGGGAAAGTTTGCTTCTTGCTGCATTTGGATAACCACCAGTCTCTATAGTCAGACAACAGGGCCTTTCTTACCCGTGGCCCCTTCCTGACCTAGTTTTGCTGAGGGAGCAAACCTCAGGAGGGGTCATGTTTCGGGCCGTGGAACCCCAGCCACAGCTGATTGGAGTAGAGGGGAACCCCCGACTTACCAGAAGCCAACACCAACGCTAATAACTTATGAAGTGGCCTGTTGATAAAAGCTCTGTTCCCCCATTCCGCAAACAAACAGCAGATTAGCTGGTGGTGATTAGCTAGGCCAATCATATTTTCTCTCTGGGGACTTGGAACTGGGAAATACAAGAGTCTCAGTCAGAGTAGTTTTATCTGTGTATTAGAATGTAAACTCCATGAGGTCTTTGCCTGTGTGTCTACTACTGTATACTTAATACTAAGAACGGGCTGGCACAGAACAGTTGCTCAATAAATGGTTACTGAATGAATGGATGGATGAACGAATGAATGACTAAAGGATCACACTAATAGAGAAGTGCTACCGCAGTGGTTCTCAGGCTTGGATATGTATCAGGATCATTAGGAAACTCTGAAAATACAGAAGTCCAGTGCTAGTTTACTTCAAGGAACCTGGGTCCCTGTGGTCTTTATTACTTTCCAGCTGATTCTGATACACACAAACTCTGAGAATCACCACACTGGAATAATGCTCAATAAATGCTGTTTTGTGGGCAGAGAGCCAATGAGAATCTCTACAGCTGAGAGCGATCCTCCCGACAACCACAGCCATGAGGCCCAATTTATACTGATGTTCTTGTGTTTCTTTGATATCCCCATCACCTTTATTGCCAAACCTTTTATTTAGTTTTTTTTTTAATGTTTATTTATTTTTGAGGCAGAGAGAGACAGAGCACGAACGGGGGAGGGGCAAAGAGAGAGAGGGAGACACAGAATCCGAAACAGGCTCCAGGCTCTGAGCTGTCAGCACAGAGCCCGACGCGGGGCTTGAACTCACGAACCGCGAGATCATGACCTGAGCTGAAGTCGGACGCTTAACTGACAGAGCCACCCAGGCGCCCCTATTTAGTTTTTTTTTTAACAAAAAAAATTTTTTGGACTTACAGAAAAGTTGCAGATAGTATAGAGAGTTCCCATATGCCTTTTACTCAGTTTCTCCTATTGTTAGCATCTCACATAACCATGGTACATTTGTCAAAATCAAGAAACCAACATCTGAACCTTACTGTTAACTAAGTTCTAAACTTTATTTAAATTTCTTAAGTTTTTCCACTAATGTTTTTCTGTTCCAGGATGCAATTCAGGATCCTATATCACAGTTAGTTGCCCTATCTCCTTAGTCTTCTTTGGTTTGTGCAGTGTCTCAGACTCTCCTGATTTTCAGGACCTAGATACTTTCAAAGAGCACTGGTCAGGTATTTTGCAGAATATACCTGTGTTTAGGTGTGTCTAATGTTTTTCTCATGATTAGACTGGGCTTGTAGGTTTGGGGGAGGAATCCCATAGAGGCGAGGTGCCCTTTTCATTATACCAGCAGTTCATGCCAGTAACATGACTCATTACTGTTGATGTTACCCTTGATCACTTTGTTAAGGTGCTGTCCCACTTAATAGTAAAATTACTATTTTTCCCTTTCCCCTGGAAACAAGTCACTAAATCTAGCTCATCCTCAAGTTTCACCTCCTGGAGGAGAGTATCCAAAGATACACGTTGGAATTCTTCTGTAAGAAATTTTGCCTCTTCTCTCCTATTTATTTAATCATTATATTTATATCAGTATGGACTCACATATACTTATTTTGTACTTTATCATCTAGTACTTCATTATCCAATACTGATAGGAATGCAGAATGATGTATTTTGTTGCTCAAATGGTTGCAGCTTTGCCCCCCGAGACCACTTTCAGTTCAGCTTCGGTGTCCCTTTGGCAGGCTCGCCTGTTTTTTGTATGTGATGAAATACACATAACATAAAGTCTACCGTCTTAACCATTTCTAAGTGTACTGCTCAGTGATATTAAGTACATTCATATTGTTGTGCAAACACACAACAAATTGAGTATTTCTGTACTTTCTGGTATGGCAAAATGCTCCAGTCTTATCTTGTATTTTTTCTGTTTTAGCCCTAGAATCAGCCCATTCCTCCAAGTCCAGCTTCCCTTAATTGGAGAATGATATTTAAAAACCAAGATCCGGGGGCGCCTGGGTGGCGCAGTCGGTTAAGCGTCCGACTTCAGCCAGGTCACGATCTCGCGGTCCGTGAGTTCGAGCCCCGCGTCAGGCTCTGGGCTGATGGCTCAGAGCCTGGAGCCTGTTTCCGATTCTGTGTCTCCCTCTCTCTCTGCCCCTCCCCCGTTCATGCTTTGTCTCTCTCTGTCCCAAAAATAAAAATAAACGCTGAAAAAAAAAATTAAAAAATAAATAAATAAATAAATAAATAAATAAAAACCAAGATCCGGGCTCGGGGTGTGTTCCTTGCTATTGAAGTGTCACTGCTTCTAGACGTTCTCATCAGACAGAGCTAGGGAACATGAAAATATATTGATCTATAAGTATTTAATATCATTAAGATAATTAAATATCTATAATTATTTCTATGTCTGTCTGTGTCTATATTAAACTGAATATGAGGCCATACCGTCTCTGACTCTAATTGAGCCCCACAGGATTCATTTTAGCACTTTCCCTTTGCTTATTTGTAACTCCTTTGTCTGACAGTGAGAGACCTAGCTCTCATTATCTACCATTTATGTACTTATTTTTTCAACTTCACTATACATATGAAATAGTTTCAGAATTGTTAATATTTACTCCTAGAAGAAGCAAATTTATCAACTAGGGTACCATATTTATATAGTTTTCTCTCTTTAGCGTTATGATTTCCAGTCAAAACACCATTTTCCAAAGTCATTTAGGTCAGCTCCATTTTACCCCCCGACCCTCTTCAGTGTGATCTATGAAGATAAATGATATGTATGTCAGATACATACAATCTTCACCTGTACAATAAGTTAGATTCATTAGCTCCAGTCTACATTCCATCCTAGGATTCCCTGACATTATGGTGTGATTTTCTTTTGATTTGCACACATTATAGTTCACTTTTTATGATGTACAGTTCTATAGGTTTTTACAAATGCATGCACCTACCATCCTATTACCATACAGAACATTTCCATCTCCCTAAAAATTTCCTTGGGTGATAAACCACTTCCCCTTCTTTTAACCTCCGGCAACCACTAATCGGTTTTCCAATGTTATAGTTTTGCCTTTCCCAGAATATCATATGAATGGAATTATACATTGCGTAGACCTTTGGTCTGGCTTCGTTCACTTAGCAAAATCCATTTAAGATTCATGCATGCTGTGTGTGTCTGTAGGTCATTCCTTTTTATTACTGAATAGTATCCCATTCTACGGATGTACCCTAATTTGTTTTCCATTTACTTAAAGGGCATCTTGATTGCTTCCAGTTTTTGACAAGTATCAATAAAAGTGCTAGAAGCTTTCACATATAGATTTTGTGTGAACATGAATTTTCATGGGTAAATAGCTAGGCGTGGGTTTGCTGGTAAATACCTAGGCGTGGGTTTGCTGGATTGTATGGTAGATTTATGTTGAACTTGATCAGAATCTGATACTGTCTTCCAAAGGGTCTGCTTTGCATTCCCACTAGCTATGCATTCCCACTACTTTGCATTCCCACTAGCTATGAACATGCATTCCTATTGTTCTGCATTCTCACCAGCATCTGGTATTGTCAGTTTGGGGATTTTAAACATTCTATTAGTTATGTAGTAGCATCTCGTTATGGTTTAAATTTGCATTTCCCTAATGACAAATGCTATTGAATATCTTTTCATATACTTATATACCATCCATATATCTTCCTTGGCAAAGTGTCTGTTCATATATTTTGTCCATTTTAAAATTATTTCTTTTCATATTGTTGAGTTTTAAGGGTTCTTTATAAGAATAAAGATCTCGATGTGAATCCCTACCAGAAATGTGACTTACACTCAGGTTTTGGCTTGTCTTTTCATTCTCTTGTCAACCACAGACATTTTTCATTTTTATAAAGTCCAATTTAGCACTTTTTTTTATGTATCGCACTTTTGGCATTATATCTAAAAACTTATCACCAAACCCAAGGTCACACAAATTTTCTGCTATGTTTTCTAATAGTTTTATAGTTTTACATTTTACATTTTGGTCTATGATCCATTTTGAGTTACATGAGGTGTATTTTGAGGCCCACTTTTTGTGTGTGTCTGGACATCCAAATGTCCCAGCACGGTATGGTGAAATGACTGTCCTTTCTCCACTGAATTGTCTTGGCATTTTTGTCAAAGAGAATCTCTAGAGCTGGGTATGATCTTTCCAGCAAACAAACTCAGTGCTAAGGCCCTAAATGTAGTAATGCCCTGGCATTTCTTTGAGGTTTCCATCACCTTTATTACCACATGTAGTTTTTAACTAAAACCTCTATTTCTCAAGGTAGCCTGTTTTGTTGTTGTTGTTTGTTTTGTTTTGCTTTTGTAGGTAAAAGAATTCCCAGGTCCATTTCTTTCATCTGCCTCCTAGCAGTGAGTCTTTCCTGCAACTTTGTGGGTCTCTAATTTTAAGGAACGAGTGCTCAGGTTAATTATTACCTGTGGATCCTTTGAAGATAAAAGGTGCTGGTAAGTAGTGCCAGTGAGTAGTGCAGTTAGAACAATATTGACTTTCTGATACCTGCTTTACTTCCCTGATGGGGTTTTCTTCCTTGATATTGTAGAGAGATGGAAATTTAGGAGTTGTACCGAATTACTCCCTCAGAACGCAGAAGAGGTTGGTGGACTTCTGCATGGCCCTGGGTGATAGAGAGGAATCAATCTTGCCTTCCCAGGCAAATTTATTTCTCCATGCCCCTGCTCTTGATCATGGGACAATGTAAATCATGTCGTTAAAGCACAATGTGGACAGTGGTGTTGGGGTGACTGTTGACAGTCTCTGTGTAAAGATCACAGTGTGTCAAGGGGCTTTCAGGGACTTACAAGGGGTTGATAACACATTATTCCTCATTTCCCCCTGGAAATAACCTAAGGAGATAGGTGTTTCATATGAAGACAACTTCTTTTTCCCTCATGATACTTAAATCACACATGGGTGAGATAGTCATCCTTAGTCAAATTGCTTTCCAGCTGTGGAGCTGTGAAATAAAACCTGTCATGTGCTTTCAAAATTAATCAAGGATTGGCAAACTTTTTCTGTAAAAGAGCAGATAGCAAATATTTTAGGCTCTGCAGCCCCTGCATCTCTATAGCAATTACTTAACTCTGCCATTGTATACCGTGAAGATAGCAATTAACAATAAGTAAATGAGTGGGTGTGGCTGTGTTCCAATGAAACTTTGTTCACAAAAGCAGCATGCACTGGACTTGGCCCACAGTCGATAGTTTGCTGACCCCTGAACTAGACAAATCAATTTGCCTAGGTAAAAAAAAAAGTCTCAGTTTTTATTGGGATCTTGTTAAATTTATAGAGAGAAGTTAAACACCATGCATCCAATGATCTCACTCCTAGATATTTACAGAAGATGAATGCCTAGACAAAATGTTCATACAAAACCTAAACACAAATGTTTACAAAAGCTTTATTTATAATCATCAAGACTGGAAACAACCCAGGGGCTCCTGGGTGGCTCAGTCTGTTGAATGCCTGACTTTTGATTTTGGCTCAGGTCATAATCCCAGGGTTGTGGGATGAAGCCTCACGTCAGGCTCTGCATTTAGTGTGGAGTCTGCTTAAGAGTCTCTCTCTCTCTCTCTCTCTCTCTCTCTCTTCCTCTGCCCCTCTCCCCTGCTTCTATGCACTTGCTCTCTCTTTAAAAAAAAAAAAAAAAGATGGAAAACAACACAATGTCCATCAACTGATAAATCACTAAACAAATTGTGGTGCATCTAAACAATGGAATATCACTCAGAAATAAAAAGGAACAAACTACTGTTAAAACTGTTAAAACATAATACTCAAAAGTATTATGTTAAGTGAAAGAAGCCAAACATAAAAGCAACATGCTATATAGGGTCTATGTATAGGTCATTCTAGGTAAAGCAAAATTATAGGGACAGAAAACATTAGTCCTTGCCAGGACATGGAAGTGAGGGAAGGGAATTAATTATAATTCCTGATTAAAGTGTCAACTTGGCCACAAGCATACGTATTTCCATCTTATATGAATCTAACTGCACAGGAATATATTTTATAACAGTTGGACTTTTTTGACTGAGACTTATTGTTTTATTAGAAAATTTAAATTCTTGGGGTGCCTGGGTGGCTCAGTCAAAGTGTCTGACTTCAGCTCAGGTCATGATCTCACAGTTCGTGGGTTCAAGCCTCCTGTCGGGCTCTGTGATGACAGCTCAGAACCTGGAGCCTGCTTCAGATTCTGTGTGTGTGTCTCTCTCTCTCTGCTCCTCCCCCACTTGTGCTCTGTCTCTGTCTCTCAAAAAAAAAAAAAAAAAAAAGAACATTAAAAAATTAAAAAAAAATAAAGTAGATAGGAGAAAATCAAGAAACTGTTTATAGAGGACATAACCATGGTTGTGATTCAAAACAAGCCAAATGTATTTCTATATATAATGGCTCTCTCTATAAGAGGTTGGGTAATGCTTCTGTGACTTCCCAAATCAGGATGAGTTTGGGTGTATGGGTTGGGGAAGGACTTGGGAGAGGTGAATTCCTTTGTGTAATGAGGTGAAGAATTAGAATACTGGGGAAGGGTGGGGAGCAGGAGGAGAGAAGAGATTAACATTGGCATGGGGGACATGTGAATGGGTGGAGGAAGAAGACCTGAGAGCCCTCAGGGCAAAGCACCCTAAAAGGGTCTCCCTCTGACTCTGAGTGCTCTGCATTCAACCAACTAATTGTCTAACCAATCAAGCAGGCTTTGAGGGTCAGAGTTGTCCAAGTAGGGACAGGAGGGTCCACACCCCCAGGGAGTTTGTGTCCCCAGCCAGCACCTTCCAGCATTAGCCAAGGATATCATGTGCCTTAGGACACCCCCACCATTGCCCTACACTCTGTTTCTGGGGATGTGTCTCTATCAGTCAGCCAGGAAGTGCTTCTTCAGCCCTATTTTGGAGGAAAATTTCTTTCAATGAGACAGTGCAGTTCAGGTAGAGAAAATAGATGAGTGCTCATGCTAGTATAATCTTTGAAGAGAATATATTATAACCAAGGGCATGTATTCTTTCTAAATATATCTGATTCTTCCAATGAAAGAGTGCGGTCTTCCCTCTGTGCCATGTTAGGGGTATAGGATCAGTATATCCTAGGAGTTTGGGCTTAGAGGAAGGAAGGGGTTAGCTTAAGCTGTGAGTGACTGCTTTGCCTTCTAAAAGGTGACAAGGGGAATGGAGCGAGATTGACAGTGGTTTGCACACCCGTCCCCATCCTGAGGTCTTCATTTGTGCCAGCTCAGCTGTCCTATTTAAAAAACACTGTGTTTTCATAATACATTTACAAAAATATACCAAAATAAAGCAAAACCAAAACAAAATTACTCTAAAAGCATTCAAGGGTTTGTCAAAGTGAAAAACAAACAAACAAACAAACAAACAAACAATAAAGTGTCTACCCTAACAACTTGCTCTTTGATAGGTATGAATGGGAACATTTTCCTAAAATCAATGATACTTGTCTTTTGGAAAGAGTTGCTAATGTCCAGTGGGGTCAGAGCAGGTAGATATTGGGTGAAGGGTGTACCTGAAAGAGGACTTCAACTACCTCCATTCTGACCTCAGTCTGTACTTTCTAAGTGATTAAGTTATTCTTTCCAGCTTATCACTTAACTCAGGCAAAAGACTCCACAGCGAAGCATCCCATATGGGAACCAAAACTACCCCTTAAGCAATAACAACCGACCTGACCTGACCTGATGTGACTGACCCCCAAGACAATGATCAACCCGACTTTTACTGCCTACATCTATGTTATGTACCCACTGACCTTTGTCCCACATTTTCTTTATATAAATCTAGAAGATATTTTCAGCACTTTGGAGACCCTCTTTGCGAAGTCTTCCTGGTGCTGGCCTCACTGAAATAAATGCCTGTCTGGTTTCACCACCACTTATCTTGGATCTTGTCAGCAGCAAGTGGCCGAACCTGGTCCATTTGGGACCCTGGAGCCAGGATCTCTTGCACCCCTGTACCCCAGTTACAGATCTATGGAGGTGCTGATGTGGTAGACCCTGGGTTAGCCAGGGCAGGGCCAAGAATAGGGTAAGAGCTGCTTAAGGATCTATTGTGTCTTTGCTGTTAACCTCTCTGGGAACTGAACTTGGAATTCTACAACGAGTTCTCCCCACCAGGTGTGTATCTTGAGGAGGGGAAGCCCCACCCAAGGGAGGCTCTTCCTGGTACATGGCTTGATGACATCGCTGCAGGGCAAAGGGATTGCTTGACCACCTCCGGTGGAAATGTTCATGGTGCAGCCACACAGCATCTGGGGGAGAGTGAGGGAAAAGCTGGGGATAGAGGTAATGGTAAAGGAAGAAAAATAATAAATGCATGAAAGGCAAGAATGATCTAGTTGGTGAGGAAGAACAGAAGCGCTCCCATCATCCCTAACCCTAAACACCCCCTGCACACACATACACACAACTTCACTCAGGCTTTCGATCCTTGAGACTGATCAGCACACTGAGATCTCAGTGCAAGTACTTAGCGTTTCTCTTCGATCGTAAAGAGAATGTTTGATCATAAAGAAATGTTGTCAGGCCATCAACTTCTTTGGGGAGGGTAACTTTAGTCCCTTCCTTCTAAAGGGGAACAGAATTTGCTGAATTTGATCACTACTGTTTTGTTAGGACTGGCTGTCCCACATGGAAACCCATAAATGGCAGAACCTGGTGATGATGGAGATGACTCACAGGCACCATCTTTGATCTCGATGTTTCCTGCTGAGAAGACCCCTCTTACTGATTCTTTCTTCAGTGAACACTGCTCATCTTTCACACTGAGCTCAAGCATCACTACAGGAAGCCTTCCTTGACCATCTGACGAAAAATCCTGTTTACTAGGTTTTTATACGATAAAAGTGGCACGTGCTTACTTTAAAACGATACAAAGATATATAATTAAAATAATAAAAAGTCCACTAACTCTTACTCTCGAACTCTCCTCCTCTGAGATAACCAATGTTGAGCTGGGTACGTATAGTTCCACTTCTTTCCTCGCCAAATACAAACTGATACACACCTATGTACAAACACTTGCTTGTTCTTTTCCTCCCCCCACTTGCCGCCCCCACACGAAGTCGCATTGTACCAGGACTCTGCAGTTTGCTTTCCCTTTTCCTTTCGTTTAATAATATCGCATAGACATCTTTCTATTTTAATAGCAATGTCGCAGTTCGCAATTTGATACTTGTTACAATGCCTGATTTTAATTTTTTAAAAAAACCTGCTGTGCTGTCTCAGACTTCTGAAACAAGATGATTGCCAGTGGTATCTTACTTCTGCTTTACATGGATATGTAGTAAACAATTTATTTAATATGATGTTTGTTTTTAGTTTTTGCTAACTAATCTTTATCACGGGTGAGATGGAATCCTGCTCATCCCACTTCAAATTTGTATTAGGAGAAGCTGCAGGATTTTTTCAAGTGACTTTTTGACATATTTCCATTTTACCCATGACTTTTCTATGTAACTTATGTTTCTAAGTTTAAAAAAGTTTTTTAATGTTTTTAAGTTTTTTTTCTAATTAAAAAAAATTTTTTTTTAATTTTTATGCATTTTGCATTCTTGGAAGAAACCTTTGTGGTCGTGGTATCATTTTGTGACTTTACCGCTGAATTACATTTGCAATACACTATTTTACTTGTTTAGAAAATTTAAATCTATATAACTGAAATTGCTCTGTAGGTTTTTTTCTATTTATCAAGCTCTGTGCCTCTCTAGCATCCTAGTCATAACTCTATCATAGTACTTATTACCTTGATGAAAACTATGTATCTAATTGTCTATGCGTCAACAACCAGAGAGCGGGGAGGAGGTCATATTCAGCTTTCTGTCCTTTGTGCCAAGCACAATGCCTAGGGCATGGTAGAAGCTTGAGGCATCTGTGTTGAATGAAGGAATGAAAAGCTTTTAGAAATATTTTCCTTTAATTTTAATACTGTTTGTAGTTTGCCATATGCTATCTTTAGATTTCTTTTGTTCCAATGCCAGTAATGTCCATGTTTCTATCCTCACTAGTTCCCTTGCAGAAATACCATCACCGAATACAACACTGCACTTAAAAGGAATAAACTAGGGCCACGTGTATCAGCACGGATAGATCTCAAAAGTATAAGGCTAAACAAAAAAAGCAAGGATATGTATAGCATGACACTATTTAGAGTTTTAAAAATGCAAACAATACCATGCGCTTGTGCTGGTTGTGTACTGTTGGCTCTCAACCCCACTGCGAGCCTTTCTGAGAACTCTTCTGGATTGCAAGGGGTCGGCAACCTGTCAACCACATGTCACAGGCTCCGGTTAGGTTTTGCCAGGGCAAAGCACTGACAGGAGACTAAAAAACAGAAGAAAGGGAGAAGTCACTTTTCTGTCTGTGCAGGTTGTGTGTTTCCAGCAAAGGCAGCACCAGCAAAAGGAGGAGGTGACTGAAAACGGGCATTTCAGTAGTATCAGGGGCTATGTTAGCAGCAGCAGTGCCAACCTGTACCAACCCAGCGAGAAGGAAACCAAGTGAATAGCTACTCTGATCCCATTCTCCTCTTCCCCTCCACCTCTCACCAGTACTTCCCACAGGCCAAAACCAACCGGAAGTCAGAGATCAAGAGAGTACAGTGAGACAGTACAGCTCGGTTTTCGGAGCACAAAGAAACATGGAGAGCGGATCTGGGGGTGGGGGGCAAGTGGATGAAACTAAACGTTATCCCATATGCTTCTCCAGCCCTTTCTATACCTTTGTAATTCTCACTATTAAATCTCCCTTTGTGTGCAACACATAGAGTGGTTTCTATTTTCCTGACTGGAAAGTAACTGATTTAGTCTAGTTTAGGGATACCAACATATACAGCAAAGGAAAAATAACTTGCATAGGAATAATAAACTCCATGTTCAAGATAATAGTTACTTCTCAATGGAAGAAAACAGAATGGAATTGGGGACAAATACACAGGCAGCATCCTGTATATCTGAAATATTTAATTTCTTAAGCTGGAAGTGGAAACTATGGATATTTTTAATGTTATTCTGTTTGTTATATTATTCTCTATTTTTTATATGCCAGAACTATTTAGCCATCCTAATGATTACATATGTGTGTGTATATATATGAATAAGCCGATGAATAAACAAATGAAAACACCTGACTCTGAATTCTGACTCTGTCATTTAATAGTTATTTGAACTGAGGTAAGTTAAGCTACTTACGTCTCTTGAGTCTCTTTGCATGCTCATCCATAAGGCTAAGAACATACCTTACGAGACTATTGTGATGATATGTGGAAGAATATATGTAAACAGGCCCTAGCACAGTGCCTAATACAGGACAAGCCCTTAGTAGGTCATAGTTTCCTTCTTCCTGAACTTTCAGGAAGAATAAGGCCTTGATTTTGATAAACTTTTAATTTCAACAAGTGTGCTATGTCTCAAGGAGGTGTTTTCTTTCTTTTCTTTCTTTTTCAAAGCCTTTCATGTTCCTTCTCTGATCATAAGAGAGGTGGTTGTCCAATGTAGAAAATTTGAAAAATACATAAACATATAGGGATGAAAATAAAAATGCACTGTAGTTCTGCTCCTCATAAACTGTTATAACTGTATACAAGTATTCAAATTAGAATAATACTATATAGTTCTGTGACATGGTTCTTTTTTTTTTTTTTTTAGCTTGTATATTTCTATTTTTATTGAGAACTTTTAACAACTTTCTTGTTTTGGGGGAGGCAGTGCCATCTAATTGACGGAACGAGGGGGGTGGGTATAGAATTTGACAGTTGTTACCAGTTGGCTGGTGACCTTTAGCAACTCACCTACTGATTTTATGTGAGGGCAGAGGAATTTCACAAAAAGAAGAGATGAGGTGTGATATTTAAGGCCTTAAAGCCTTAGTCTACCTGTTTTATAGCTTTCATTTTTACAAAGAATTTGAATATATCAGTATAGCTTATTTCTTTTTTTAAGGCGGAAGAAAAATACAAGGAGAAAAAAGTCAGTAGTATGAACTTAAGAACAATCCAGGCAAAAGCTAAAAATTATCAACTGTTATCATCTTAACTTTGAGTTATCCCAACACTTTAAAAAAATCTTCAGTTTGGTTTTCTTTCCTAATAAGGATTACTGGTAACATTAACCATTTATTATTTGGGAGATCATGAAAATTTACGGTAAATACAATCTATTTTCTTTAGCTGGAAAAGAAATTGCTTGATAACAAATGAATTTACACAACAGTATCATTAAATACGGAGACTTTAAAGAGACAAATAATATATTGAACTATTTTGGAAAGTACACACAGGACAAACACATATTTTATCTGTATATATTCTAATGGCTACTTTTTAAGAAATTTTAAACATTCTGCCATTTATTTCACTGACCTATTGTTGACAGTGGCTGATGAAATTTTCATTTTTTGCATGTATTGCTTGCTGGGTTTCCTTCATCACAAGCTCTAGCTTTGTCTTTTCTTTTTTTTTAATTTTATTTTTTATTTTTTAAAATTTACATCCCAATTAGTTAGCATATAGTACAACAATGATTTCAGGAGTAGGTTCCTTAGTGCCCCTTACCCATTTAGCCCATCCGCCCTCCCACAACCCCTCCCATAACCCTCGGTTTGTTCTCCATATTTATGAGTCTCTTCTGTTTTGTCCCCCTCCCTGTTTTTGTATTATTTTTGTTTCCCTTCCCTTATGTTCATCTGTTTTGTCTCTTAAAGTCCTCATATGAGTGAAGCCATATGATTTTTGTCTTTCTCTAATTTCATTTAGCATAATACCCTCCAGTTCCATCCATGTAGTTGCAAATGGCAAGATTTCATTCTTTTTGATTGCCAAGTAATACTCCATTGTATACATAGACCACATCTTCTTTATCTATTCATCCATCAGTGGACATTTGGGCTCTTTCCATACTTTGGCTATTGTTGATAGTGCTGCAATAAACATGGGGGTGCATGTGTCCCTTCGAAACAGCACACCTGTATCTCTTGGATAAATGCCTAGTAGTGCAATTGCTGGGTCGTAGGGTAGTTCTATTTTTAGTTTTTTGAGGAACCTCCATACTGTTTTCCAGAGTGGCTGCACCAGCTTGCATTCCCATGTGACATGGTTCTTTAACTTCACAAGATAAACATTTTCCTGTATCAAATATTTTATGATGTCACTTCTGCTGGCTGTGTAATATTCAAGGGGTTGGGATGTTTAGATTTTTCTAATATTTCACTAATATAATTAATTGTGCAATGAACTTCCTTGTTGATAAACCTTTCCCACATTTCTCACTATTTCCTTGGACAAAATACTTGTGGAAATCCTGGTCAAATTGTATGTGCACTTGATGACATCTTATGGGCTATGCCTATCTTGTTTTCCAGAAAGACTGTAAAGAAAGTAAGAAAGATTGTACCAATTTATACTGCCTCTAGCAATGCTGGAGAGCACTACTTTTCCACATCAGGAAGATACTTTTAAAAAGAGAAGTTGGAACAGACATGGACTTACCAGTGGAATCTACAGCAATAATTCCAACTGGCTTAATGTTTAAAGAATACCAGCAAAGTGCCATAACTATACAGAGGAAAGGACTTCCATGGGCCACTGAAATCTAATTTTAACAGGTTGCCACGCAGAGGGATTCCAGTCGAAGTTTTAAGTGTCAATTGCTATCTGGAATCAACTATAAACATGGACACCAGTTGGATGTGATTTGGGAACCAGCTAACCTGTGGATTTTCTAAATCCAGACCTGCTAGTGATACAGTTGGGAAATAATGCAGAACAAGACAAGCACTCTGCTCCTGGCCAAGGCCTGCGACTTCGATTTCCTGTGTCTTGAACGTTCACCTCTAACCTTTCCCCTGCCTCCAGTTTGAAGGGCCTGAGACCCACTCTGAAGTGGTTAAATCAGAAAAAAAAGGAAGATAGCAAAAAGCATCAGCTAATAAGAGCTTCCACTCTTTGTTAATTAATTTCTGCAACTCTAACCCTCTGGCATCTGCCAGCTTCACTCTGTATTGCAGCCAATGAATTTCAAAAATAATTAAAGTTAATGAACTGCTCTTTGTGATAGGACCCTGAAAACTTAACAGCCATAATTAGTAGGAAGTGCAAAGTGGGGAAAGCGTCACTTGCTGATAAACAGAATTTCCTCATCTTGTTGATACAAGAGTCCTGGCCATATGTGAAAGTCATGCTCTATTGAGTCAAAGGAGATGTATGACTGGGTTTACAAATTGAAAGTAAATGAAGGACAAGTACTGATCTTGAAAATGATCTCCCTAGGCTAAAATCAGACCCCTCTCCCAACATTCCACAATTATTGTATCAAAATGTCAGTAAGAATTCATGATAAAGTGTCCAGCAACCTGAGAGGGTCAGTCATCCCAGCCAAAGTAGGGCATCGAACTTTCCATCCTTTAGTAACCAAAACAAACAGGAAAATTAATGAGTGCTGAGAAGTCAAACACTAAATTGATGGTAGCTCTCTGAATTCAGTTTGGGAAGGATTTTTCAGTGTGAATTTCTTGAAAGCAAATGCAAATAAAGAGTCTGGAAATAGTGGGAATAGCTCCGTGGCTGGAAGGAAGTGACACATCTGAGCAGGTGGAACTTCACCTAGATGTGGGGTTTCCCAAGGGATTATACACATGCTTGCATTCTACTGTAAGGCGATTTTATTTATTTATTTTTAAAGATTTTACTGTTAAGTGATCTCTACATCCAGCGTGGGGCTTGAACTCACAACCCCAAGAGCAAGAGTTGCATGCTCCACCAACTGAGCCAGCCAGGCTACCCAGTAAGATGACTTTACATGGTAAATGGTCAAACATGTTTTTTCAGCTTAATAGTTACAGATTAATTGTAATTCATATTTAAACCATTCAACTAGCACGGCAAAACCTTCATTTCACAAGTGAACTTTTTCTTTCAAAATGAACACATTTAGGGGCCCCTGGGTGGCTCAGTTGGTTAAGCAGCCGGCTCTTGCTTTTGGCTCAGGTCATGATCTTACACAGTTTCATGAGTTCGAGCCTTGCATCAGGCTCTGTGCTGACAGAGCCTGCTTGAAGTTCTTCCTCTCTGCCCCTCCCCCCACTTGTGCTCTCTCAAAATTGATAAGCTTAGAAAAATAAAATCATTAAAAAAATGTATCTCAGTTGAAAAAAATGAGATGAGTTTAAAAACTAAATATGAATGCAGGTAGAATTTGGTTCTGCCAAAATTTGAAAGTCTGGAATGCTGTGGGAAATTTCAAGGTAGCTACTTTATAATCTTCTTTCTTGAGCTTTAAGATGTACATGTCATCAAATCTAAGGATATCTCAAGTACAAAATGAACCGTTATGAAGAAACAAGAAAATGCTGCCAACTAACTTGCGGCCCATGTGCTCTGAGCACTTAGAATTTTATTTTATGTGTAACGAAAGCTCACTTTTAGACTTACTTGTCATTATTGTTTTTTACAGCTGGAACGCTTCACGAATTTGCGTGTCGTCCTTGCGCAGGGGCGGTGCTCATCTTCTCTGTATCGTTTCAATTTTAGTGTATGTGCTGCCGAAGCGAGCACAGCCATCATTTCTTTTTTAGTCACATATTACAGCGGTGTTTCTGTGCCTTCCTGTATGTGTAGTAGGTTTTCATTTAGTCCCTGTCACATTATGATCATTTTGAAGATGTTTTAACAATAAACCTCAAGTCCTGTGGTACTGACAATAAACATAACTCAAGGGAAGTGACAGCCAAGCACCTATGACCACATTTTTGCACACAGAGGCAATGGCGCTGGCAATGCGTCTTTGCTGCACCTGATTTCAGAGGAATAAAAAGGCGCGAAAAAATGTGCGTCTTAGAATAGGTAACATGCACTAACACCTTCTTCAAGGTGCTCCTTAAAGGTCCCTGGGGATTGTTTCCTTTCTTGGGTCCGGGCTTTTTCCAGGAGCAGAGATCACCAACAGAGGTGAGGTAATTCAGAAAGCCTTAGAGGAAATAATGAGTTGGATGTCAGAACGCTGGGATACTTCCTACTATCTTGTGCTGCATGGGGTCCTAACTCAGTCAATAGCCAGGCTGGCGCAACTAGGCGACTTCATGCAACAAATCATCACTCAATTGTGATGAATGTGTCAAATTCCCAATTAATTCAAGGGTAGAGCTTATGTAGGATTCACCTCTGTGGCTTCATCACCCACCGTGCATTGCACAATATAGGTAATAGATGAAAGACGGTTGACAAGACTGCTAGTTGTAGACAATTCATAATTCCTCAGTGAAATAATAATGATCTTTCAGTAGTGATATCCTCTAATAACTGTTCACTATGAGTGGAATTGTGAGAACTTATGATGAGCCGAAGCATTGTTCTAATTGCTTTACATTTCTTCAATTCTTTTGCTTTTTCTTCAATTTTTTTGTTTTTATTTATTTTTAAAATTTTTTGTAATTTTTTTTTGAAAGAGACAGAGACAGAGTGTGAGTGGGGGTGGGGCCGAGAGAGAGGGAGACACAGAATCCGAAGCAGGCTCCAGGCCCTGAGCGGTCAGCACAGAGCCCGATGCCGGGCTCGAACTCAGGAGCCGTGAGATCGTGACCTGAGCTGAAGTCGGATGCTTCACCGACTGAGCCACCCAGGCACCCCTAACTGCCTCACATTTCTTAATTAATGTACTACCTAACAATCCCCAAATTAGATACTATTATTATCTTGATTTTACATATGAGGAAGCTGAGGCGCAGAGTCATCAGTTAAATTGCCCAGTTGTGGCATTTCAGAGCTAGATTTGAACTCAGGCAATTTGGCTTAGCATTCATGCACTTAACCATTATACTTTCTTGCCTCTGCCATATAATGCTTTACAGCTGTAATAAAAGAATAAAAGCAAATAGAATTCTCTAAACCTGCAGATACTTAGTAAATGTATAAAGTAAACCATGCTCTCTGGATTCTCCATAAACACTTATTTATTGATCGTTCAGAGAATGAGACAGTAAGAAGTACTCCACGCCATGTTAAAATTAACGATAACAAAACCCATGCCATCAGCGAATGCACTGAAAAAGGATGGAAGACTGATCTTAAGACTGTGACCATGAAGTTAAGGCAAAATGTCAAACCAAGGCAAAAAGTTTCGGGCTCTCCAAAAAGCACCTATAGTGGATACACTAACTCAGCATGTAAAAATCCTCACATGTGCCAGCCGAGGGTAAAGTTCAGGCCTCCTTTTGACCACACAAGCCCTGAGACAGTATTTGGAATTTAGTGAGCTACAGCAATGAATTACCTCGAACTGAAATCAGATATGACGAAGTCTCGTCATTGGTTGAATCCCGGCAGACTATGGTGAATACTGTGTTAGGGAAGTTAATTAAACCCAGAAATTGAATTTTTCTTTTTTAAAGAAATGGCCATTGGGTGTTAATCAGCTATAAAGAAGAAAGCAGAAAGCCAAGGGGATCCGTAAAAGAGCTTTGCCCTGTAAGCACAGTTGCCTCACCTCTGACCTCCATAACTGGCAAAGAATTTGGCTCTGGCAATATTCTTTGTGAAGCGAGCAGCTTGAATCACTGCCACCAGCCAATGAGTTTTCTCTACTCCAAATGAATTCTCCTGAACCACTGAAACTAAGGTCTATGTTCCTGAATGGCTATTATTTGGAAGATTTCTAGAGATACTGCAAAATCTACTCCTGACCCCCACCCCCTTGCCTGGAAGCTGCAAGTCGTGGTATTTAGCCTCTGCTCCAATGGAACAAAACTCACAGAGAGGAAAAACTGGCTGGGCAAGTGATACACCCAGGGTGAAAATGGAAACTGCCTCGAAAAATTATGAAGACACACCCAAAATGAGCAAGTAATGAAGAAGGAGGGACTTATTTACTGTGCTACCTCTTACCTTTGAGAGAATCCACATGGCTGAAGTCCTGATTTTTTATTGCACCAGGGTGTGATATTTTGGGGACAGGCAAGGAAGAGCAGCTGAATTCTACCGAGTCTGAAATCTTCTCTGAGTCAACTGTAGTGAATTACTGACCAGCTACCACAGGGTCATATTCAGAAGTTTCCATTTCTCTCATGTCAATAGTCTGGAGATCTTCACAAAATATTGTAATGTACATTTACTGTAAAAACTGATAGACGTTCCACTACCATTGCTAGTCCCATCCACTACTACTCAAAACAGTCTGTTAATAGTTTGCCTTTTGTGAAAACATATTCCCATACGGTGAGTTGGCTGACCAAGCATTCTAGCACTTTCCCAGCCCCAAGAAAACCATTTAAGGCATTGTTGCAAATCGTCATGTCATCTCCAGGTCCTGTCTAGTCACAAGGTTCTATCAAAACTACATATCACTTGGAGAAGTATTCAACTCATCCATTCAGATCCCATCCCATTTAGTGTTCTGACTACGCATTCTGTTTGAAATGAAATAAATACTCCCTAGTCTGCTGCTGAATGCTAAAAATGGAATCCTTTTGAAGAAACAAAAAGTTATATAGGTAACAATATTATTTTAGTTTGTTTATTTTTAAATGTTTGTTTGAGAGAGCATGCACAAGCGGGAGTGGGAGAGGGAGAGAGAGACTCCCAAGCAGGCTCTGTACTGCCAGTGCAGAGCCTGATGTGGGGCCTGATCTCACAAACCATAAGATCATGACCTGAATCAAAATTCAGAGTTGGATGCTTAACAGACTGAGCCACCCAGGCGCCCCTGTAGTGTATTAATTTATTTTGGCAAGTGCAGTTCCTGGCTCATTGTAAATACTCAAATATTTATCAAATAACTAAAGCATAAATATGTGGTGGATATTGAATGCAGCTGGACATTTTGTGTACCTCCTCCTCCCCATCTATCACTCATTGTGTCCTAGTCACTTTTTCTACGTGATGGCTCCTGGACTGCTCTGAATCGCCCTGTGTCCTGACCCTACTGTGACAACCAAGGTTTAGGTAGTCACCTAAGGGTTCCTTCCTTTCCCTCACATCCACAGGGGTACCGATTTGACATCTCCCTCCTCTGTGTGCCTGCAGCATGTTACCTAGGGGCTGGGAGTGCCGGGGGCCATGTTGGAGCACATGGGTTTGCCTGCCTTCCTTGGGGACTCCCTCCCTCTTCGCCCATTCACCTGTCATGTCTCATCCATCTTCTATGGTAAGGTGGCAGCAGCTATGCCTATACAAGAGACCCCAGACATAGTCCTGACAGAAAAAAAGTGGACATAGGACATAGACCGTTTTCTAGGGAAAATACACAAATCTCCAAGAAAAATACACAGAAAGAACAAATCCCACTTTTTGCCAAAGAATGCAAAATTAAAAGGAATAGGATATACCTATCAGAAAGACAAGCAATAAAAGGAATGAGAGAGAGGATGGGGAAAGGCATTCTTTTGTTTGGGGAAAGTAAATTCATACAACTTACTCAAGGACGACTTGGAACATGTATAAAATCCTCAAAAGGGTAGTGTCAAACTCAGGAACTTCATTTCTAGGAATTATCTGAAGGAAAAAGACATTACACAAGATGTGCAGTTGACCCTTGAACAATACAGGTTTAAACTGCATGGATCCACTTACATGTGGGTTTTTTTTCAATAAATACAATACTATAAATGTACTTTCTAGCCCTTACAATTTCCTTAATAACACTTTTCCTCTAGCTTACTTTATTGTAAGAATACAACATCTAGTACATATAATACAAATATGTGTTAATCAACAGTCTACATTACCAGTAGGCTTCCAGTCAACAGCAGGCTATTAGTAATTAAGTTTTAGGGGGCCAAAAACAATATGTGGATTTTGAGCAAGGAGCTGATGCCCCTAACTCCTGCATTATTCAGGGTCAACTATACATACATGGATTTCAATACAGCAATATTTACAATAGCAAAAAACAGAAGTTTAGTTAAACAAATTGTGCTACATTCTGAGAATTGTGTGATCATTAACATGATGATGTGTGTGTTTGTGTGTGTGTGTATGTATGTGTATATACATATTTGACACAGAGAAATGTTTTGAATATTGTGTTCAGTGAAAAAGCAGACCACGGAACAGTTGATTGGATGTGATATTTTTGCAAAAAGATTTCTAGCATGTTTATGCTTATTTAAAAGTCTGTAGAGGGGCACCTAAGTGGCTCAGTTGGTTAAGCATCCAACTTCAGCTCAGGTCATGGTCTCATGGTTCACAAGTTCAAGCCCTGCGTCAGGCTCTGTGCTGACAGCTCAGAGCCTGGAGCCTGCTTCGGATTCTGTGTCTCCTTCTCTTTCTGCCCCTTCCCTGCTCATGCTCTGTCTCTTTCTCTCTCTCTCTCTCAAAAATAAATTAAAAACATTAAAAAAAATTGTTTTTAAGTATGTAGGAAAAAATATAAAATACGAACAGTGGTGAGAATATGGAAATTTACATTTTAACCTTTCTGCTAATATACATTTGTGCTTTTGGCAAAGTATGTGTTTTATTTCAGCAATAAAAAATAATTGCTCATGCGGAGCAAAATGTTTTAATTTTTCTATTCCTAATAAGAAAACCCACAAAATTACTGAAAGCTGAAAGTGTTAATACTTTAACCACTTATCTTACAAACAAGTGGACTGAGGCCCTGAGAAATTAACTGACTTGCCCAAAGGTGTCATCCCGGGCCACTTCAAGGTGAGGGACAGAGTCAGAATCTGAACCCAGAGCAGTTCATTGCTCCTCCTAAAGCAACACGGTATTTCTGAAGAGGACTCAAGCACAGAAGTGTTACCAGGAGGGCTGAGTGGCAGCCCAGTCTGTGGGCACAAGCAGTCACTGGCTCTCAGTAGATCTTGAAAATGGCCCAGAACACAGCCTGCTGAATAGCTGGAAGAAAACTTTCAGAGCATGAAAAATGTTCCACCAGTCTGGCTGACAAGCTGTATTTTCCCATTTGGTAGGTGAAATCTTCTCCAGAAAATGCCATATTATAAAGAGCTCCTTTCTCTGAGGTGTGAATGATGTCTTTCATGAGGAAGGCTCTAAGGCGATAAACTGGATGCCAAGAATAATTAAGCAAGCCCCACGGCCAGGAGAAGACTAAATGCACGAGTCTCCATTCGGTGCAGGTTGTATCAAATGGACAGATCAGCTGATATCAGTTAAAGAAAAGAGTAATTAAAGATTCTTACGCTGCCCTTGCCAGAAGGTTAGCTCTTAAGGTGACGCCGAGAGACCTCACTACTTCAGTCAGTACTGGGATCTGAGTAACACTCTGAATGGAGTCCTGCATCTTTACATCTATATAGGGGGCAATTAGCCCGCTTGCAGTGGAGCTTTTAGACAGCAGTTGCTCCCCTGGTGCCTTCACTCAGCCTCCCTTAGGCTTCCTCCAGGAACGTGGACCAAAATCCAATAAGATTTAAAATCATTTTCTTCTGGTCAGGAAAGGGCGATACTACCATCTTCGAGCTGGTTAGCAGAATATTTTCAGTTCAGTAACACCCTCAGTTACTGAGCTGATCTGGCTACTACATATTTTTCCTGAACTGGTTTTATGTACTTTTTCTTTGAATGGATCTCTACTCCTTGCTTTCCATGGGGCCCTGGGCTAAGAAGGCTCAAGAGCTTACCAAAATGTGAATCTATTAGTGGACTAGATTGGGCTGCATATAACAGAAGAATGCAAAATATCTGCCTAAGATGGAGAACAGTTTCTGGTCTGGAATAGACCCTCTATTTTTTATTTGCTATATTCATCAAAGTGGCTTCTATTCTCAATGCCATCTCATGATCCAATATAACTGAGAGAGCTCCATCCATTTCAACCCATTCCAGGCAGCAGAAAGGATGAAGAACAGAAATTACATGAAAATAAGTTCTAGTGGAACCTTGCTAGCCTTGTCTTCTTGAGGTGACTTTGACCCTACGTTCTCTGATCCAGAATGTGTTTCTCTGGCATTTTAACTTTTAAAAGGCAGACATGTCCCTCACTTCCCATTTCTGACACCTTACTCTAGTCCTGAAATACTACAATGAGAATTATCTTAGAAGAAATGATCACCTTTTGCCTCTCTCTAGGTTGCAGGCCAGGATTCCTCCAACTTATCCTAATGCATCTCAAACGGCCCAGAACTGTCAGTGCAAAATAAACCATCCCTAAAGAAGTAGAATGTTATTCCTCCTCTCTCCACTTTTCATGAAGTCCTGATTTCACTGAAAAAGCCCATTAGAGGTGGACAGGTAAACTTACTTTTCCCCATACTTAACATAATAAACAACTTCCTCATATTTAATCTAAATCCCTCAAATACAAGTCAAACCAATTTTATGTTTTCTCTTCCTTGAAAATGGAGACCACTTAGCCACCTTATACCTAAATCTTAGAAATAAGATAAGATTTTTGTTAATAGGTGAGATATGTGGATTTAGATTTCTACTTTTTGGGGAGAGGATTGCAAGGAATTATGGTATTTTAAAAATACTATTTAACAAGCTAGAAAACACGTTGGAAATAGATCTATAATGAAAACAGATCTATAAGCACTGTACTCCCAGTACAGAGTTAAAAACTCGTGCAAACATTTGAAGATATCATGGTCCACTCTTGTAGTTATGACTTACAGAAAGGAATAGATTGCCTGCTTCCAGGTCATGCTAATACAACTTCTCTAGGAATCAGTGATAGATATTCCATGCCTGGTCTGGTTTATCTGTGATAAGAATTTAGTATACTGGAAAATTTATGCACCTAAGATTTTAATTAAAAATAGAATTGTGAGGAGCAAAAAAAAAAAAAAAAACAAAAAAAAAAAAACAAAAAAACAAAAAAAGTGGGAGGAACTGTGCCATAATGAAAAAGAGTATGATTTTTAGAGCCAAAGAGCCATGGATCCAAATCCTAGTTTGGCCACCTAATGGCTGTATAGTTCTGAGCAAGTCACTTAGTTTTTCTGAGCCTCAGTTTCTTCATCTGCCTAATGGTGTCAATCATAACTGTCCTGCAGGTGTGGGGAAAAGTCTGGGAGGATATTGCACTAAGGTGACGGAATGCAAATGGCTTACTCCATAAATGTTTCTAGATTCTTAAACTAGGGACATGATAGGCTTCATGAGGACTGGGCAGTGTTTTCTTAGGGACAAGCTGGTCAAATCAAGAATATTTCAGGGGCACCTTGGTGGTTCATTCGGTTAAGCATCCGACTTCGGCTCAGGTCACGATCTTGCAGTCTGTGAGTTCGAGCCCCGCGTTGGGCTCTGTGCTGACAGCTCGGAGCCTAGAGCCTGCTTTGGATTCTGTGTCTCCCTCTCTCTGCCCCTCCCCTGTTCACACTCTGTCTCCCTCTCTCTCTCAAAAGTAAATAAACATTAAAACATATTTTTAAGGGGCACCTGGGTGGCTCAGTCGGTTAAGCGGCCGACTTCGGCTCAGGTCATGATCTCACGGTCCGTGAGTTCGAGCCCCGCGTCGGGCTCTGTGCTGACAGCTCAGAGCCTGGAGCCTGTTTCAGATTCTGTGTCTCCCTCTCTCTGACCCTCCCCCGTTCATGCTCTGTCTCTCTCTGTCTCAAAAATAAATAAACATTAAAAAAATTAAAAAATATATTTTTAAGAACATTTTACACTACTGAGGAGGAAATAAAGGAAAGCCAAGATAAAACTGAAAGACAAACTGTGTGAAAGGCATCAGGAACTTCTGTTTCGTTTTGAATTCCTTCATCAAGGGGAATTCCCTTCAGACAGGAAAGAAGGATGGGACAAATTCTGACATCAGGAAAGGAGCTCAATTAGGGGAGAAGAGCTTATTGGGCTCACCCAGCTCAGTGGTTCTCTGTCCCGCTGCACCCAAGGATCATCTGGGGTGCTTACAACTATCGATGCTTGAGCCTCGACCAGAGATTCTGATTCTCTGCACCCTGGGAATTCGATTTTTAAAAACCTCAGTCCTCTTGGGGCGCCTGGGTGGCACAGTCAGTTAAGCGTCCGACTTCAGCCAGGTCACTATCTCGCAGTCCGTGAGTTCGAGCCCCGCGTCAGGCCCTGGGCTGATGGCTCAGAGCCTGGAGCCTGTTTCTGATTCTGTGTCTCCCTCTCTCTCTGCCCCTCCCCCGTTCATGCTCTGTCTCTCTCTGTCCCAAAAATAAATAAACGTTGAAAAAAAAATTTATAAAAAAAAAAAAAAACCCTCAGTCCTCTTTTCAATGGCTTTTACCTCTGCTGGCACACTAGCATCACCTGGGGGTGCTTAAAAAAGCAATACCCTACTGATACTCTCTCCCCCCGCCCCCCAAGATGTGGATTCAATTGGCCTGTGAAGGGGCCCAAGCACAGGTAGTTTTAAAGCTGTGAGTCTCACGATTCAGGTGATTCTAATGTGCAGCCGGGGTTGAAATCCAGTGACCTCGATGCTCTAAATTAGCTTGAATGACCTAACCTGGATGAGTTCCAGAGTACTGAAAACACTTGCAAATGAAATCGCTGAGCCCCTTTGCCATCTTTAAGGAAGTGTGAAGAAATGTGTTGGAAGAATATTTGGGGTGGTTTTTGAAAGACTCAAGAAGGGCAAATGTGATCCCAATTTTCCAAAAGTCAAAAAAAAAAAAAAAAAAGTACTCTAATCTGTACTTCTGTCAATTTGGCATTAAGCCCAGGCAATACTTCTTTTCATTAAGATAGTTTATCAATAGCGATCAATACGAGCTTGCACAGATTCAGCAAGAAAGAGACACATCAAACTACTGTATTTCTTATTTCCACAAAAGTGCCTGACGTTTAGACAAGGGGCATGTATGTACAAACTCATTAAAGGTACAAAGGATAAAGGTCCCCCTTTATGTTCAAAGGCCCCCAGTGGATGCCTGAAACTGTGGATAGTACCGGACCCATATATGCTACGTTTCTTCCTATATATACATGCCTGTGATAAAAAAAAAATAATTTATAAAGTAGATACAGTAAAAGATTAACATACCTAATAATAAAATAGAACAATTATAACAATATAGTGTCATAAAGGTTACATGAATGTGATCTCTCTCTCTCTCTCTCTCAAAATATCTTATTATACAGTACTCACCCTTGTGGTGATGTGAGTTGATAAGATGCCTATTTGATGAGATGGAGTGAAGTGAATGATGTAGGCATTGTGACATAGCGTTAGGTTGCTATTGACATGACAATACATCAGGAGAAGGATCATCTGCTTCTGGACTGTGGTTGACTGCCAGTAACTGAAACTGCAAAAAGCAAATCCTCAGATAAATGGGGACTACTATATGTGGCAAAATTGTGTGTGTGTGTGTGTGTGTGTGTGTGTGTGTGTTGTTAAGGTGAAGAACCAATATCCATGCTTCTCAAACTTGACTGTGCAGTGAATCCCCTGAGCCTCTTGTTAAAATGCAGATTCTGATTCTGGAGGTCTGCAGTGGGGCCCGAGAATCTGCATTTTAACCAGCTTCATGGTGTTGCACAAGTCCACGGGCCACACTGAGTAGCAAGGGTGTAGCCTACGTGACAGTAGTTAGGTGGGTTAGCAAGCAACTGAACAGCTATATCAAAAGAAGATGGGTCAGTGGGTCAATGTCATTCTGGAGGAAGGTTTCTGCACTTGGGATATACTTTTGTTTAAGAATATTAATAGTGGCTTAGACATTTTTTGGCTGCTTATCGCATTTTCAGATGACGTAGGAGAGCTGGCTAGCATGGAGCTGGAAGAGCTAATGACAGAATCAGCATCCAAATAGCTTTCAACAGGGTCCTTTTTCTCTGACCCAGCACGAATAGATGGTTCATGTCACATTCTTTGACAACGTGCTTTCCAATTGGCCATATTACTAACTAGATGAGTGGACTTAGGTAAATCAGTTAACCTCTTGAACTCCTAGGCTCCTCATCTGTAAAATAAATGGGATTATTAGCTGGAATTCTGTTAGCTGCATGTGGCAGGAAACTCACTCAAATTAGTTTAAGGAAAAAAAAAAAACAAACACATGTATTGGCTTCTTCCAGCACAGTTAAGCCCAATAGGTCAAATTATATTATCAAGATACTCTCTCACTCTCTTTCTCTCTCTCCATGTTTTTGGCTACTTGCAGTCTTTGTCATGCCAAGGGAAGAGATTTACTCTCTTTAACAAGATCTAGGTATCATAGAAAGACACAGAAGAGTCCTCTGTGGGTCACATACCCGCTTCTGCACCAATCACTGAGGCCAGACGGATGGTGTACTAGAATTGATTCAGTTGCTGGTGGCCCAATTCTATGGAAGAAGGTGAGGAAGGAAGTTTCCTGACAGAGGGACAGCTGGGCAGCACCTCCAACTGTGTCTACTTCAGCCTTTCTAGCCATCTTATCAGCCTGTCATGTCGTCCATACCGCCAATAGATTTTCTATAGGGGGTCCTTCCACCACCTAGAGTCTTCTAGAAGTAGATGAGACTTTGGTCACAGGAATTCTGAAAGTCCAGTAGGTCTTGCTACAAAGGCCTCAAGAAAGGACTCGTGAAGCATTTTATGGGGTGCTTTTGGAGACCGTTAAATAAAATGGTTTTGTCATAAAGTGGTTGGAGTTTATCAGTTGAATAAAAGTATGAGAGGGCCATTTCAGCGAGCCGGCTGGTGGAAGTCTTATTAACATTAGAAACAGGAGCCAATACTAGCAGCGAGACAAAATATGAACAAAGATCTTAATAGACTGAAAAAGGCGGTTCCCAGGGCAACCTACCAGTGAAAGGCAGGAGCTTTTACTTCGAGTTAGCTGCCGCAGAAAATGAGCGTGGCAGAGACTGTCTTGATGCTGTCACTGTGGCTGTTCTCAGGCAGGGACTTCTCTTCTTCCAGCAGGGAGGTCAGGACGGTGGGCACTTATTGTAGCTATACCCAAGAGTTGCAGGAAGGTAACTTGACGAGGTGCAGCCTAGGACACTGGATTTCAGAAGCCACTCGGCCCTGGCCTTGGCTGAGGTATTTAAGATGGGGAGAGAATCTTGCATTCACCCCCTGGAGGTAATTTTACAGAGCAGTTGGCACTGGGAAAGGTAGCACAGGGATGGCACAAGATCACATCATAAAAATAAGCTTTGCTCAGACATGCGCTAAAGGTGAGAGGAGGAGAAAGGGGAAAGGAGATTCACAGGACTGAAAGCAAACTTGGAATCCCTGACACTAGCCTGGGGTCAGTGCCTATGAGAAGCATCGCCCTGCACAAAAAATGTCTGGGAAAAGGCCAGGAAGGCCTAGTTTAGAAGGGGAAAATAGTTGGGGCGCCTGGATGGCTCAGTCGGTCGAGCGTCTGACTTTGGCTCAGGTCATGACCTCATGGTTTGTGTGAGTTCAAGCCCTGCACGGGGCTCTCTGCTGTCAGCACAGAGCCCTCTTGGGGATCCTCTGTCCCCCCCCCCCATCTCTGTGCCCCTCCCCCATTCACGGGCGCATGTGCACACGTGTGCGTGTGCGTGCACCCTCTCTAAAATAAACAAACATTAAAAGGGAAAACAGTAGAGGAGAAATACTGTTTTCACGTACTTACAAGTAAGAAATCTTTGGGGCGCCTGGGTGGCGCAGTCGGTTGGGTGTCCGACTTCAGCCAGGTCACGATCTCGCGGTCCGGGAGTTTGAGCCCCGCGTCAGGCCCTGGGCTGATGGCTCAGAGCCTGGAGCCTGTTTCCGATTCTGTGTCTCCCTCTCTCTCTGCCCCTCCCCCGTTCATGCTCTGTCTCTCTCTGTCCCAAAAATAAATAAACGTTGAAAAAAAAAATTAAAAAAAAAAAAAAGAAATCTTTTAATGGGCTTCATCTATAGAAAATAGAGATTTTCTGAGAAGTGGGCCACAGTAATACATTCTAGTCCAGGGTCAGGTTACTGAAAAGAGATGCCGGGATGATCAGAGCACCATACGGAGGCCTTTGAAGGGAGGATGGAGCTGTGTTCGTTTTGGGTGCGGTGAGGGGGGCTAACTTCCTTTGAGTCATCTCTGTGGCCTTACTGTACTTTCACATCACAAACAAAATCTCAGAAATCTTCCCTTCAATTTCACTTATTGTTCTTCTAACGCCATTCAGGAGGCAAGGCAATCCATCTAATTAAGTGTACTTGTATATGCAGGTGTTCCCATTAGAGAACTAAAAATCGATGGCAGATTGTGTTAATTTTCACAGCCAACGATATTGGCCCACATTATTGGACTGTTATTATAGTTAGTTTGCTCTCTGTTTATCTGTTGCTGACTTTTTTTTTAATGATAGCATCAAATGTAATTATCAAGTAATCTTCAGGGCATAAAAAGGAGCTTCATTCAACTCCTCTGTAATAACAGTCATTACTGTACTCTCTAAAAACAATTGGCTAGTTACTTGCAGCTTCCAAAGAGCTCCCCAATCCGGAAAACTGCAAATTATATAGTAATTATTATTGAGGTTCTGTGGTAACTCCAGTCATAATTTCAATGTAATTGGTAGAGCATGAATAACTATGAATTATGTAGAATATACACCCTATTTACAGGGAACTCACACAGTTATTTGTGGTATGCATAATAAAGCAAAACTTACATTGAATGTTAATTTTAATAAAAATCACTTTTGTACCTCATTTTCATTTGAATGGATACCATCTGTTTTAAGGTGCTAGCAGGGAGCAAACTAAAAATGAACCTTGAAAATACAATTATTTGTTGTTTCCACCTTTTCAAACTTTATGCTGAAAGCCCATGAATGAAACAAGAGACTCTGACACAGTATTGGTTCTCCACCATAGGGGGTTATTAAAGACATTAACAGACATTAAAAATATGGAGATATTTTTCCTAAGCATACTTATAAAGCTCTTGGATTTCAGTTTAAGTTTTCAAACTTTTGGGCACTGCCCAAGTGTAGGATCATTTAGTAGCAAGCCCTCGGGCTAGGTTTTGATCACAAGTAGTTTACTTGCGAGGTAACCCCGGGGAAACACCAGTGAGGGAGTGGAGATGTGAGGTCAGGAGGGAAAGTCAGTGAGTAAAGCATACATTACCACTGTGGGCAACTGGTGGTCCATGCCACTGGGGAATCTGGAGATGACGCGAGGGATAAACCTCAGAGTTGTCCCAACCAGGGAGTGAGGAAGTTGTATTTACCCACCAACATGTCCTCATCTGGGAGTGGCTGACGGATGCTTTAGGGGCATGCACTCTCCAGGCTTACTCTGAGAGTAGACAGAGTGGGATCAGCACACCAAGAGTACTTCCTCACTCACATTCTCCAAAGTGCCTCTAACATACATGGCAGACTTTTTACTGAAGATTTGGGGTAATAGAGGGGTTTTATATCTAAATGCGCAGAACAATAATCCAGTGAAGAAATGCACGAAGACATGTCTTCTTTCCAAAGAAGACATCTAGATGGCTAACAAACGCATGAAAAGATGCTCAACATCACTCATCATCAGGGAAAAACAAATCAAAATCACACTGAGATACCACCTCACACCTGTCAGAATGGCTAAAATGAACAACTCAGGAAACAACAGATGTTGGCAAGGATGCAGAGAAAGGGGAACCCTTTTGCACTATTGGTGGGAATGCAAACTGGTACAGCCACTCTAGAAAACAGTATGGCGTTTCTTCGAAAAATTAAAAATAGAACTAGTCTATGACCCAGCAACTGCACTACTAGGTATTTATCCAAAAGATACAAAAATGCTGATTTGAAGGGGCACATGCACCCCAATGTTTATAGCAGCCCCACCAACAATAGCCAAAGTGTGGAAAGAGCCCAAATGTCCATTGACTGATGGATAAAGAAGATGATGTGTGTGCGTATATATACACACATAACAGAATACTACTTGGCAATCAAAAAGAATGAAATCTTGCCATTTGCAACAACGTGGATTGAACTAGAATGTATTATGCTAAGTGAAATAAGTCAGTCAGAGAAAGACAAATATATGCTTTCACTCATATGTGGAATTTAAGAAACAAAACAGATGAACATAGGGGAAGGGAAGGGAAAATAAGATAAAAACAGAGAGGGAGGCAAACCATAAAAGACTCTTAAATACAGAGAACAAACTGAGGTTTGTTGGAAGGGAGGTGGGTAGGGGGATGGGCTAAGCAGGTAATAGGCATCAGGGAGGACACTTGTTGGGATGAACACTGGGTGTTATACGTAAGTGATGAATCACTGGGTTCTACTCTGGAAGCCAATTCTACACTGTATGTTAACTAACTTTAATTTAAATAATTTTGAAAATACATGAATGGAACACTTAAACTAAATATTAAACATTGCTATTTATAAAGGTTCTTGCCATCCCATCTCCACTATTTGTTATGGGTTGAATTGTGTCTCCCCAAAAAAGATATGTTGGAATCCTAATCTCAGTACCTCAGAACATAATGTCTACACAGAAGAAAACAAGTTAAAACGAGGTCACTAGGATGGGCCCTAATCTAATGCGACAGGATCCTTGTAAGAAAGGGGGCATTTGGACACAGAGACAGACATGTGTGGAGGGACGATGATAAGAAGAGACAGAGGTAGAAGACAGCTATCTGCAAGCCAGAGAGGGCCTGGAACAGATCCTTCCCTCAGAGCCCCTGAGAGGAAACAACCCTACCAACACCTTGATCTTGGACTTCTAGCCTCTAAAGCTGTGAGACAATACATTTCTATTGTTCAAGCTATTCAGTCCATTGTACGTTGCTTCAGCAATCCTAAGAAACTAATATACCATTGTACCTAGATCCCCACTCCACCAATCATGCTCTTTTGCACGACAGGGAAAGATTCAAATTTTCTGTGATTATATTGTGAAAAGCAACCGAATTATCTTTAACTCTTGCTCATTAAGGTTAATCTGCAAGGAGACTAGCTGTTCATGTCCAATCCCATCCATTAGGCTTTATTAAAAAATAATAAAATAAAAAATAAAAGAGCAGTTCTTTCCCCAGCAGTTAACTTATTAACTACCTGGCCTACCAGAGTAAAGATCACATTTTCCAGCTCTCTTGAATCTAGATTTGGCTATATGACTGTGTTCTGGCCAGTGGAATATGAACACAAGTATCTTAGGGTGATTTCCAGGAACCTTTAAAAAAAAAATGACAGGAGGTATGAGCCCTTTATTCCCTTCTTTATCCTTTCTTGTTGGTTAGACAGCCATAGACAGATGGCTGGACATGGAACTGGGAAGAAGCCTCTCCTTGGGAATGGAGGCCATGCCTTCTAAAATAAGATAGAAGGGTCCTTGATCCCTGACATCTTCATGAAGCAAGCCATGACCCTAGACCTGGGATGGTCATTTTTGGACTTTTACATAAAAAAAAAAACAAACTTCTTTTTAAAGCTGCTCCCTCCTCCTCCCCCATCCACAACTCAACCCAATTCTAACGGATATATTCCTTTAGCTACAGCTCCATCACAAATTAGAAAGTTCTTTTAGTGTTTGCCAGTTGATATTTCCAAGAGGAAGGCCTTTCTAGCCTCATGTTTTATGCTTGCAGCAGAGATGGCTGGCTTCCACCAGAGATTTTGTTCCCTCTCCACTGTGTAGAGTCGTGGTTGGGAAGTAGCCTTACAGTCTGGGAATACAGTCAACCTTGCGTGTAGGTGAAACTGTGTGTCACTTATGAACCAAAGCTCTTCAGAAGCACCTGTTCTCACTTCTTCATCCTTTCTTTCCCTGGAAGAGAACTCTAAGGCCATAAGGGGGAGTGGAGTAATTATATAGAAGGAGACTAGGATCCGGAATTACCACATGGAAAGCAACCTGCCAAATATCATGTTGAATTATAATGTGAAAAAGAAATAAGCATTTCTTATTAAACACCTGAAATTAAGAGGTTTATCTTTGCCAGCAGTCAGCATCATCCAAATACAAGGCAAATCTGTATATCAGTGTCTCCCTTTCTGAACATGGATTGGCTGCCTGTGGTAGACTGTATAACTGTTCAACAATATCTGGTTCCCCTCCCTGAGGAAGGATTATATTTCCCCTTCATCTTGATCCCAGGCTTAGCCATAGGACGTGCTTTAGCCAGTGAAATGTAAGTAAAAGTGATCTGCTTAATGTAGAAGCCTTTAAGAGCCAAAGCATGATTCATCACCAGAAAAGAAGAGGCTAGCAGCTGGCCTGCAAACAGTTCTCCTTCTCCTTGGGATACACACAGGTGGTAGAGAGGATTAAAAGAAAGGAATTACTCTTTGTAAATGTGCTAAGTACACCTCCTGATGACACATAGAGAATCATCACCTATGGAATGCTTTTAGTAGGAGATTTGTCTTGATTGCTTAAGGTAAACAAATCTGAATTGTATGCATTTCTGGGGCATGCATTTTCTGACACTGGAAAACTGTCAATAAACTGTGTAATGATTAGAGTATAAACTGTATACATTTCATAACTGAAAGTCTGCCTTTTTCCAAGTGAAGCCTTCCTTAAAATTTTAAATCTGAACAAGAATGTGTCCTAATACAGAAAGGAAAAACTGCATTGGCATGCCCAAGTTTCTCCAGGTCTCATTTGTATCTTAGGACTGCCTGTGTCTTTTGAATAATCAATACATGTTAGTACTGGCTAAGATTAAGGATCCCTGCGAGTCTGATTTGACAATTCAACGTTTTGTATAATCTCAGCCATATTTTTCCTCTGCTGTAGTGGCCAGCAATACTCCAGTAGGGGGCTGCATCTAAAACCTGTCTGGAATGGAAGACAGTTTGGAGAGGAACCCCAACCTGGCATGTCATGGACATGGAGTATGGTCAGGAAATAAACCCAGTTCATCACTCCTCTCTCCACCACAGTCTTCTAAGCCACTAATACTGTGGATATTACTTGTTAAGGCAATACAACCTAACCTATCCTAACTATCCTGGGATCAAGACTCTGCTGTTGGCCAGGTTTTAGGTTGAAATAACATGCTTAGATCATCAGGATATTTTAGGCAGCACAGTCCCTTAGAAGGGGCTATGGGCAGGTAGGTAGAGTGATCATGTTTACTGCCTTACTGACGCTTTAGTTCTGACTACCAGCACTCTCCATAGCCCTTAGCAGTAGGATTTAGCAACTGTATTATTTGGGATTCTTTTGATTGTAAATGCCATAAACTCAATTTAAGTGACACTGGCCAACTACCTTCCACCATACACAAATATTACAATGAATTAAAGGTTTGAATGTAAGACCTGGAACCATTAAACCCCAAGAAAATAACATAGGCAGTCAGCTCTTTGACATAGGTCTTGGCTGTGAGTTTTTGGATTTGATATCAAAAGCAAAGGCAGCAAAAGCAAAAATAAACAAGTGGGACTATATCAAACTAAAAAGCTTCTGCTCAGCAAAGGAAACCATCAATAAAATGAAAAGGTAACCTACCAAGTGGGAGAAAATCTTTGGAAATCACACATTTAATAAGAGATTAATATACAAAATATATAAACAACTCATACAGCACAATAGCAATCAGATTTAAAAATCAGTTAAGCACCCGACTTCTGCTCAAGTCATGATCTCGTGGTTCGTGAGTTTGAGTTCCACACCTAGCTCTGGGCCACAGCACAGATCGTGCTTGGGATTCTATCTCTCCCTCTCTCTCTGCCCCTCCTCCACTCATGCTCTCTCTCTCTCAAAAATAAATGAATAAACTTAAAAAAAAATAGGCAGAAGATCTGAAGAGATGTTTTTCCAAAGAACACATATAGGTGGCCAACAGCTATATGAAAAGACGCTCAACATCTTGAACCACGAGGGAAATGCAAACCAAAACCACAATGAGGTATCACCTCACACCTGTTAGCATGGCTATTATCAGAAAGATAAGAAATAGCAAGCATTAGCAGGGATGTGGAGAAAAGGGAACCCTAATGCATTGTTGGTGCAGCCACTATGAAAACAGTACAGCGTTTCCTCAAAACAAAAAAAATTAAAAGTATAACTCCCATATGACCCAGCAAGTCCAACTTTTAGATATTTATACAAAGAAAAATTCAAAAAGACATGTGCATTCCCATGTTCACTGCAGTATTATTTACAATAGCCAAGACATAGAAGCAACCTACAACATGGAAGTATCCATCACTGGATGAATGAATGCATAAGGAAAATGTAGTATAACTACACATTGGAGTTTTATTCAGCCATAAGAAAGAGGTGATCTTGCCATTTGCAAGTATATGGATGGGCCTTGAGGGCATTATGCTAAGTGAAGTAAGTCAGACAAAGATAAATACTATACTTATATGTAAAATCTGAAAAACAAGACCCAAGCTCATAAATACAGAGAACAGATTCGTGGCTGTCAGTGGCAGGGCATGGAGGATGGGAAAAATGGGTAAAAGGATCAAAAGGTACAAGCTTCCAGTTACAAAATATATCAGTCTTGGGATGTAAGGTACAGTATAGTGACTATAGTTAATAATACTGTATTGCATATTTGAAGACTGCTAAGAGAATAAATCTTTAAAGTTCTGATCACAAAAAAATTTTAACCATGTAAGGTAGCAGATATTTAACTAGACTTACTGTTACAAATATATAATATATATAAATGTCAAATCACGGAGTACCTCTGAAACTAATATAATGTTGTATGTTGACTATACCTCAACTTGAAAAAATTCAGACTGATTGAAATATTCCTTATGCCCAGACTCCTGTGGTTCCCCCAAATCTTTTCCAGCCCCAGAATGCACCCATATTGAAATAAAATACAGAATGGTCAGCGGACAGTCCCTGCCTGGGATGAATCTCACCACTGTATTTCTGCCAGCTGGTGCCACTGTCTTGAAATAATAATGACCTTCTAAATGTCAGACTTCTGCCTTAAGAGTTCCAACCTACCGCATCAGATGCCCCAGATTCCAGGCCCTCAGCTTGTTGCTAACCACCGACAGCTGTAGACCCCGGACAGTCTTCTGCCTCTTGGGTTCCAGACTCCTGCCTTAAGTCTGGCAGCTGCTGAGTTCCCTGTGTCTATCCCAGCTCTCAGGGGTCCCTGGCACCCCTGGGCCACTTTCCACTAGCCTAAATCAGCTGCTGCCTCTACACCAATGGATGGCAGCCTTTGAGGGACTAAAACACCATTTACACCCCTGCATTTGGCAGGTGAAGCAAAGTAAATACGAAATATCAAACCTGGGCCAGCCAGTTGCGTGCTGAGTGTGAACGAGTTGTTTGCCCACTAGGTGGCGTCTATAGAGTCTGAAGACGCAAAGCTTTCCTGTTAAAATAAAAAACACAAAGGAAGTGTTCTTTTGCTTTTCTCTTTTCCTTTCTATTTATTCCACTCACCATCATCACCACCCCCACGACTTCCAATCCTAAAACTAACATTCAAACAAAGCACCTTTCTACTTCTTCCTCCCTGGAGGATTCCAGCTTCTCTCAGACTCCCCTGACCGGAGTAAGGCAAGAAGGCTGTTCTTTTATCTTAAGTCCCAAACGATTGCCAAACTAGTTTAATTTGCCACTGGGTTGTAATTGGAGCCTGCTGAGCACCAGTAACCCTCACCTCATTCCATTCCTTCCTTTCAGCTGATTTTCTCCAAGGCCCACAACTAAGCTTAGCCAAAGGTTTGTTTTTTTTCTCTTTTCTTTTTCTTCTTTCTCCCTTTCTGTCTCTCTTTTATGTTTGTTCCATTTTAAATTTACTTTGGAAGGCAGCACAGTGGCAGAAGAAAATGTCTACTATCCCTTCAGCAGGACTTACCTACAGGGACTATGGGGTGCCTGAGTACTGGTGCAGGCAATGAGCACACTGCCATTCAGCCTGTGAATTTGCTCCCACGAAGTAAAAACTGAAGCTACCCAGATAAAAAGGACATGGCTCCCTCCTGGTTGGAATTTTGTCTCTGGGTTCTTTATAGCAGCTTATTCTCTGTAACCCGTTTTCCCAGGCCACATGTGTAAAAACAGGGTCACAGCATTACTAGCAAAACCCAGTATCTTTGGGGCTACCCCTACCTGTTATCAGAGGGAACTCCAGGCCTGCTCAAATTCTTCCTAGCTAGTTCTGAAAGCCCCCACACTCCCCCGAGTGCAGGTAGGGGTGCTGTCCTTCAGGTCCCAGGGGGAACTCACCATTTCCTCCAGCCAGACTGGGGTGCACTCTCCAGGTCTCCTTCCCTCTGTGGCTCTTGCTGTGATACACCAAAGGCCCAAGGAGGCGCTTGCCCAGCCAGCCTTGGCTTGGGATATGCTCTCCTGCATCTGCAGGCCGTGGCCACTCCACTAAATCGGGAAAGGACCCTGACGCCGTGGCACATGGAGCCATTTCCTTGATTGGACCCCTTTTGCTCCTTCCTTCCAATGTGTAAGTGCTTAAGAATCTAGTGGAAGTTCTTTGACTTCATCTGCTCACAAAATGGTTGGGCCAGTTTCATGCCCTTTGTTTTGGTTCTCCAAAGTCATTTGTGGAAACAGTCCTCTCTCCAGGGCTTTTTTCCCTTGTAGGAAAGGGTAGGGTAGCTTGCCTACTATCAGGGGGTAAGTAAGGTCCTTGGTGCTTAATCTGTTAGTAAATTCACTGTAAGCATTTTTGAACGATCCTAATTCAGCGGAGTAAAACGTGAAACTGTTCTGTTTGTCTTTCACCCTCTGGTCCCAATTGTTGAACCTCTTTTTTCTCACTATGCAATGGACACTTCAGCGACAGCTTACAAGCCATAACTGCCTCATCACTCTCGATTAGTAAATGACAGTCCAGCTCTTTTTTTTTTTTTTAACACTAAAAAGGTCACTCTTAATTGTCTTCTAAAAATAACCACTGTTTACAAGTTGGCATATTTTCTCCCAGAGACTTTATTTTACACGGTCGTGTATTTTCAACAAGCGTTCACGACTGAGACACAGGGCAATTTTAACACCCACAATGAACCCGCAGCAGGCGTCACTACTTCAGCAACCCCTCCACCTGCTTCTCTACACACCATACACTCGCACCCAAATCCAGAGCTGCTGCCGAGAGCGAGACTCCGCGGGGAAGTGCATGTCCCAACTTGGGCTGTGGCCCGCCTTACGCACCGTTGGCGCATGCTCCGTGGCGATTTCTAGAACCTTCCACGCGGTCTCGCTGGGAACGCTATCCCTTGGGAGCACGACACGGTCCTTCTGCGTACCCACCCCTGAGGCCAGGCCTGGTCCCCTCACACTCCCCTTGCCCCGATTCACCTCACCTCCCGGGCTTCAGAGGCTCATCAGGCAGCCCAGGTCCAGCTCTTCAGTCCACTTCCCGTCTCACCAGACTTTGTGTGGGGAGGGACCTGACGTGGCAGGGGCGGGACCGTGAGCCGAGTCACTCCTCTGGGATGCCTCCTCCCCCTCGACTGCCAGGCTCCATCTTCTCTGGGGGTGTTGGGCCCCAAAGCACAGCCCTGACAAAGTCCTTCTGTCCCCTCTGGGGAGGTGGTGGAGTCGGAAGTCTTGTTTGAGGCCGCGGCTAGTGTTAGAAGAGCCACTTCTACCACCTCTGTGTAAGCTGTGAGCAGGGGAGTGACTTCATGGTGGTCAGTTCTCTTTAGAATGCGGTCTTACTGCTTCTTGACCCTGTAGTTGGATCTAAACACGGAATGGAGACAAATTGAAAAACCTCACTCAGAAGCCTACTACAGAGTACAAGACCATCCCTCATGCCTTCTTTCCTTTCCCTCAACACACACATGCTTTGAGGACCAGGAGCACAGGCAAAGTCTGAAACCACTCACCCAGCCACATCCTCCTGCCATTTGGTGTGCCTGTTGTTCCTCCGTTCATGCCTGCTGGAGTGACCCGAGGAGCATCCTGATGGCCACGTAGTCCTGGCATTGGAGCAGAAGCACCTGCCGCGCTGGCAGCAGATAGCGCTGTCCTTTTTCACCCTTTTCTCTTCCCTTGAGTCTTGGAATGTATTTATGACTGGGAAGAAATACCCTTGAAAGTTAACCAATTTGAAGCCATCATCATTAGAGTCTTTGTTGAAGCCAAACTTAATCCAATAATGTGAGATCCAGACATAAGGCATGGCCTTTTCCCTGACATCCTCGTGCGGATCCCATTCTGTTATGTGGCTACAAAGTCATGCCAGCTTATGTTGTAAATGACTCACAGTATGTAGTGAAACAACTTCTCAGCACCTCCTCGTCAGATTTCTGATAGTAGTTCTCAGGAATAATCAAAGGTCTCCCTCTTCAAAAATTAATCTGTTAATAAGACATTTCTCTGTTGAATTTAAGAGATTCCGTTCATACCAAATTATTGTTCTTGGACCATTAACTGTCTCTTCTCCTCAGATGAAGTTTTTGTCAGGAGGTACCTTGGTCCCTAATCCACATTTAACTCATGGTGGATCCAACCCATAGACGGATGTCCCCAAGATGTCCGTGTCCTTATCCCTCAACTGTGGAATATGTTACCTTACATGGTAAAGGCGAGTTTGCAGATGCGATTAGATTATGGAGTTTGAGATGAGGAGATTATCCTGGGTTATTTAGGTGGGTCCGATGTAATCACAAGCATTCTTGTAATGGAAAGAAGGAGGCAGGACAGTCAAAGATGAAGATGTGTAGCAGGGCCATGAGCCAAGGAATTCAGACAGCCTCTAAAAACTGGAAAAGGCAAGGAAACAGTCTCCCCTAGAGCATCCAGAAGGAATTCACCTCTACCTGCAGGATTGTAAGAACGTAAATTTATGTTGTTTTAAGTTACTACATTTGTAGTAGTTACAGCAAGAAGAGGAAACTAATATAGCCCTTTGGACAAACTCAGCCTTAGTAAAGAATCTTAGGGTGAACATAGGGTAGGCTTTCAAAGTGGGGCCCCCGTTCCATCTGTTATGTCAAGGCCAAGATTCCTTGGGCTTCTCACATGTTGCTTTACTCATGGAATCCTTATGGTCTGGGGCTTCATGACGTCACTTCAGGAATCTCCTCAGCCTGTCTAGGGTCAAGTGTCCATCCCTATGGTCCAGGGGATGGAATGCCCTGATATGCCATATCTCATATCTGAGTCAGGCGATCTCTGGAATCAGGGAATGGTCTCATCCCTTCAAATTACACTGTCAAAGGAAAATTAGAGTGATGTGATCAGAAAAAAAAAAAAATAGAGGCCAGGCAAACATAAAACACAGATGTTGATTATGGAGGCTGAGGAAATCAGGAGACAGTTTGAAAGTGGTTTTATTGGAATACTAAAGCAACCTTGTATTATAAACCTTGTATTCTGCAGCTCAAAATATAGCGAGATCCCTTTTGTTGCTTTACATCATTTGGTCAGATTAAAGGATTTTAAGATTCTTGCAGGTAAATCTGATGCATGTATCTGACTTCCTGTATCTGTAAGAGATAACAGAGTCCCCATAATGCCTAGGAGCAGGGCCCCTTGATGTGACTGAAACATTTCCTGTCTAACAAAGTCTGCCTTATCTAATAGTTACCCTTTCCAGCTTCAAGCAGCAAATCACTTGGATCATGTGCTTTTAAGCCAGCCTCACAAATGATGTCCAGGAAGTAAAGTTAGCCCATTCTCAGACAGGGGCTATTAAAAGGCTTCAATAAAGAAAAGTTCAAATGCATGCAGATCAAGGAAAAAGAAAATTACCCAAATGGAAGGTCTGAGATGGAAGAAGGTATCATGCATAAATAGAGTGGTAAATATGTGTATATAACTAAGCAAAAATCTATCAAATAAAACTATTAATAATATACAGACTGTACTGTTAAAAAAGAGAGACCTAAGATACTAGCTAATATTGGGAGGATGATGATCAGAGTAAAAGTATTCTAATGCTCTTATATGATTCATGAGGAGTAAAATTATTAACTTTTCAAATGGTAATGTTCAGGGTAAGCAATAAAAAAACCCATAAAAACTGGGTAACTTATGAGCAGTTCTACTCTCATAAATAAATGACTATCAGATAGATAAGGAGAGATAGGAGCCTCTTTTAATTAAAAAAATTTTTTAATGTTTATTCATTTATTTAGAGACTGAGAGAGGAAGGGGCAGAGAAAGCAGGAGAGAAGCCAAGCAGGCTCCAGGAGTGTGGAGACTTACACGGGGCTTGATTCCATGACCCAGAGATCATGACCTGAACCAAAACCAAGGATCGGAGGCTTAATCGACTGAGCCACACAAGCCCCTGAAGCCGGAGCCTCTTTATATCCATTTTATATTACTTGTTCTATTTCACCAGGACACCATGGTGCTGTGACTCTGGGTGTTTGTTTTAATGTTTGTTTTTTTTCTTTTTGAAAGAGAGAGAGCAAGCACACACATATAAGCAGGGAGGGGCAGAGAGAGAGGGAAAGAGAGAATCCCAAGTAGGCTCTGTGTTTTCACAGGGAGCCTGATACGGGGCTTAAACCCACAAACTGTGAGATCATGACCTGAGCTGAAATCAAGAGTTGAGGCCCAACTGACTGAGCCACCCACGCAGGCACCCCTCTGGGTGTTTTCTAACAACATGACAAGGAAGACTTCTTCCCTTTTCCTATCAAAGAGAGAATGATTTTGGGAGGGGAATAGTGGACCAAAACAAAAACAAAAAAAACAAAAACAAAAACAAAAAACAATTTTCATTTGTGCTGTGAAATGTGAAAATAAAATTGTCAACTGTTTTAGTTTAAAAAAAAAGACATGGAAAACAAATTGTTTATGAGTAATGGCACATTAATTAAACATTTATTTATTACAGAAACTCTTAGCAAACTAGGAATAAAAAGAAAGGTCTTTAACCCAATAAAGGGCATCTATGAAAAAACCTAAAGGAAACAAAACTGAATGGTGACCAATGAAAGCATTCCCTCTAATATCAGGATTAAGGCAAGGGTGCCCATTACCAACCCTTCTTTTCTGCTTTGTACTGTGTATCCTGGCCAGTGCAGCATATCAAGGAAAGGGGGTATAAGGATCAGAAAGGAATAAACAAAGCTGTCATTATCCATAGATGGTATATTTCTCAATTTGGAAAACACTAAAGAACTAAAGTTATTTGAGCTTTAGCAAGCTTTCTGGATACAAAATCATTACCCCAAAGACAACTGCATTTTCATACATCAGCAACGATTAGTTAGAGAATGTAATTTTTAAAAAATGCCATTTTTGGGTGAAGTAGATCGGGGGTTAAGAATACACTTATCATTATGAGCACTGAGTAACATAAAATCATTAAGTCATATATTGTACACCTGAAACTAATATAATACTGTATGTTAATTATACTCCAACAACAAAAAAAAGATGCCATTTACAATAACAACACTATAAAGCACCTAGGAATAAATCTATCAAAAATCGTGCATGTCCATTGTAAAACTTCATTGAAAGACACTGAAGATGACCTAGTTAAATGGAGATATGTATTATGCTTATGGTTACTATATTCAATATTGAAAATATGCTGATGTTCTTCAAACTGATCCACAGATTCCATAAAATTCCAATAGGGTTTTTTTTTTGTGGGGGGGGGGTGGATCTTGATGAATTGATTCTAAAATTATATGGAAATTTATATGAAAGAGTAAAGGGCTAATAATAGCTCTCACTCTTGAAGAAGAACCAGATACAAAAAAAAATGAATAAATAAGTTCAAGACAAATTAAAGACTTAAATGTGAAATAAAACGATAATACTTAGAAGCCAATGAACATATGAAAATATCGTTGTGACTTTAGGTTAGGGAAGAATTTCTTAAGACACAAAAAATGCAGAAAATGTAAAGATAAGTACTGATGAATTCTACTACATTAAATTTAAGAACTTATGTATCTCAAAAAAGACCATTAATCAGATGAAAAGGCAAGCTCCAAATTAGGAGAAGCTATTTGCCAAACATATAATCAAAAAGAATTAGTTACTTGGAATGTATAAAGAACTTCTAAATATCATAAGAAAAAGACAAACAACTCAATTGAAAATTGACAAAGGGCATGATTTAGGCATTTCCTAGAAGGGAGAACACAAATAATTCATAAAAATGTGAATAGATGCCTCATTTTTAATCAGGGTAAGACAGATACCACGAGATACTACTTCATAGTCACCAGACTGGCAAAAATATTAAGGCGAATGATGGTGAGGTTATGGAAAAATGTGCACTTCTGGTTGATGTGCAACTTGGTATGACCACTCTGCTTTACTCAGTAAAGTTCAGCAATGTGAACCAGCAATTTCACTTCTTGGCATAAGCCTTAGAATTTTTTTTTTTTTTTTAACATGTGCACCAGCCAACAAGTACAAGAATGCTCATAGCAACATTGGCCCTAAAGGCAGGAAACTGGAAAAAAATTCATATATCCGCCCCTGATCAAATGGATAAACGAACTGCACTATATTCATACAATAGAATAGTCATAAAAGTGGATGAATCCCAGCTGGAACCATCATCAAAGGTAAATCTCAACAACATGAAGCTACCATGTAAGGCTGTGTTTGCAAGCTGTGGCCATGGGTTCAGTAGGCACGGAAATTTATTCCATGCTCTATGTGCCAAGCTTTACACTAGCACAGGGATGCCTGTCCCTGAAGGGAGGAGCGGTGCCTTTTTAATTTCTTTAACTGTACAAAGACCCCCTATAGGTTAGCTCTGGTCCTACAAAATCATAACGTTGAACAGAAAGACAAATCATAGAATTACATATATTCTGTATTACTCTATTTCTATAAAGTACAAAACCCGGTAAAACTAAACAATAATGACTCATACATGTGGTAAAACTACATAGAAAAACAAGGGAGTGATTAACATAAAATTCAGAATAGTGATTATTTCTGGGGCGACTGGGTGGCTCAGTTGGTTAAGCATCCAACTTCGGCTTGGGTCACGATCTCACTGCTTGTGAGTTCAAGCCCCGCATTGGCTCTGTGCTGGCAGCTCAGAGCCTAGAACCTGCTTCAGATTCTGTCTCTGTCTCTCTGCCCCTCCCCTGCTCGCTCTCTGTCTCTCTGTCTCTCTCAAATATAAAATTAAAAAAAAAAAAACATAAAAAAAAAAGAATAGCAATTATTTCTCAGGAAAGAGGAAACATCCAGGTAAGAAGGGTTCACGATGGGTTGGACAGCTCTAAGGTACTGATAATGTTTTATTTCTTTGGCTGAGAAGTGGGTACTTAAGTATTCTGTTATTATTTATCCTTTACTTGCCTGTTTAAAAGAAAAGTAAAAACAAAAAACCACACCAAAACCCTCCTTATATATTCCACATACTGCTTTTTTTAAGCTTATTTGAGAGAGAGAGAAAGGGAGAGAGTGCATGCATGTGTGGATCAGGAGCAGGGCGGAGGGGGGGGGGGGAGAGAGAGAGAGAGAGAGAGAGAGAGAGAGAATCCCAAGTAGGTTCCATGTTCAGGGCAGAGCCTGAAGTGGAGCTCAACCCCATAAATCAGAAGATCATGACCTAAGCCAAAATCAAGAGTCAAGTGCTCAGCAGACTGAGCCACACAGGGGCCCCCTACATACTGATTATAAATAAAAGGGACACCACCCAAGAGTATGGCATGGGGAGAAGGGCTCCCAACAAATGGTTTGGACAGGGTAGATTGTCAAGAGGGCCAGCGCTGAGCATGAGTCCTAAGCGGTCTCAGGAGGAAAGACCTTGACTTCATCAAAAGTGTTTCATAAAAAAGCAAATGAAAATCACAGCAAGATACCACTATTAGTTCAAAAACGTATGTCTATATAAAAACTTGCACACAAATGTGCTAATAGCATCATTTACAATGACCAAAAAAGTGGAAATAACCCCAATGTCCATTGAACTGATGAATAGATAAATAAAATGGAGTATAGGGGCACCTGGGTGGCTCAGGCGGTTAAGCATCCAACTTCGGCTCAGGGGCTCAGATCATGATCTCAGGGTTTAGGAGTTTGAGCCCTGCCTCAGCCTCTGCAAAGATGTTGCAGAGCCTGCTTGGGATTCTCTCACTCCCTGTCTTTCTGCTCCTCCCTTACTTGCGTGTGCTCTCTCTCTCTCAAAATACATAAATAAACTTAAAAAACATGTAGTATATCTCTACATGGAATATTATTCAGCAATGAAGGGAATGAAGTAGTGATAAATGCTACAGCATGGATGAGCCTTGAAAACACGCTAAGTGAAAGAAGTCAGTCACAAAAGACCACCTTCGTGTGATTTCATTTATATGAAGTGTCTAGAAAAGGCAAATCTGTAGACAGAAAGTAGATTAGTGGTTTCCAGGGGCTAGAGGGGATATTTGTATGGGAATGAGGAATGACTGCTAATGGGTACAAGGCTTCTTTTTGGGATGATAGAAATGTTCTAAAATTGATTGTGATAATGGATATAGAGCTCTGGGAATATTCTACAAGCCAGGAAGTTATCACTTTAAAGGGGTGAATTATATGGTTATGTAAATTATATCTCAATAAAGCCATAACCAAAAAAAAAGAAAGACTAAAATTTGTCAAAATTTATAAGAACAACTGTCAGCGAAAATACAGAGCAACTGGAAAATTGGTACATTGCTGGTGAGAATGCCAAACAGTACAGCCACTTTGGAAAACAGTAGAGCAGTTTCTCGTAAAGTTAAACACACTCTTACCATATGATCTAACAATTCTATATCGAGGCATTTACCCAAGTGAAACGAAAACCTATGTTCACACACACGTCTGCAGACTAACATTTAGAACGACTTTATTTTAATCGCCGCAAAGTGCAAACAACCCAAATTTCCCTCTGTGAGGAAATGGATAAACACACTGGCACATCCATACAAATGGAACACTATGCAGGAATAAAAGGAATTAACAACTGATACAGACAAAACATGGATGGATTCAAATGCATTGTGTTAAGTGAAAGGAACCGGACTCAAAAGGCTACATATTATATGATTCCATTTACGTGATGGGAAAGGCAAAACCCTAGGGACAGAAAACAAACCAGAAGTTGCCAGGAATTAGGGATTGGGAGAGGTGGTGCGTACAAAGGGATGTGGGGAAATTTCTTGTAGTGGTAGTTATGTGACTGAATGGGTTTGTCAGAACTCGCAGAACACTATACACAGTACGCTATAAAGAATGAATTTTATTGTATCTTTGACTTTACCTTAATTAAAAAAAATCCCCATTCCACCCCCTCCCTACCTCATGGTCCCATGAGAAAAAAACTCTCATGGACCAGAGGCCCTGATGCTAGATGAGAATTTATCAGCTACCTAAAATTGTGCCTCTGTTACTTTAATCCCTCTGCCTCTAGGGGAAACGCAGCAGCTAGGTAGCAGAGATGAGCTGAAGAGTAAAAAGGAGAAGCTGACCTTATCTGAACACCAGCCCCTCTCCCCATGCCACTACGGGACTGCAGCCTAAAACACTGTCAGGCCGAGGGAGGGTCCCTGTTGTATAAAAACGTGAAGTCTTACTACACTGAGCTGGACATTTGGTTGCTAAGATGAAACTGTTCTTATAACTGAGAGGCCAGCAAAGCTTTGGGATTGACCTGAATTCAAACAGGGGCGTGGAAAGAATCATACCACAGAGAGGATTTGAAGGAACAGTGGCAGATAGAATAAAGTGACTGTGATCATCTCCCCGTGGGACTCTGTTTACTACAACAGTTACATGTGAAGTCAGGATGCTCATTACAAAGGACTTTTATCTAACCTCTGTGTGTGCTGAATAGAGAACTCCTTGTATTCCAAATGAGTGAAATGGTATTATTATAGCTAAATAGAATGTTGTAGAAAATGGGCCCTATTTCCTAACAATCCAGCACCAAAACGTATTTCCTGAGAAAGTGAATTGGGCCCACTGCTCAAGCATAAGCAGCAGTGAGGCACGATTCTGTGATCTTAGAAGTATCCAGATACCACAGATGCCAAATGCTGTAAGACCCCTACTAGAAGGAAACTTTATCTGCCACGCACTCTACTGTAACCCCAGTGCCTAGAATGGTGGCTGCGACAGAGGAAGAAAACATGTGTCGAATGACTGCATGAATGGAACTCCAAGATGCAAATAGGAAAAAGAGAAACAGGGATGGCTTTTCTTTCTCTAGGCTTGAACTGCAAATTTTATTTAATTACAGTCATAATGATTGTACAGATCAGGGGGTCAGGCACCTATGACAGTGGGTTGAGTCCCAATACCCTTAAGAAGGTTACTGACCGTCACCTAAAGTCAGCTGGTGGAAAGGAGATGGGCTGTGGTGACCCGTAACCATCACTGGAAAGCTCTGTGTATCAAACACAAACTAGGAGAAAATTTTGTTCCAATTCTCCATGGAGAATATTTTTATTTGTTTATATTCTTCTTGCATACTCTAAAACGCACAGTGTGAATTTCCTTTCCTCAAAAACAGTTGTGAGCCTGGTCAGTTTATCGGAGCTCTTCAGAAGGTCTTCGGAAACGTTGCCTTAGGTTTGAGCTAAGCGAGTCACAGAGATTGGTCATGAACTACTACAAAATTACAGGAGATCTAGTTATAATCCAACAGTTACTAGAAAAGCGTTGAGAACACCAGACACACAGCCAGACGGAGAGAGTAATAGAAGACCAGATGCTATTTAAGTAATGGGATTTCCGTATAGATGATTCTATGTACAGTATCAGAATTCTCTTACAGACAGTAAACTTAGGCTTCAATCATTATTTTAAGGGCACTCTAATATAAATACAAGTCTCACTAATTTTAATCTTTTTTCTTTGGCTCACAAATGCACGAAAATACCATAAACAGTTTTCTGAACTTACTGCATTAATATATAAATAAGATACATTACAAATGGGAAGAAAATACAAGATGCCTCTTTAACATGGTAAATCTCTGAATATAAATAAGCAATTATTTCATTTACCTACAATTTAAACAGTCATTGAAACCATTACATGTGTCCTTCCCCTACCCCCCAAAGGTCAGACAACAGAAATATACACAATCTACACAAATTAGTCTCTAAAAATACAGCAACAGTACACTTGTAACAATGACTCTGCTACAATTTTCCCCTCACAGGATACTAATGGGGAGGGTGTGACTCTTGTCATCTAGTGGTACTTTGTCTCATCTGTCATCACTTTAGTTAGGAGAAACACTGACAACAAAGTCAACTCTCACCAACAGTATGTCCCTTGGTCCCTATGACACAACATGTTGAAAAACATCTTTCCCTGGGGTTGTTGGGCAAGCAGGTTTGCAGCATGTTTGGCCCCTCAGTAGCTGCTGAAGGTAAAGTTAATTCTCTTGGAGGGGGACACATGCTGTGATCTATCACCAAGCCACACTCACTATACATACATATACATATACAGAGAGAGGTATATATAACTGTACATATATACTGTGTTCCTAATGTGCAACTTTTTAAAAAGAACATTATTTCCTACATACTAGAACAAGCTTAAGTAATGTTTAAACAGTAGTCTTCAAGATATTATATTTTCCCTCAGTGAAATAGCCTATGTGTTTTGGCAATTTATAGAGATTATTCTAGAATGCCAGAAGGAAAGGGAATTCCCATAAACTCATGTTCTATGGAGGGCAATTACAGATCCTGGCCCAGTCTTTCTATCTCCTCGATGAGGAAGTCAATATCGGACTGTGTAGCAGCTGGGTTCGAGATGACCATCCGGAAAAAGTTGGCCTTGTCCCCCTGGGGCTGGTAGCCAACCATGGTCGTGCCAGACTCCATCATCAGGGCTTTGATTTTGGGGGCCACCTTGTGACGGAAAACACGAAACCAAACTCAAGACCAATATTAACACAACTCTCTTAATGCAAACCATTTCCTAGTTGAAAAAAAGAGCAATATACGTTTTGCTATTTGTATTTGTACTGGTATAAAAGCAAATATTTTATATTCTAGTTTCCTCAGTGGTTAGTACCCAATGACTAAGTCTATCCTATCATAAATTCCCTCAGAAACTACTGTGTGACTGAATTTCGAAAGTCAGTCATAGAACAATGATAAAATAAAAAACAAAAACAAAAAACTCTTATGGGCTGCAACACAAATTAAGGCTTCTGAATAATCCAGAGCCCAGGATACTGCCTGGCACATAGATTATGCTCAATGAATATTCGTTAGATGAATAAAATCTTATATAAATTAAGTATTAATACCAACAACTACAAATAATAAAATCGATATAGAAATCAACTGGAATGAAGCAATATTAGAGTAGACTTGAACTTAAAAGATATGTTAACAGACACAGTTTAATACAGAAGTTCCCAGGAATACGCATATCATTCGATTGTCCTGCATACCGCAACACCAAACTGAGACAGGGGTGCGTCCTTTAGAGGTTCCCGCTGTATCTGAATCACAGCAAGGGGACAATCCAGAGCCAAAAAGAATATAACAAGATGGCTCCCTACTACCCCAACTCTTTATTTTTTATTTCTCTTCCATTAGAAGGACACATAAAGTGTTCTGACCAGCCAGAGAAATTGCAGAGGGTTAGATGAGACAAGAAAAGAGTCCATACCCTGTGTAGTTTTTCCCGTCGTTCAGGGCTATCTGGAATGCCCCTGAGGCTTTGTGGAATATACCAGAAACAGACATTTGTATGCTCAGGCTGCAGAAATTTTCACAAACAAAGAAACAAAACAGAAACTATGAGAACTTGAAAAAAAGCTATTCCCAAACCCCTATGTACCCTTGGTGGAAGGTTCTCAGACCAAAAAACAAAACAAAACAAAACAAAACAAAACAAAAAATCCCACACACATTTAAAAAAAAAAAAAAAAAGGGCTTCAAGTCCATTTTGAAAGCATTGTTATTTCTATACTAGGGAGAACAATACCTAGTTTGTCCAGTCATATCTGGCAAGAGAGCGGTTTCCCATAACCAATTTTCTAGATTACTATATTTACCACTTTTAAACATTGAACTGTTAAAAAATCATTACATTTGGGTAGTTTTTAAAGAGTATTATTCATCTTGCCATTTTGTAGTGCCTCATATATAGAAGATGCTGGACACAGTTTATTTTGATAGTGAATATTTTGTGAGTTTTATTATATTAATTCTGAATCTTTCATTGATTAGTCAGGATTATCATAATGAATATTAATACCAGCTCTAAACCATAAGACAGACCTCACTGAGATGCCTAGAACTGTTTAGTGTCTCTGTTCTAAGAACTCCTATCCTTTTAGAGTTCTTCTGTATTCTTGACATAATTTTTCAATTTCCTTCCTAGGCTGCTATTTGCTATCACTGTGCCTTCCTCTAACTGGCTTGAGACATCACATTTGTCTCTAATCTGCTAGTAGAATGTTTAAAATAGTGTAAATGATCCAAGTGTGGTCCCATAGGTGAAATGCATGAGAACTGTATCATTAAGTTGAACTGCTCAGGGCTTTTTCGTCCTCGTCTGGTGACTCTCTAGTGTGTTCCTAATAGCTTAGGCTGCCTGACAAATAGACTAAGTTGAATGGAGGTGGTGTTATATTATAATGGGTTATGAGTGGATTTCCTTTTATTAAATACTGGCTCCTATTCCAACTTCCTTTATCCAACTGAGAGTTCCATTAGGGCAGAGACAATATCTGTTTTGGTCACTACTATATAACCCAGTTCACGGCATAGGGCCTGGCACAAAGCAAGGATTCAGTCAATACCTGTATGACAAGGATCTTGTTATGTGTAATGTGGATATGAACTCAGAGCAGAAGCAATTTTATCTTGCTCTCCTCATAATGAATCTATGTAAAGTAGAACTTCATTTTAGAACAAGTCTTAGAAGACAAGGATATACCCATCTTATAAGCTTCATGGAACTGAGAAATACTTATCACGAAGTTCAACACAGTGATTGATAATACACACCCAGGAAAGATAAAGGATTCAAACGTGCCAAGGAAAGATTTCTTGTCTGCAAAGGACTGGTCAAGAGCTGGACAATTTTAGAAAAGGCAAATGGCAAAAGTCATTCCAAAGCTATCAAAAGAAAAGCTCATAGACACAGAGGGAATTAAATGAAAAGTGCATAAAGACAAAAATTCAGAAGTAGCCTCCAGCAATGTGGGAAAATATGGCTTCAGGAGCATCCCTCATTAGATTTTCTGGAAATGCTGTGCATCTAGTCCATGATGACAACTTACCTCACCATCGAAAACCATCTCAAATTCTTCTCTGTTTTTTATCTTGGCATAGAGGTATTCAGCCAGCTCCAAGCATTTGTTGATCTGATTTTCAAATCCCACTGTGCCCTGGTTTAGAAAAAGAAAAGTCATGTTTGTTGGTGATGGGTTGTATTTTCCTGTGACGGGTGTTTGAGAAAGCTATGCTGACCCTATCTATTGGAAATACACGAGAGTATTCTTGGAGATGGTTAAAAAGAACTGCTTAATTAAATGAGTACAGTTTCTTCACAGCACTGCACCCAATAATATGAAGTGTGTCTATTCTCTTTTGAAGGCACTCTAGTCTCTGGGCAGTTATTGTCAATAGGGCTTTTAGCTTCCCTCTAGTTACTCACAGCCTGGATCTGAAGCCTGTTGCTAGTTTGCTTTGGGATCGTGGTATTCAAATTGTTGCCTATGGATTGAGGACAGTCCACAAACTGTAACTGGTGCAAGATAATGTAAGAACAGAAATTGAGGGGCGCCTGGGTGGCTCAGTTGGTTAAGCGTCTGACTCTTGATTTCAGTTCAGGTCATGATCTCACGGTTTGTGAGATCAAGCCCCGCTTCAGGTTTTGTGTTGACAGCATGGAGTCTTCTTGGGATTCATTCATTCATTCATTCATTCATTCATCTCTCTCTCCCCCTCCCTCCCTCCCTTTCACTCACAGTCTCTCTCTCTCCCCCCCCCCCGCTTACCCTTCCCCCACTCACAGTCTCCCCCCCAAAATAAATAAACTTAAAAAAAAAGAAATTGAGATTAAGCAGTAAGAAAACTTAATATAATTTTGACAGAGTAATTTTATGTCTACTGAATCTAGTTTTAAAAATTGATGTTTAAGCCTTATATACTTTTTACTTTCATTTTTCTAGTAATTTATCTTTACTGTATTGGTCCATGATAGATTCTTCACCACAAATAGTTTGAGAAATACTACTTTAGAACCCACCTTTCCCAGCAGTAAGTCCTAGCCAAGCATGTCCCCAAACTCCCTGGCAGGCTATCTTCCATATAACAGTATTATATCCCTTTTTGGTGATAGGCAGGCAAGCAGATGGGGAAGCCATTGGTCTCCGTACATGCCCTGAGATTCCAACAGCTCCAGTTATTGACAAACTGGTTGAGCATGAGTTTCAAAAACCAGCACGGCTGATTAATAACAGCGGCATGGGGGTTGTTGAGTGGGTCAGTGTTAACAAGGGGAGCAGACGCGCAAGGCTGGCTTGTGGATTGCTAATGGGCCTGGGCAGAATCCAACACAGGCAAAGCATGAGCCTCCCCAAGTAGTCACTGTTGAGTGTACACCTTGTCCAGTCTATTTTCCACTTGAGAAAGAAGCTTGCACCAGGGTCTCATCTCAGCAACCGATTCGCTATGAGCCAAACTCCCGGCAGACGGTTCAAGAGGTTATTGTCAGGCAAAATGAAGACACAAATTACTGATGTAAGCCACGTGGTCATTATATTTCTAAACGATAGGGCTCCTTCTCTTCTTGCAGTTCATGGCTATTTATATGCTTAAAATACCCATGATTACTTGGTGGTAGAAATCATATTCAGACTATTTCTATATCAAGACAAAATGACTTAATGAGGGAAAAAAACTAATAATCCATTAAATCCTTCTACCGAAGAAACATTAGATGAGATGTATCACTGGAAAACTTCATTGTTTTGGTATTAGGAGACACAGTTTCAAGTGTGGAAATTATTAAAACTAATTTACAGTAGGTAAGTAAAAACAACGGTTGCAATAAAGAGATGTGACATGAAAATTGCCTTTACTTGATTGCATAAAAATACTTTTGAAACAAATAGTCAAAATGGTAATCGCCCTCACTCAAATTCAGGGGGAAATTCCAATAGTTTGCTTTTTGTTCCTAGACACAGAAATGCAACTTGAAAAATTAATAAATGCAGACACAGCATGCCTTAGCCTAGCAGCAGGATTTCTCAGAATAAAATATGCATTTTCTAGAATAACATGAAAAGTACAAATAATGAGAAAGCTATTATTTAAATAGAACTAAAAACTGTCACATATAACCCATGATTGGAGTCCTCATAAGAAATTCAGGGTTCTGCATAGAATGACACAGTAATTTTATCTCTATCTCTTTCTCTACATCTGCACTAAATAATTTCAGCATCCCTAAGGATTGCAGTGGAAGTCCTTTTTTGGCATAATTTTTAGTTGTTATAAGAGGAAGTTACAAGAAAACTTCGTGTTAATTCAAATTGAGAACACAGAATGGAAGGAGGGAGAGTGTGACATAAGGGATAAAGTGATCTCATTCGCAAACAGAAAATACGGTTAACTCAATTATCTAGATATCGATTACACACATGTTAAATTATCTGTGATACACCTTTGCCTCTCTTTTGCCGGCCAGCCTGTGCAAATTGCATTTCTGCTCTCTTTCCTGAATTCACCCCTTCGTACCTTTGCTTTCCACATCAGCCAGAACTTGAAAATGTCCACGTGGCGGCCACACTGGATTGCCTTGTCCCCAGTGTCATAGGAGACATCATACTGTTTGTCTGGCTGGAAAAGGTATCCTGCACACATCTGGTTGCATCCTTGGAGTATACCCTATCGTGCAAATCAAGACAAATTTGCATCATAGGTCAAGACATAGGACAAGTTTGTATTCATAGGTCAGAGACGTGGGTGGCTTTGGAACAGGGCTGGTAGGTAGGAAGGAGGGACTTGGGATCACCTGAAACTTTCTTTTAAAGTCTTTATGAGGCCTTGCATTTGTTCTGACGTCTTTCTTGAAAACCACCCTTGGAAAAACCTTTGCCCCTTTCTCTCTGTCACTCTGATTATTAAATGATTTTTTTTTGTCTCAGATGCTTACCACAAGGGACCCACTGTGCCTCTAAGAGGCATTTAGAAACGTGTGTGGGGTGTTTGGGGTTGTTTCCAAGACTGGGAAGTGCTATGGTGTTCAGTGGGTAAAGGTTGGGGATATAAACTTCCTGCAGGGAGTGGGACAGTCTCAGGCTATGAGGAATTTTCCTCCCCAAAAGTGCCCCTCCCACCCCAAAAGTCTTCTAGTCTTTTCCAGGATCTCCTGTGATGTTTCCAGACACGCTATTAGGAAAGGAGTAAGAGCCTGGGCAGGTTCTGGCTCCTACAAACTGGAGACAGATTTTTGGAATGCCTCGTGTGCAAACGTTTTACTGGAGCAACAGTGCTTTGAGAGCAGGGTCTTATTATTAGATGCTTAAAGAACTAACTCATTTAACAGAAGCTTTTTAGCCAACATTCCTAGTTGCCCTAACTTGACATTTGCAGCTGTTGTTCCGCCTAATTTACTTCAGCTCTTGGGAACACAAATTCATGCTAAGAACCTGCAGTAGGTTCCAGTGAGCCCTTTTTGTATTCACTGAGGTGAGAGTTTGCAGCTCACTTTTGAGCTCTCACTTTCGTTTATACAAACGTGAAGGAACACGCAATGAAAAAGTGCCCTAATAGTTTCCGTCACTGACAGGGCCCTGAGTCCTGAAGGGCAGGAAGGGCAGGAGCCAACGGGAGGCACTAGTTGGCTGAAGGCTGAGAGACAAGGGCAGGAAAGAATAGCAATGGTTGTCTCAATGGTGCTGCCAGTCTTGTGTGTTCGTCAAGTACTGCCCAACAAATAAAAATAAAACAACAGTCCATGCTTTTCTTGTGCCTCGTAAAGGACATTCGGGCTGCCAGCTCATCTTTGGAGGGAGTACAGACCTTTTCCTTGACGAGGATGGCCGAGCACTGCAACAGCACGCCCATCATCTTGTGAGGGTTCCAGGTGACTGAGTTGGCCCTGCAAGAAGCACATGATACTTTGAGAAGAAGGTGCAGGAGTCAGCAAGAGGCAACCGTCCTCTTGAGGAAAACACCGTCCACCGCAACCAGAATCGGTATATGTTTTAGATGCCTAGTCCCCCAAACTGACTAATCAAGGAGTAAACAAATATTTTGCAGGCAGTCTTAGGGGCCTAAGTTGCAGACTGCCTGTTCTAAATCACTGCTGTTAACAATAACTAACATTTATGAAGAACGTTTGTAATGTGTCCTATTGTCCCGAGAGCTTTACAGGCATTCTATCACTATGGTATCATGGTTAAGGAGTCAGGCTTTGGAGCCAGACCGCCCGGGTCTGAATCCCGGCTCTGACATTTGCTAGTTTGGGCAAGTAACATAACTCCTCTGTGCCTCAGTTTTCTTATCTGTAAAATAAGAAGTTATCCTTAACAAAGGATAAACGAGCGAATAAATACAAAATTCTAAGAACCATTCCTGAAATATCTACTTCTCACACCAACCCTGTGATGCAGCGACTATTATCGCCTCCATTTTACATGGAGAAGCCGGGCAATGAAAAGGTGAAATACATCACCCAAAGCCGAATAGCTGGGAAGTGCTAGGGCTGAGAGTCAAGCCCGGGGAGACAGACTGCAGAGCCCGTGCTCATAACTCTTCCACCAGCCTGCCTCCCTCTGGGCAACAGACTGGCTTCTTTCTGCCTTCCCCTTCTTATTTACAAAATGGGCTGGTGATGCTGACCTAACTAACTACTTATGAGGTACTATGAAGAGCGACACTACTTATGAGGTACTATGAAGCAAGGAACGATCGGATCATTCTAGACTTTGACTACTTAGCAGCATTGTTGAAATGCCAAATGAGGATGATATTGCCAGTTTAGGCTGCAATGACAGCTCACCAAGCACAGTCTCCTAGCAACCACATCAGTCATTCAGACACAGTAAAATGGTTAAGGGGCACACTAGCTAGGACATTACAGAGACAACTAAGTGTAGTGTATGATGATTGAAACTTGGCTACCTTGCTTCAGTGGTTTACGGACTCCTTCCCAATGGCCCGGCCCACAGCTGGGCTCTGCACTTTAGTATCTGTGAAGGATGCTTTCCCCAGACATAGCAACTGACTCTGAATTCTACTGCCTCTGTTTCCCCTAGAGCTAAATCCTTGCTGTGAATTTTTAACCTCCTCATCTTGCTAAGGTCCTTTAGATGGAAAATAATTTAGTGTATATGTGACTACTGGGTGTTTCAAGAAGAAGTTAGGCCTGAAGTACTTTTCCCTTTTGTGCATAATAAGTTAACCTTTGTGAAAGAGACATGTGAAGAATTGTAACAAAAGGTTACTAAATGTTTATTTCAGTAAAAATCATCACTGTCGATCCATATTTAAAAGAGTGGATTTAGGGGTGCCTGGGTGGCGCAGTCGGTTAAGCGTCCGACTTCAGCCAGGTCACGATCTTGCGGTCCGTGAGTTCGAGCCCCGCGTCGGGCTCTGGGCTGATGGCTCAGAGCCTGGAGCCTGTTTCCGATTCTGTGTCTCCCTCTCTCTCTGCCCCTCCCCCGTTCATGCTCTGTCTCTCTCTGTCCCAAAAATAAATAAACGTTAAAAGAGTGGATTTAATCAATTAAAAAAATTTCTTTTAATGTTTATTTATTTTTGAAGGAGAGAGAGAGACAGACCATGAGCTGGGGAAGAGCAGAGAGAGAGGGAGACACAGAATCCGAAGCAGACTTCAGGCTCTGAGCTGTTAGCACAGAGCCTGATGCAGGGCTCAAACTCACAAAATGTGAGATCATGACTGGAGCCGAAGTGAGACACTTAACCAACTGAGCCACCCAGGCACTCCTAATGGATTTTTTCATAGCTATCATTCACTGATTCATTAAAAAACTCTATTTAGAGCTCATAAAATGTCTTAAATGGTTTTTTGAATGTCTTAGAGGTCTGAAGTAAATGATTCTTTGCTGTTACAAATGTGAAGTAATAAGATATGATATGGTTTCAATTTCCTTTAGAAGACACATGCGCTTTAAAATGTTAGGGGGTGCCCAGGCGGCTCAGTTGGCTGAGCATCCAACTCTTGATTTTGGCTCAGGTCATGATCCCGCAGCCATGAGACCAAGCCCCCAAGACGGGTCTGCACCGAGTGTGGAGACTGGGATTCTCTCTTCTTCCTCCCCAGGTCGGGTGCACGCGCTCTCTCAAAATAAATAAATAAACTAAGAATAAGTAAATAAATAAAATAAAATGTTAGAAAATTCTGTGCAAAATGTTTAGGTTTTCCTTGACTCAAACATGGAAAATGGAGATTGCCTGAGAAATCTAAGGCACAGTTGGACCCGTTCATCTACATTTAATATATCATCCTCCAGGTCACAGCGTCATATAGTTATGCTTCAGAGAGCCAGTCCCACTCACCTTGACACTGGCCTTTCAAAACTGAACCAGAAGGGAAGAGGCACAGTAGAGGTAGCTAAAACTCAAGCCAGAGTCCTTACTGTGGGAGAAGCCGCTGGCATGCTTTCCCTACTGCCTGTCTACCTCTCCACCTTGGTCTGCTCTCACCTCTCCCACTTTGCTCCAGCCGCACTGGCCTTTTTGGATGGTCCTCCAACTTGCCAAGAACAGTCGGACTTCACGGACTCTGCACTTGCCCTTCCACCGCCTGGAATACTCTTTTATGTATCCTTGCTTCCTGTCTCCCTTTATCCCGGTATCCGCTGAAATATCATGTCCTCAGGAAGGTTCTCTGACTACCCTGTCTCAAATTGCATACCTTGTCCTCACTGTTATCTAACCCCACTTTATTTTTCTTTCCTATGAGACAGACTAAACGTGTCTTCATTTATGAACATCTACCTTACTGGACAGTAAGCTTCAGGAAGATTTTAAATCTCTTAGTTGATAATGCCTTCTGGACCCTGCCTTATTTTTCTTATGTGTACCAGCTACACATTTCTTAGAAAAGTGCCAGAGACGGCTGGACTGAGGCAGGGAACTGAGTGTTCACATCCATACTTGCCTGGCTCCTGACAGGTGCTCAGCAAATATTTGCTGAATGAATAAATGAATCAAGGTGAGTTCATTTTGGATCAATAAATTGGAGTCAGGTTAAAATCATATCTGGCTTATGACTGCATTCTGTCTGATCAGAAGCTTCTGTTCTTGACACAAAATGTGCCAGGTTAGCTATAGCATGTGAGCACAAGAAGCAGCCTTAATTATAGCTGGCGGGGCAGAGTCCTGGTTCCCCAATGTCCAGGTGGAGGTGTCCTGGCAGCAATGAGTATTTGGGGAAAAGCCCAGATGGGTCTTGATGCCTCCCTCCTCCTCTGGGAAATCTTCTTTGCCTCTTCAGCCACTGTAGGTGACAGGAGAGGGGACTGCCATTTCCAATGGATGCAAGATCCAAACATGCCAAAGGCTTTGACCACCAAGTGAAATCAGTAAATTGAGGGGAACGGGGAACAAAGTGGTGGGGGTGGAGGGGCGCTTCAGTTTGGGAGCTTCTGTAGAAATGGCTCAGATACTGGGCCAGGAAAAATAAAAAGTAGAACCAGTTAGAAAAAGAAAATCGTGGGGCGCCTGGGTGGCTCAGTCGGTTGAGCAGCCGACTTCGGCTCAGGTCATGATCTTACGGTCCGTGAGCTCGAGCCCTGCGTTGGGCTCTGTGCTGACAGCTCGGAGCCTGGAGCCTGTTTCGGATTCTGTGTATCCCTCTCTCTGACCCTCCCCCATTCATGCTCTGTCTCTCTCTGTCTCAAAAATAAATAAACGTTTAAAAAGAAAAAAAAAAGAAAAAGAAAATCGTATTTGGCTTAGGACGACCCACTGAACTTAAACGGTGAACAAGAAAGTAAATTCGTTAGATCCACTAAGTGTCTTACCCCTTTCCCAGCAGTGAATTTAATGAGACAAAAGAATGAAATGAATCAGTGCCCCTTTCTGTGCCCTTGGCAGCCTCTCATTTAGCCTTAAGATCCCTGCACTGCTTTGTTTCTCTTCTCTACCACATGGGCACCCAGAAATCACATCCACTGTAGTGCTTATCACATTGTGTATCAGTGTTTACATGTCTTTCTCTCTCTCGTTTGTGAACTCAGGAGGACTCATTTGACTGGGAATCTTTTTTTTTTTTTTCTTTTTTCAGTGCCTAGCATATGATAATTGCTCAAATGAACGCCTACTGACCCGATGTGGGCTTAGTCAGACTGAAATAAGACATTGGGAATCAGGGTAGGGAACATCAGTGGACCAGGCAGCACAGCATGCTTGATGGCCTGAATGAAAGGTGGCCCGGGCTCAGGCCCTTACCTTTCTATGCCACTGAGTTTGTGGCGGTGCTTCCTGGACATAAGCAGCCCACCGCCCCAGGCAGCCTGTGAGGACAGAGACAGAAGAGGGAAGGGGAGCAGAGACGTTTAAGAATGCAAAAGCAATCACTCCACACTTCTAGTAAAATATGAGACAGAATGTAAATGGTGAAAAACGAAAGTCTGTTTGACAAAAGGAACCCACACTGACTGTTCAACCAGTGGCAGTTGTAATTATTTCTCATTCGTCACTTCTTCAAAAGCTCCTTCAGGTTAACCTCAGAGCGGCTGTGTGACTGACACAGGTAAGTCGGGTCTGAGCCAATGGTGCCAAGACCCAAAGGCCCAAAGTGCTGTGGAAAGCCAGGGGCACTCCGTGAGCCCCAGCACGGCTCCGGGTGTGACGCGAAGGACTGGAGGCTGCCATCCGATTCTCCCTGGGGTAGAATTCTAAGGGCTCCTGAAAAAGTTCAGGAAGTGGCAGCTCTGCCAGGCTTGGAGGTTCCACAACAGCGAGACATTTCTGCGGGCGCCCCGATGCAGGTTTACTGAGCATCCAGGGACACCATGGGACGTGAGCACAGCCTTTGTTAGTTATGTGCTCAAAGAACCGGGCAGATTACCCAATTGTCCAGTTGTGAGAAGTTATCTCCATAAGAGAATGGAGAGAGAAGGGAAAAAATACACCCAGTCACACATGTGGAAAATGTGTGTGTTTCTGGCAAAATTGGGGACCGAACCTCTTACTTGAGAAAATCGTCCTTACACTGCCTTATTTTTCCTACATGTAGCAGATACATGTTTGTTTTTAGAAAAGGGTCATAAATGGCTGGACTGGAAGCAGAGGGCGGAGAGTCCAGCTTCATGGCTGCTTTCTATATACCGTATCTTGTACGTTTTTCCCTCTGAAACCAGCTATCTTCCACCCAGTAGCCATTTGTCTAGACAGAAGTTTGCTGGAAAGGTGGTGGGGGCTGTACCCTCACAAGAACCACAGAAGACAGCAGTGGGCCGGGGAGGAGCTGGATGAGTCCCAGGGGATGCACAGCTGTACAGTGCAAACCTGGCCTGAATGGCCGACGGGGTGGGGGTGGGGGCTGCAGAAGGGCTGAACTAACGTGATGCGGAGAGAGGGCTGGCTGGAGCATTGGGAGCCACTTGTGGCAAATCATAAAGTGGAGCTGTTTCCACCCCCAGACGGAGTGGCCGCTCTGTGAGTTATGGCACTTACGTCGACATGTAGCCACAGGTTGTATTTCTCACATATATCTGCAATCTCCTGTATCGGATCGAAAGCTCCATAAACAGTTGTACCAGCAGTTGCATTGACATAAAGGGGAACGTATCCCTAGAAGGGAAGAGAGACAGGCTGATTAGTCTTTTCAACCTTCTCCTTTCCACACGAAGCAGAACTGCAGTAGCATTTCCTTCCAGCAGAGATCAGCCAAGCGTATGTGGTGTCAGATCCTATGTCTGGGAGAATTCCTCGTTGGCCCATTTACCCATTCATTCAACAAATAGTTTTGGTGTGACATTTACGTGCCAGGCCTGCTGCAGAGCTGTAGGGGAATACAGCAGTGAGCGCAACAGATGGAGATTTCTGTCTTCATGGGTTAACATTCTAGTGGGGAGTGATAGACAACAGACAAAATTAAACAGGCAAAATATACAGTATGGTAAGTAGAACTTACCACATAGTGGTAAGTTCTATGGCAAATAGTAAAGCAGAAGAGAGTAATAATAAGTGTTTAGAGTGATGGGCCTGTAGCTCCAAACATCATCTGGGTATTGTATATTTTAGAAGCAATGATGTTCTTTTTTTTTTTTTTTAATGATTATTTTTGAGAGAGACAGAGCATGAGTGGGGGAGGGGTAGAGAGAGAGGGAGACACAGAATCTGAAGCAGGCTCCAGGCTCTGAGCTGTCCGCACAGAGCTCAACGCGGGGCTCGAACCCACGAACTATGGGGTCATGACCTGAGCCAAGGTCAGACATTAACCGACTGAGCCACCCAGGCACCCCGAAGCTACATTGTTCTAAGTGTATTGATGTAATCATTATCCTGAAGCATCGTTTGTTTATTTAAAACACGGCGGAAGCTGAAATATTCATGAATAGTGGGCACACTAAAATTTTGATGTGAACAAGAAATAAACGAGTAAGGAGAGTAATAGAGCTAAGACAGACTTGGGGCAATCTGGGAATCCTACGTCTTTTTCAAGTCCAGCTCCACCTATGACCCTTGCTCAGTCTGAGTGACATTTCTATCCATCTCCTCTACTGACCAGCAAACAGATATAGCTGGAGAACGCGGTACAAGGATGTAACCAAAACAACAAGTTGGTAAATGCCTGACAGCTACCTGGCAGTCCCTTGGGAGTACATCTGTTCTCTGAGACTTTTTGTTTGTTTGTTTGATAGAATTTATTAAGGTTGATTCACCAAGTACCATGAACCATCTTCCAGGGCATGGAAGCATTTTGCTAAACAGAAGCCTAAAGCTAAAATGGTATTTGTATTTGTTAAATTGAAATTATACCTAACAAGTAGCAAGTAAAAGGCTCAATTAGGCTGTATCTTCCCGATGCTTGGGTAGTGGATTTATTGAAGTACATCAAACTAATCACTTGGCATAATAACGGTAGGACAAGTGGCTTAGTGACTGAATTTCTCATTTAAAAAAAATGACATTGTATAGACACAGCTTTAAAGTGAAATCATTTCAGAAGCTGGGAATAAGCAAATACCTGAGAATATAATTTTAGAAAAACAACAAAATTATCTCTTATATTATCAGAGACCTTTATTGTCTAGGGCAGAAAGAAAGTATTTTTAAAATTTTGTGTTTGCTAGAGTTCAGGTGCGCCACAGGGTACATACCTTTTGCTTGGCTTCAAGAATTTTTGCCTCTAAATCAGCTGGAATTATCTTCCCCCTGTAATTATTAGAAAGGGAGAGAAATTAAAATGAAGAATCAATGAGATTGCACATGAGAAAAACTGCAGCAGCAGCAAAAAGTAATTTAATCGGATATTTTCAACAGGCCATTAGCAGCTTGGCACACTGTACTGAGTCAGTGCTTAAGCACAATAAAACAAATTTAACAGATGAACACATTTAATACATCAAGAACCTAATGTTCACTCTCCCCTGCCTACCTTTCATTGCACTTTATCAAAATCACATTGTCGGTTCCAAAGCCAAGTGCAGCTCCAGCCTTCTTTATGGAATAGTGACTCTGCAACAAACAGAGGTTTGAGGTCAGAAGTTAGACAGTTCCTTGTAAAACACCATAATCTATGAGAAGAGCACCCAACTCACATGTTCTGAGGTGAAGAGGACCAGTTTGGGAACAGCTGCCATGCCCTTTGTCTTAACTTCCGGGAAGAACTTGTAGCGAGCGGCCATGATGCTGTACATGTTGGAGATGGCTCCCCCTAAGAGCAAGAGGATACACGGGGAGGTGTGGAGCTCCATCATTATTGTTTCTAATAATTAAGGTTGAGCTGGTGTCTTAAGAGACAAGGGAGGAGGTCAGAAAGGGGAGGGACAATATCAGGATAGCTTTTGCTTCCCTATTGCCAGGGCTTCCCTCTGACCCCTTTGCCTTGGGAACACAAGTAGTCACACTCATTACCAAAGCCATCTAGGCAATTTGGCTGGAGGTGATTCATGTACTCCAATGCCTGTTCCACCTGAAGCCCAAACAGAAATACAAGAGGTGGCAAAGGCAGTGGCTGCAAAGAGACAGGTGAGTTACAACCTTCCTGCTTTCACTTTCTGCTCAATCTATTTACTGAACAAAGATGAATCTATTCTCTGAACGAGAAAGACAGAGAAAGAGAGACTAATGAAGCCTACAGAAGGGAACAGTGACATTGCCTGGATACTCTTCTCAAAGAACAGCTCACCTGAGTTACTGAGTCATTTAGGAGAACTCTAAGTTTATTAAAACCAAACTCGTGTTTATTTAAATAAAGACATAAGGAGAACTGAGGTAACTATCTAGGTATGGCTGGCTAACACAAACTAATCACTTTTGCATCAATTACTTGACAATTAAACAGGCAAATTCATGGCTGACTTGAATAGCCTGGACAATTGTAATTCTTATTTCTTCTCCCCTTGTACACAACAATCACGCCATCTCTGATACCATCCCACAGTCCTACTTACCTCTAAGAATATCTGCCCTTGTTTTAAAGATTCTTACTGTATCCACATCAAACTAGAGATTCAAAGTAGACACACTATTTTGGCTGCAATCGATTAGTCAACTGATAATCTTGATTCACTGATCCTCAGACCGATCAAATTGTTGTTGACAGACTGGTGTGGTGTGGTATGATTTGAACACAACCTTGGTCAGTTTGTATAGGTGAGGCATAGGCTCTGTTAGATAGTATGTATATAATGCAGCATTCTTGCTAGCCTTCACTATGACGAAGATAGGGTAGGAGTATTGTAAAAAAATTCTTTTTAAGGTCATGATTCTTCCACAAACTCACTTTGGGTTTTAGGGTTCTCAGGGATCCCAAGGATCCATGCCACAGATCTCAAGGAGAGTCAGGAAAAAAGAGAAACATACCAGGAGAAAATATCCCATCACCGTCTTTACTTGACCATCCAACTATCTCCCTCATCTTCTTAAGTGTTATTTGCTCCATGAGGACAAATACTGGTGCAATTTCATATGTAAACCTGAAAAGGTGGTGAGGGAAAAAAATGATCATAAAGAAGTCAAACCACTTATTTGGGGAACACAGATAATTGGTTTAATATTTGTACTTGGGATCTAAAAACAGGTACTCAAAACCACTAAAGCAATTTATTTCCTGGAAATGTATTAAGTCACCAATCATAAAATAGAAACCAGTCTGGGTTACCTAGAGAGGTGGTGGAAATACCTGCCCTGTGACTTTTCACCAACAAAATAGATTTTATCTGAACGGAATGTCTTAGATGTGGTCCACCCAGAGAAATAGAAGGAAGGAAAATGACTTTCTTGGATCTCCTTCACCTTTAAGATGTAAGACGATGCAAATGTTAATTGAAAAAATGTATTCTAAGTTCTACATAAAATTGGTTTGCAACTGACCGAAACCGACTGCCAGTTTCATACTGGTAGAATCTATAAAACTCAGAGCCAAAATCTATCTTTTAAAAACAATGTAAACATCTGAAACCTAACTGTGAATCTAATTGGAAATATTGACCCAGGTTTTAAAGATCTCAATATAATTATCTACATGGTTTTTCTACTAATAATCCCCAAGGACAGCTATGGTTCTATAATTCCCTGAAGTCAATATCTGTCAAGAATAATTACAAGTGATGATTTTCTAATTACCAATTATAAATAATAAGAAGATAGTCAACTGGCATACACAGCCGACTGTGGGTACCAGATACCTGAGCAGGCTAGCTTTGTCTTCTAACAAACTGATTTAGAAGTAGCAAGCCATACTCTTCTCAAAGCAACTGAGAACAGAAGCACAGTCAAGTAGACCAGTCACTGAAACAAGATTGTGGTGCCAAGGATAGGGCTTAAGAGAAATCAGAGAAGGTCCATCCACCGCAAATTAAGCCAGAAAACAAAAAGATATTTACTGACTCTGAGGCTCTTTGTCTTTCTTCTTTTTGCTTGGTATTCTTAAGCATTAGAGCCTATTGTGGGCTCAGCTCAGACCATGCTTGCTCAAGAGAGATTCCTAGATTGACTCAGTCAAGTGATATGGGGAGACTTTATCATTGATTAGGGTGTTTGGGCTGAATGCCAATACCGAGGACTAATGGGAATTCTTGTTGGCTTAATGATTTAGAAAAGCTGTTTGCAAGGATGAAATAACAATTGTATAATAAGCCAGGTGAAGCTACCAAGTTTTGATCATTGTTTTGCGGGGGGGTGGGGGGGGAAGCAATCAAATCAATCACTTGGTGGTAAAAGAGGACAAAGGGTAAAAGACAACAAAGAGATCCCGGAGGACCCTCAGGATATATCTGTTGGTAGAAGAATTCTGTTTCCAAAAAGAATATGTCCATTTTCCTTGGGAGGACCCTTGAAATTTAGGAGGAGGACCCTTGGAAATCGTGTTCAGTTACCATCACCTCTGGAGGTCACAATCATGCTTTGGTTCTGCTCTGAGCCCCATCACCGTAGCAACCAACACTCCCTCATGTCTGATGGCCTGATAAAGGAAGAAGAAGAGAAGGATTCCTGGTTTAGCCTGTGCTGCTGAGTGTACCAAGAGGCAAACTCATGATGTGCTTCTAACCATTCTTGAACAAATGTGGTATCAATAGTGCCACTGAGTTTTGCAAATGTTGGAATGGCAAAAATGTGTGTGTGGTGGAGAGGTACTGGTGTCAGTGTGCGTGCTGGAATCTCGCAATACTGAGTGAGAAGGCTCTCTGGGAAAAGGCAAGGAACAAATGGAATCATACACCACAATATCAGAACCTTATCGAGGATTAGATGAAAGCTGAGTTGGAGTCAAGTCAGTGTTAGATGGCCGGGCAGGAACCGCATGGGGGAAGGGAGGATGGATGACACTGAAGGCCAGGGGGTTGGTCCGCTTCATGATTTAAATCAATTTAGGTCCCAGGTTTGCATGAATTAGTGATTCTACCCAAGGACCAGGAATAGGCCATTACGCTCAGGATTAGGAGGAAGAGTCTAGAGAGTTTGATCATGAGACTATTTGATCTCATCTATTTCAGTCTCCTTATCTATACCAGGTTCCTAGTTGCTAAAATTTTCTTTCAGTTTTGTTCAATAAATACTTATCGAGTGACTATTCTCTGCCAGGTAGCATCTTATATACTGAGGAAACAAAGATGTTAGATACCATTTCCAACTTTGGTGAGGAAGCTTACAAGGATGAATCCAGCATTTGTTTCTTGGCCTTGTTGCATCCTGTTTGACAGCCCCTGTCTAGGTCTAAAGGACCAGTTATCCTACAGCTAACACCAAGCTTATCCTGATTCATGGCTTTAGTCCTGACATCCTCTCTTGGAAGCTGACAGATTGGTCCATGGCTGTTGATCCTCAGCTAAGCCTGACAGATGGGCTAACAGGATGTTCCCTACTTCTGATACTTCTCTGATCCTACCTTCCCATCCTGAACCGTGTTTACAACTGGGAGTCTGCCTGTGCCCAAAGCCTTATAGAAGGCCTTGAAATTCACCCTAGAGCAGTGGCTCTTAACTTAGCTGGTGTCATGGACGCCTTTGGGAATCCTATGGAAAGCTATGGTCCCTCTCTCCAGGAAGAAAATGAGGATATGCACATCATTTTTGTATGCAATTATAGGAGATTCTCCTCTTGCAACCTGGACTCCAAGTGAGGTACCCCTTCTCTAAATGACAGACGAAAAGTGAATAAAGCCCAGAGAGCCAAGGTCAAATAAAGATTCAAAAGAAGCTGGTTAGATGCTAAAGTCAGCATATAAGATGACATTTCAGAATCAGAGAACAAGAAACTAAACCTTCAAAAAGCTCTGGGGTGAAGTAAGAACACGGGACTGGAAATTAGGGACCAAAACAGGATGGTGACATTCACGAGTGACATTAAAGGAGAGTTCGGAGTCTTTCTATGTTCTGAGTAGGGTGGTGAGTCGGCCCTTTTTTAGTGGTTCAACTCAACTTCCTAGTGGGATTCATTCCAAACTAAGGCAAATTGATGAAGGCTTCTATTTCTCTTGTGGCAGAGTCTGTTGGTTGCTAACCAGTATCAATTTTCCTTTGCTTCATTCAGTTTTATTCAGGGTTGTAATTCACCTAGATCAAAGACTACATTTCCTAGCCTCCCTAGGTGTGGCCATGGGACTGAGTTCTGGCTGAAGAGATGCTATGGGAACTGTTGTGTGGAGCTTCTGGAAAGGTTGCTTAGAAAGAAAGAGTGTGTTCCCCTTTTGACCACGCCCCTCCTCCCCTCCTTTCTTTCCTCCGTCTTCCTCCCTCCCTCCCTTCCTTCTTCCCTCCCTCTCTCCCTCCCTTTCATCCTTCCTTTCTTCCTCCCTCATTTCTAATTCTGGGACACATAAGTGATAGCTAGAGCTCCAGCAGCCAGCCTGCACCATGAGGTGACTCTCAGTATGAAAGCCATGTGCTACAATATGGATTAGAAAAGCACAAGGAACCTGGAGCTCTGGTGACTGTCAAACTGAGAACTTCTTTAACGAGAGAAATAATTTTCTATGTAGACTCTCTAACTTTATACTCCTCTTAGATTTCTCTTCCTTACAGATGTGGCAGCTGGCCCATCTTCACCTTAAAAGATAACACATCTGAGAGGAAGCTTAGAGAGCCCCTCTGGTGTCCAGAGATCATGAAAGACAGAAACAAAAGAGCTGGGAGGCATCTCAAATGGCAACGGTGGCCTGTGTAGTGTCTGCCTCTCCTAGGCGTGTTCACTGCACCTTGCATACAACAGGCACTTGAGACTGGTGCCTTTCCAGTCTTCAGAACCACTCTGTAGGATGGATATTATTATCTCCCATTTTCTGAAGAAGGAAATGAGTCTCAGAGAAATTCAGTGATTTGCTTTAAGATTTCAGTATCTTTCGGAGTCAGAGTTCCGTCTTTTACCTCCCAGCTGCTTTTCTGTGATGAATGAGAACTGCTTACTGCAGGTTCCTCTCTAACAACTTGCCTAGCAGTATAAAATGACTGATAACTGCCACAGAAAATTTCTCCTGCGTAATTTCTATGAAAATAAAGCACTAGATACTTGAAACCATAACCTCGTAACAAGGGGCTGTGATAGATCTTGCCATTAAGATTACGGATTGTCGTCAGGTGCATGAGGGAAGGCTGCTGTTTGCACTTGGGCACTGCTCAGCCTGCAGAGTTGTGCTCGGTGGCCCTGTTTTGGAAGAAAAGAGCTGGACGTGCCATGGACAACTGCACATGTGTGAAGTTTTCTTTGGATCTTCATTGGGTCCTTGCTCGGAGAACAGATCTCAAAGCTACATGCACAGGCAGGTGTAAACGCATGAACGTAAATGTTCTATTTTCTGTGAACAGTCAGATACCTTACGCTTTGCCACTCAAATTAGGAGACCACATAGTTCTTTCTGAAACACTATATTGAGGAATATAATCATTACTTTCTATTACCAGTGCCACCCAAATGCAATGATAGAGCAGGCCAACAAAATGAGTATGTCACTAATTTTGCCTGCTCTGCCAAAGAAAAATCCCTTTGCCATTCTTTCCCAGGTTTATTTTGAACACTGTCCCCAGCTGGAGAAGGAACTGTCTCAAGGGAGCAAATTTCTGCATAAGCTCCTGACAGTGCTACCACATTTCATGATCTTCCAGGGGAACTGACTTAGAACAATTTCTAGATAATAGTTATTACTTCTTCAGACAATGCCTTGTCTCTAGAACTGACAGAAACTATTTCACTATGTTAAATAACCTTCTCTATCGATCTGTTGGAATCGGATCATATTTTATAAATATCCATTGTGTTCAGTACAGCTGCAATTACTATGTGCCATTTAGTTGGACTGGCCTTGACCTCAGATGGCTGGGACATATTTTAGTGTTTCATGGCTGAGCTGAGGTAAGGAAAGAGTAAGAGACTTGATTTTATGGACACACAAAAAGGAGAATTTGTGAGATCTCTTTGGTTGAAGAAAAGCCTTTTAGGAGACTATCTGGTCATGAACTCACAAAAGAGCGAGTTCCTTTAATTTACCTTGAGATGGGCCATATATGTTAGGAAATTGCAGTTGAGAAGCCTACAGGATACACACTTAAAGACGCTGGGTGAATTCAGTGCCTGTGTTAATATGAGTACTTGGGCCTTAAAGGATATATACCTTTCTACCTATTCTATTTTTCTCATTTATTTTCCAAATAGTTAAGTTTTTTTTTTTTTAAGTTATACTTCCTCATTTAAAATTGTTCCTTAGTATGAGATGTTCCAATTAAGCATTAGTGTCTTTTTTCAAGTTATAATTAGTACATCATGATGTCTGGGCTTGCTGATATATTTGTATCTCACAAATCATACCACAGTAAAGGTTGCAAAGGCGAGTTTTTTTTTGTTAGAGGAGGCCAGACAAGCAATTGTATCTTTGATCCCAATTCCTCTTGTCTCTTCATAGCCTCGGTGCTCCAACATACACACTCTGTGACGTTGACCATGACTTGCAAACAGGGAGCATGAAAATCATTTTTGTTTTCAATCAATTTAATCTCCTGTGCCTTTTAGCACTAAAAACCTCACTTGTCACGTTTGCTTTTAAAAATCGGTCACTGCTGTTTTAAATTAGCAAACAACGCAGGAATCCTTAATTAATGAAAACTTTTCTGAATGTAGTTAAATATTTTGAGTCACAGCATTAAATAGCTTTGGAACACACATGTATCAACAGATAATTTTAAAGTGCCTTCTCAGGTTTTGTGGCCAGTAGGAATTTGTTGAAGAAAAATAGAATATCTCAAACTTTAATAACTTACATTCTATCTTGATGTCAAATGGAATTTCTCATCTTAAACAATATCACCCTTTCACTTATATTCATTTTTCAAATCTACTTCACCATGAACTTAGAAAGTGGGTGGTTATTTTCTAAATATTTCCACGGTGACTAATGTAATTCTTCTATGGTTATTTTAAAAATTATTGTTAGAAACTTGTTTTATTATTTTCCTCTGGATATTTTAATAGAATGTGGTGCCATGGGCTGGGTGTATAGATAGTGGTAAAACATGATCATAGTGCTCAGAGAAAAGACAGTACTCAGTAGGCTATAACGACCCTCCATCAATTCCTAACCTGTCCTTGTCTCGAAAGAGGGAGTATATATATAAAGGAGTCTGTGGGGGTGATTGCAAGAAGACTACCCAGGAAATCCTTGCACCTCCAGGGCCTTAGAGTCAGTTTCATATAAATTTATAGGAAACTGGAAACAAATGAAGGTTTTGCCAACTCAAGTACAGAAAAAAATGTCAAATTCAGAAAAACAATGAGTTATTTTGAAAGGAATATATATCACTACCAGCTGAATTTTGTTCTAGAACTTTTAGGTAAGCAATAGGTAGGTCAAACTAGTTTGTGGCTTTCTGGCAGCTTTAACTGTGAAGGAAATATGCCCTAAGTGATGAGGACCAATGTACTTAGGTGGGAAAACAGACCAAGATCATACTCCAAAATGTGACCTCTTTAGATGCATCTTTAAGAGACGTGGATTCTCTTAGTCTAATATAAACTTAAAAGATTTTAAGAGAAAAGATGGCTAAGGTAACTGTAATAACATTATTATAGAACCATTGGAAGTGGGCTTTTAAAGCAACAAGCCATAATCACACATCTTGGTTGCTTACATGAAAATAATATGCGGAACTTACATATTGGTATTGGCAGTTGATGTCAGCCATTCGCCAGCTAAACCAATGATATCCAGTCCAGTGGAGAGCTGGTTGAAAAATCGAGGGTGACCTGGAGAAATGAGTAACAGGCAAGCATCAAGGCAAACATAGACTTTTCAAGCTATCTTCCAAGCAAAGGCTGGCCACACTGATGGGCTCTTTATCCCAAGAGTCTAACAGGACTTCCCAAGGATATGGGGGAAGGGAAGGCAGATTGACCTACCCTATTCCAACCTTTAGCATCAGTGATGTTCCCAAAACTTATGTTTCTGAAGCTGAATCCTTAAAAAAAATTTTAATGTTAATTTATTTGAGAGAGAGAGAGAGAGAGAGAGAGAGAGAGAGAGAGAGAGAGGCAGACATAGAACCTGAAGCAGTCTCCAGGCTTTGAGCTGTCAGCATGGAGCCTGACGCGACTCAAACCCACGAACCATGAAATCATGAACGGAGCTGAAGTCAGATGCTTAACCAACTGAGCCACCCAGATGCCCCTGAAGCAGAATGCTTTTGAAGTTAAAAAAAAAAAAAATCCTATGTCATGAAACTAATAAGCTTTCCAGTATCTAATTTATTGATTTTCAGATGAACTTCTCTGTCATAATGATTTTTTTAATTACAAATCTGGATAGAGTGGTCCTGATTTTATCCATAAATGTTTCAACTTTTAATTGAACATCCCAAGGATTTAACCCCAAATCAACATTTACTGATGGAGGAGAGCCTTCAGGACTCAGAGAGGATTTGTGACTCTGTGGCCCAAACCAAGCCCGGGGACGGTGCGAGCTCTGGTCCCGATGTCTCTGGGTCTCTGTGTCACTCAAATATGATGTCAAGCATTAGTGTGTTTTTGTCCATACATAGTCAGGTGACCATTAAACCAAACTTATTGCTGAGATAACCTGGCATCTCCTCTGTGAAACAGAGGCAAATATAGCTCCATTCACTCATCAAGTTGTTGGTAAAATAATTGTTATTACTATATAACCTTAAAACCGGTTATAACACAAAGTATGCTTTAACAGACTTTGTTCTCAGCAAATTCAGGATTGTTGCCAAGTTTTGGCCAACTTGGCATTCACAGGAATACTCAATCCCACATCAGCAGGCTTGGCTAGGCTGTCACGAAGGTGTCAATGCAATAGATTACCTAGGGGTGTGTGACAGAGAACTGGTATTAGAGAGAGATGCTGACTGCTGTGCTTCCAGTAGAAATTGCTTTTGCCTCTGAAATAACTGTCAGAGAGCTGGTGTTTGAATGTTCCTGGTCTGAGACCCCTCTCTGAAAATGTCTATTCTTCCTTAGATGTGATGGCGACTCATTTAGAATATCCAGACTATGACTTCTTATATCAGAATACACCAATCTCTGAATCTCAACAGTCCTCAAAAAATAATACTGATCTTCAGGGGGGAAAAAAATGAAAGAAGCATAAACAGTAAGCTTAGTGTAAGTATGGGGCCAGATTCCAGATATTTATGTAGATTACTCTAAAAAATGATTCCACTTTGCTCAGTGCCAGCAGAATCTATGAGATCTCCTGCAACATAACAAATTTTGTTGATATCCACTAAAAAACATGCAATATCCATTTGAAAACTTTCAACAATAAACATTTCAAGACTGAATATATATGTATGTATATATAATTTATCATAAATAAATGCAATCGCACTTTTTGACAATGTATCAAAACAAGCCATCTCTATGGCAGACACAAAAGATGGACAATGATAGATGGACTAACACAAATGTCCTCAAATAAAAGTGAAACCATATTGGGGTGCCTGGGTGGCTCAGTTGGTTAAATGTCTAACTCTGCCTCAGGTCATGATCTCACAGCTCATGAGTTCAAGCCCCGAGTTGGGCTCTGTGCTGACAGCTCAGAACCAGGAGCCTGCTTTGGATTCTGTGTCTCCCTCTCTCTCTGCCCCTCCCCCACTTGCAGTCTATCTCAAAAATAAATAAACGTTTAAAAAATTCTATAGAGGGGCGCCTGGGTGGCGCAGTCGGTTAAGCGTCCGACTTCAACCAGGTCACGATCTCACGGTCCGTGAGTTCGAGCCCCGCGTCGGGCTCTGGGCTGATGGCTCGGAGCCTGGAGCCTGTTTCCGATTCTGTGTCTCCCTCTCTCTCTGCCCCTCCCCCGTTCATGCTCTGTCTCTCTCTGTCCCAAAAATAAATAAACGTTGAAAAAAAAAATTAAAAAAAAACAAATAATAAAAATAAAAAATTCTATAGAAAAAAAAGTGAACCAGTATCTCTTTGTCCGTTGAATATACGAAGGAAACAAAATTGTCTAAAATCTTACTTTTATCTTATGACTACAGCGTTCTATCTCCAAATTTCTATCAAGTAATAAAATGACCTATTTTCAACTTCAATTTCAATTCTCCATACTCAATGAAGTAACAGATGATAAATGTGGTACTAAGCAGCACATGGCCTAAAGTCAGGTAGGGGGAGAAAGTTATTTTTCAAAGTGTTTCAATGAATAAAAAATGGAGGGGGAAATTTACTAAGAGACACATCAAGCAATCGCAATGTGGGGGATGAATTATAAAATTATAATTTATGAATTACAAAATTCATGAGACCATTGAAAATTTAAACATTGACTGAATATTTGATATTAAGGAACTATAAATTTTGGATTTTTTTGATCTAACAATGATATTATGGTTATTTTTTGTAACATTATTTGAGAGAGAGAGAATGCATGAGCTGGGGAGGGGCAGAGAGACAGGGGGAGAGAGAGAGAGAGAGAGAGAGAGAGAGAGAGAGAGAGAGAATCCCATGCAGGCTCCGTGCTGTCAGCGCAGAGCCCCACATAGGGTTTGATCCCATGAACCATGAAATCACGAACTGAGCCAAAATCAAGAGCCAGATACTTAACTGACTGAGCCACCCAGGCGCCTCTTGTGGTTATTTATTTTTTAAAGAGTTCTTGAGAATGAAGAATATTTATGGATGAAATAATATGTTTGAGATTTGCTTCCATATAATAGAGAAGGGAGGGTAATAGGTGAAACAAAGTTGTCAGGAGTTGATAAAAGTGTTGGGTGTACAGGGTTGATTGTACTATTCTACTTTTGGAAAAGTTTAAACTTTTCCATAATAAAAAGTTAAAAAAGAAAAACCAAGGAAGTTGGTATATCTACTGTGACTGTGGGCTGACCAGTCTCTGTCTCAGGTCACAGAGAATCTATATATACTAGTTCCTTTTTCAGAGATTGCTAATTTGTGGGGGTTTTTGTTTGTTTTTAATTTTTCGTAATGTTTATTTATTCTTGAGAGAGAGAAAGTGGGGGAGGAGCAGAGAGAGAGGGAGACACAGAATCCGAAGCAGGCTCCAGGCTCTGAACTGTCAGCAAAGAGCTCAATGTGGGGCTCGAACCCATGAACTATGAGATAATGACCTGAGCTGAAGTCGGACGCTCAACCGACTGAGCCACCTGGGCGTCCCCAGAGATTGTTAATTTGTAAAGAAATTTCCAATACCAATATCATCTCCACCCAGATCAGTCTGTTTTCACTTTATTAAAACCCAATTCATTATTTTGGCTGACTATTAACATCCTTAAAAAAACACCTTCCACCTGTGGGGTTTACCCTATCACTCTGATCTGTATCTAAATTACAGATCAGCCACCAGGAGCTGTATTTTCGTCTGGCAGCAATATTATACTTTCCCAGGGTCAACACCTTGAGATACAGGTTTCACACTGCCTGAGAGATTACAAACTCTATAAACGCAAATATCTGCTCCCAGAAGCTGCTCGGAGGAACAGGGGTGAAGGGCTGCAGGCTAAATATCTAAGTAGAGTCATACACTGGTCTAATAAGAGTCCATGCTTCCATGACCATGTGATGCTTCAGTTTTGGAGGCAATACGAGCTGCGATTATGACAAATCAATTTTTCTTTGAGGGACAACACTACTCTGAGCTTTGGTGATAAAAGCACATGGTCTCACCTGTCTGAGAAAGTGTGTGGAGAGTGACTTGACAAAATAAAAAACACTGGACTAAAGCAAGTCCAGCTAAAACACACATGGAGAATCCTGACTCTTTTTTGTCTGGCTACATAACACTGCTTGATCTCCATCAGGGATAGGTTAGCCATCAGACCAAGGTGAGCCGCAACTAAACTGATGAGCAGGCTTTTCTTTAAAAATCAAACAAAGACTTTATAACATAATTAAGTCTTGTCTGTCCTGCAGTTATTCAAGGCAGCCACACTCGTTTCAGTGGTCTTGGCACACCTCAAAAGCTGTTTGGGATTCCTTATTTTAAAATGCTTCTTTGGCCAGCCTATTTCATTCCAACACTTGGTTTTTGACACGCAATAGTCTCACTCGGCTCTATCACCCCCAACCTCCCTGGTCTTGGCCTTAAATCTATCTTCAAGTGACTAGGAGGAGTGAGAGGGATAACAAAGGAGAGGAGAGGGAGAAAGAATAAAAAGAACAAGGGGCTACCAGGGGCTCCCCTGTGGTGGCAACTATGCCACGGACTGCCACTTCCTGTAGATCTGTCTGCCCAAGAGCTCGGGAAAGCCAAGCTGCTGTGGGGGAAAAACAGCAGGAAGGAGAAACCATTGCTCCACTCGTAGGCTTAGAAACAGCCAGTCAGAGATCCAAAAAGTGCTTCAACTTGAAGCACCTGGGAAGTAACCACTTTGGCCAGGACCATTGACTAGAGAGGGTTTCTATAACATGAAACAAGAGGCAAGAGGGCATCCTCAAAGGCCTCCTATTAGAAATAGGATTTAATGACTCAGATTGTCTAAACTCCAGAGGTTAGAGTAAGGTGCAAATGGTGTGTATGTGTGTGACATTTTTGCCTAGAGAACAGAAGGGGTTGTGGGTTGAACTGTGTCCCTCAAAAATATATGATCAAGTCTTAGTCCCTGGTTCCTGTGAATACGACCTTATTTGGAAAGACGGTCTTTGCAGATGTAATCAAATTAAGATGAGGCCATAATGGAGTGGAGTAGGCCTAATCCAAAGATTGGTGTCCTTATAAGAAGAGAAAACTTTGGGGACACTTGGGTGGCTCAGTCAGTTAAGCATCCGGCTCTTGGTTTTGGCTTAGGTCTGATCTCATGGGCGTGGGTTCAGGCCCTGTGTCGGGCTCTGCACTGACGCCATGGAGCCTGCTTGGGAGTCAGTCAGTCTCTCTCTCTCTCTCTCTCTCTCTCTCTCTCTCTCACTCTCTGTCCCTCTCCAACTCACACTTTCTCTCTAAATATAAATAAGTAAAGTTAAAAAAAAAATAAGAGAAAACTGTGCACACATTCGCAGGGAGAATGCCATGTGAAGGTGGAGGCAGGGACCGGAGTGATGCATCTACAAGCCAAGGATGCCCTCATCCACCAGAAGCCGGAAGAGGTAAGGACAGAGCCTAAGAATCTTCTAAGAGGGCATGGCCCTGCACACCTAAATTTCAAACTTCTAAACCTCTAGAACTGTGAGAGAATAGATTCCTCTTGTTTTGAGTCACCTGGTTTGTGGTAATTTGCTATGGCAGCCCTAGAAAACTAATACAGAAAGGGAGGGAAATGGGCCCAATTCTCCCCTGATTTAGGGGCAGGCAAGGGTAAGATTTATCAGAATGAAATAGGCATGAAATGGAGGAGAGAAAAGAAGCAGGGGACAGGTCATTCTTCTCTTTTTAGGCTGGGAAGAGCCTAAAACCAAGAATGAAAACTCTTTTTACAGAACTTGAAATAGCACCACGAGTTTGTATTTCTTAATTTATGTTTACAACAAAAAATGATGATGAGCTTTTGCCAGACTTAGGCCTTCCACCCACTGCCACTGTCCAAGGTCGTTCTGTGGTCGCTGAACATGTTGCTGCTTTCCCTCATCAGAGTTTGTGCTTCACCTTGAACATGAGTTTGCTGTCCTCAACTGTCAAGGGTGCAATGGGGGGCGAATTTCCCGCTGCACGTCCGCCTGGCTCTCACTCTTACCTGTACGAACCCCATACTTCAGGGTGTCTCTGCAGTCAACCAAGATCTGTTCCAGGGACTCAGGGTGGTCAGAGAGCTCCAAGTTGAAGCCCTCCATGCCTTCCAGCAGCTGGTGCGGGTGATGGAAGTCCAGCACCTTGGTGGAGCGATCAAATGTCTTGCGGACATAGTTGAGGAGTATGTCTACCACCTCCAGTAGGAACTGCACAGTTTGCTCTTCCCCGTTCTTAGCCGGAAGCAGATCTGAGGGGGAAAGCCAACAAGGGGTTATCGCCTGGCTCATGTCTGAATTGCCTTAGTCCAGACACGCCTCATATCAGCCACGACAGCTTTACAGACCTGGTATATTCCAGGTTATGTATACACATTGAGAATCTGATGTGCCGTCTCCCCAGAAAAATGCACATATGTCTATATACAGAAGTTGTGCATAGACTTTCTGAAGGTTTACAGACTGTCTGAGAGTTAGGCTGCTCATAAGTGGAATGGAGTGCTTTGAGAAGCCATGAGCAGCCTACTCCTACTGTGGTCCACTTGCAGGCTGAGTGCTCGTCAGGTATGTGATGGAAGGAGCCTCTGTCTTGCTCCCCTGGGACCAGGCATGTCCCTCTACATCTGTTTAAGACACTGGCTTTTGGTTGGGCATTATGATATGTTTGATCATTGACGGCAGAGGGTGAGGGCTCTGTGGGCAGAGGCTGAGGTCCTCCCCCGAACAGAATGGTCCGCTGTAGTGTCCTTGGATAGAAAACTAGAGCTAGAAGATGGGCTCAGAAAAGTGGGAGAAGGAACTCCCATCTCTCTCCCTCTTGACCTCATCCTTTGAGCTTGGACTTTGGGATATCTGGGGGTGATTTTGGGTTCTAGCCTGTGGGAGGCAGAGTCAGGCTGGGTGAAGCAGGGAGGAAAACTGTAGAGGGCCAGCTGCAGTTGTCAGCCATAGCGCAAGAGCTGATTGGCTCTACGTGGGGCTCTGTATCGATTCACCGGATTATCTCTGAGGTTCAGTGAAGTCCTATTGACTGTTTGGGTCTGGCCTCTATGGCCTGTGCGGAGTTAATGGAAGGGGGCAGGTTTACCTTCAAGCTGTTTTAGGAGAGGCTGAGAAAACCCTCCAGAGACCAGAGTTGTGGGGACAGCAGTAATTAGTGAAAGATCTCCAAAAGGAAAAGGAGTTTCAGAACAGCACTTGGTCTTTAGGCCCAGCCGCACAGCTTCCCACAGAGTGATTTTCTTGTTGCTGCCAACCCTGAAGGATAACTGCTACCATGGGAATCACTGGATTTTCTTATACGTAAGATTTCTTCACATTCAGAGATTCTATGAAACCATATTTGCCCCTGCAAGTGTCTTCAGAGTTGATTGTTTTTATTGACTGCCCTCATCCAGGATCCACAACGAAGAAGGCCTGGGCAGTAGGGAAGGAGGGAGTATATTCGTTCAAATATTGGAAAAGTAGTTTCCTGACAGTTCAGAGAAAGTAATGACATTTTTGATAACAGAAGTATAATTACAGGAAAAAGTCAAGAAACTCAAGGTACCTACTGGATAGGGCTGGTGAGGGTTGGGGGGCATGGAGAGGGTAGGAGGGTGGGGACTACCTCGAGCAAACAGGTTGGAGAAGTCCGTCTCCGTGCGCCGGAAGCGTCCATCCCTGTCGCTGTTTTCACAGGAAAGCAGGTTTTTGGAGGACTGCCTCTCCTTGAAGGCGCTCACAAGCCGGCTCTTCTCTTCCAGGCTGTTGGTCCTTTGCAGGAAGCCTGTAGCACAAGATGCCGGGTCAGAGGGAATGCACTAAATTCCCAGCCTTGGAGGGTCAGCTGCCAGGCCAGATCTGCTCTCCAAGCAGGGTTCTTGCTTCTCGTGAGAAGAAGCAGAGTATCTGCATTTTATATATAAGGGCTTTGGCACTGCTGGCCTCCAGGCGGGGAAGGGGCAATGCCAAGTGTCATCAGTGGCACAGACCCAGTCATGCAAGAGAGGAAAACAGTAAGCAAAGCCCATCCTCCTCCCTGAACATGACACTGACCTCAGAATTAAGTCGATTGGACAGCTTCCACTCCAGTAACTAGCCCCGGGATGGGGTTTTAAGGGGAAGGACACAATTGGAGAGGATGCTGCCGGCACTGGGTTTATGGGAGGTGCAACCAGAGGAAGGAGGAGGTGAGGACCAGCAGAGGGAGGAGTCAGGGAGGACCAGCACTAGGCATTAGGGAACATGCTTTCCTCAGGCACCAGGTAATGCTCACAGGGTTGAATGTAAGTATAATTTTTCTGACCCAAACATGACATGCAGCTGTCTCCACTCCACCCCCTCTCCTTGAATAAAGGTACTGGGGAAAGAGACAAGGAAGCCTAAGACCTTATGTGTGCCGACATTTAATTCTATAAATACTTACTGAGCACGTATCTTTTCTTAATGTTTATTTTTGAGAGAGACAGAGAGAGACAGAGTGCCAGCGGGAGAGGGGCAGAGAGAGAGGGACACACAGAATCCGAAGCAGGCTCCAGGCCCTGAGCTGTCAGCACAGAGCCCAACACAAGGCTCGAACTCAGAAAGTGCGAGACCATGCCTGAGCTGCAGTCAGACACTTAACCAACTGAGCCACCCAGCCGCCCCCCTTACTGAGCATCTATTGTGGAAAAGCACTTTGCTAAGCATCTAAGATAGGGGATAGATAGAGATAAATGGGACAGATCTCCCACCCTCCACAGACTTACAGTTTGGCAGATGGTGACCAACATTGGAGTAAAGCTAGAAAGCCATCCTAGAACTAAACAGACTGAATTCCGAGCCCAGGGTGGGACTCAGAGCACCTCACCTCTGCTTCTCAGGAGGAGGAGAAATCTCTCCCATCTGAGGTGAGCAGCACAAGCACCAGTGGCCAACAGAGAAGCAGGTTGAGGCAAACGAGCCGGACACTCTGCCAAGGAGGAGCAACCTCTTTCCCTCAGTATCTACACCCATTCCTTCTGGGGCTGGGGACCTGCAGACCCACTCCTTCCCTCAGCATCTCCTCCAACCTTGCCTCAATCTTAGCCCCAAATGCAACACACAGAAAAGAAGAAGAACGTTCTAAGCTTCTTGGTGACCCCAAAGCTGTCTTTGTAGGTACCAAGATCCTCGGGGAGTCATGCACATCACAAGGCAGGCTTGGCGGAAAGTCCCAGGAGGTTCAAGGAGAGACAAGTTAATCTGGGGAATGCGGCTTTACTTCCCCAGGACTGCAATTCAGTGGCGAGGGGTGGAATAAGGAGGGATGCAGGGGGAAGGCTGCAGTGATTGGAATCCTCCCACACACAGGAGCGGGGGGCTATTTTTGGAGGGAAGAACAGGCAGCAGGCCGTTCATTCTTCCCAGCACTCATCTTGTAAACTTATTGCTAGAGCCCCAAAGGACATCAGGAGAGGGGTAGGACACTATAATAAAGCTCCACAGTTGGATGTAATGATGGGGGTTGTATCCTTTCCCTCTCCTCTTCCCCTACTTTCTGAATTTCCCCTACAACCCCCAGAGTCCAAAACCTGGAGCCAGCACTCATTTGCCACAGGGATGCAGGAGCACTTGGCCCGTGAATTCCAAGACTGCTCACCTGCTCCTGGAACAGCGAGCTATGGAATTTGCCAGGCTAAAAAGACCAACCATGTGGCGTAGTGGAAATGAGGTCCTACTGGGTGAACTCTTACTCTTTAGGTCTCTGTCCTCTGGTTGGCTCTGACCCACTCCTTGGGAAAGCCATAAGTCTCTACCTTGAAACCCCTTAGAAACGCCTTTCCTCTGGGCAGCTGCAGGCCCTATGACCTTGATGTAGGCTTGGGATGTTATCTCCAAAGGAGGTGCTAACACAGGCATTCCCAGACGTCTCCTGATAGTATTGAGAGATGACAATTATGACACAACTTTAAATCTGCATCTCATCCTTGGGCCACACTTCCTGGAGTGCACTAGGAATCAATGTTTCCTATCAATCCTGTACTTAAGAATAGCACACTTACATTGCATTATAAATTGTGTTTAAAGCCATTAATTTGCTATATAAATTCTTACTGCATATTGCTATCAGAATAACAATTTCTTGGCAGGTATTTGTTTTCTAAGACATTGGGAGCCTCACAAAAGGTAAATGATCCAGACCTCTCATGGCTCTGAGAGGCTCTGGAAAGAAATGTATGCTTCTCCAAGGATGACCAGGTGGAGGGTGACATTGAAGTCAGTGCTTTGGCAACTTCCCCGGCCAGCAAGGGGTCCTGGAAGCAGGGGTCCCTGACACTGAAGCAGACTGTATTCTCTCTTGCTCTGCATACCACCCGTGAGAACCTAGTTCAAGCCTGTGAGTGACTGGTAATCCAGCTCAACATTCCTGAGAGGCAAAGAGAAAACCAGAGGCAAGCTTGTAGCACTCTAGCTAGCTTTAAGGGGAGAACAGGAGCAGGAGGTGAACCCTGCCATGACTCTTCCTCTGGGCAGTGAGGAGATCCTGAAGCTGATTCCTTACCCCTACCCCTAAACTCAAAGGCCTGGGGGCCCACTGAGCGGGGAAAGAGTGTAGGGAGCCAGAAAGCACTCGATTTGAGTCAGTTGTTTCCAAATGTGTCTGTGAGCTGTGCATGGCATAAGGGCACACGGCCAAGGGGTAAGTGGGGGTTGAAGCCCATCCCCCCCCCGCTCTTGCTGACCAAGCTGGAGCATGGAATTGCATCTACCTAAAGAAAGGAGCTCTTTTTCTGATTTTTATGGGCTGACCTTGCCAGGTCTCTCCCATCCCACCTTTTTTTACTTCAAGAGAAGCCAGAAATATAGAATATTCGAAGTCTTTCATTGTTTAAAAGTTGCATGGGGGCATCTGGGTGGCTCCGTCTGTTAAAGTGACTGACTCTTGGTTTTAGCTCAGGTTGTGATCTCACGGTTCACGGGTTTGAGCCCCACATCAGGCTGCAGCTGGCAGCCCGGAGCCTGCTTGGGATTCTCTCTCTCTCACTTACTCTCTCTCTCTCCCTTTCTCTCTGCCCCCTCCCCTGCTCATGCTCTCTCAAAATAAATAAACCTAAAAAAAAAAAAAAGTTGCATGGCAGCTGACACAAAATTAAACACACCCACATCTCATGGGCTAAGTAAACCAGCTCGGAGGCTATAACTGGTAGCCAGTTTTAGAACTCTGCGTACATAAGTGATGGAGGGCCAAGGACACAGTGAGAAGTTAGCAGAACCCAGAGCCCAAACTTTGGGCTTCCTGCATCGCGTTCTATTTAAGTCATACCACCGTGCCTGTAGCTACCCCACTCTACATCTTGGCAGACCCTGGGTTTTCTCTACCTGATTATTTTCCCAGAGGATTCTGGCATCACCGGTGAGACCCAGGGCCTTCCTCGCAGCTTTAGTCCCTGGCTTCCAAGGAAGGGAGGTTGGAGAGGGGGTGGGAGTTGAATCTTGGCAAGGCACTGAAGATGTTTAGGGGAGTCACCCAGGGCAATGGGGATTTGGAGGCTGGAAGAGGACCATTAATTCTTACCCCGTCCTAATGTGAAAGGTCAAACCAACCTGGGTAGTGCCAAGAAGGCGGCATCCAGGCTGGTGAATGTCTGGGGGGAAGGGAGCTGGGGTGTCTGTGCTTGGCGAGGTGGGAAGGCTGTAGATTTAGGTCAACACCGAAGACTTCACTTTGGACAGCCAGAGTTGGCCCAAAGTATGGAAACTAAATCTGCCTGGGGTTTTGTTTCCTTTCAGAATCAAACCTAACGTGAAGCCTCCTCACGCGTGGCCCCCAAAGCTTGCCTATTAGCAGAAGGCAATTTCCCCTCAACAGACTACCAGGCCTCTCCTCCTGTCAAACAGGTTGCGACTTCTCTGAATTTAGCGTCGGGGTACGTGTGTGTTTAGAAACAAAGGAGAAACTCTCTGGGGATGGTCACCTCCAAATGTTCCAGAGTCCTTCCTCAGGCTAAACTGATGCAAACTCGGGGACTCCTATTTTCAGACCCAAGGAAGCTCAACTCTTTCTTGCCCAGTTACTCTTTAGAGACGTTTCAGGTGTGTCTCCCGAAGGGGGCAGTTAGACCTTTTCTTCCCCCGACTCGGAGAGGGGGGCGTAGAGGGCAAGGCCTGGGGCGCGAGGACGGACGCAGGGAATGCGGGTGGACGAAGGCTGCCCGCCAGGCAGGCGCAGGACCGCGGGGAAGGCCACGCTCATCCCAAGTCTCCCCCGCCCTCCCCGCGACCGCGGCGGGCGCCCAGGGCTCGTTCAGTTCTGCTTGCCCGGCTGCATGACAATGACGGCTGCAGAAGCTGAGCGCCGCGGCCGCCGAAGGGACCCGGCGCGAAACGGGCCATTAAGCCGGGAATGGCAGCGGGGGGGAGGGGGCTATTTATAGAACAAAGCTCGGCTGCGGCCAGCTGCCCCCGCGCGCGGACGCGGCCCCGGCCTAGCCCCGCGGGCCTCGCGTGCTGGGGAGAGGGTCAAACCCGGGGCCGCCCCGCGCGGCAGGGCTGGGCTTTCCCTGGAAGATGGCTGGGTCTAGTCGAGCAACGCTTGCTCACCGAGAATGCTGCTTGTTGGATCAAAGGGACAGAGCCCCGGAAACGCAGGGAGGGCGCCGCGCGGCAAAGCGGGGGAGGGAGGGTAATTCCCAGAAGCCGTTAAATGCCCCCGGTCTGCTCCGGCCCCAGCTGCCGCCTTCCTCGGGCCCCCGGACGCAGAGAAGCTGGAAGAGCAGGCCCGGGGAACACGCCGTGGCCGGCCCGCGCTCGCGGCTGGGGCGGGCGTGCCCCCTACTCGTTCCGCCGCTATCTCCCGCGCGCAGCCGCTGACGGATGGCTCTTTAATAAGCCCCTCGTTAATCTTCCCCCGCCCCTCCGCCCCCTGCCCGTCCGTATTTTCTGGCCCGATAAGGTTAGAGATTTTAGACGGTGAAATGTAGCAAGGAAAGCAAGTCCTCATTGTTCAGCCGGAGCCACTCAGCTGTGTCCCTTCGAACAAATCTCCTTTTTCCCTTACAAAAAAAAAAAAAAAAATTACAGCCCTTGGGCGTTTTCATTTCAGACCATCACGTCTCCGGAGAAAGGTTCTTTCTCCTTTCCAGCTCCCAGATCTATTTTTCTTCCTCTTTGGCAAATCGTGCCCGACACCCCCTTTCTCCTCTTGCGGCCCCACGCCCCCGCCTGCCCCGTTTTCCTACCCTCCTCTCCTTCAAGGGCAGGCTCCGCAAACCCTCTGGACTGCGCCCGCTCACACCTCCCCCAGGCAGGCCACCGGGGGCTGCAGGCAAAGAATGAAAGAACGAAATCTGAATCCGTTATGACATATCGGAGCAAATTCTCAAACTGGGGAGGCCACTTTCAACGTACGTTTGGCGGGGGTAGGGGGCACGACCTGCCAGCCTCCGCCTCAGGCGGAAATCGTGCCTTAGGCCTGCTCTCCAGGAAAACCAGACTAGTTGACCTTTTCTACCAGACCCTCTGGCCGCAGGTTGAGCGCACGCGTAGGAACGACCCGGACGCCGGGCAAGAAGAGCCCGGCTGCCGCGAGGGGGCGCTGTGCTCGCGCTTTCTCGCCTTAGACCGGGGAAGTCCCGCCGTGTCTTGGTTAGTCCCGGACTCCAGCAAAAAAGGTCCCTCCCGGCCGGGTCAAGCAAAGGCGGAGGAGGGTTAAGACCGGTAGAGGAGCGTCTCGCTAGGCGTCGGGGCTTTAGAAAGCCAAACCCAAGAGATCGGATCTCCTTCTGCGTGCGCCCCACTCTCCCAAACCCTCAAAACCCGCGAGCTGCGCCGGCCCGCCAGGCCCCAGCGGGCCCTTTCACTCACCGCAGATCTTGAGCCCCAGTTTTCTGGTGCATCCATGGGCCACGCCGCACCAGGTGTCATATGCTAAAAAGCAAAAGAGGTGCGATCAGTGAGATTCGGAACGTGGGGGACCGGGTCGAGGGCAAATGTGTTCTGGGGAGGAGGAGGCAGGTCTTTCGCCAGTGCTCCTCAATAAAAACTCCTTCGTGAAAGGAGCAAGAAGCCAGATCCGTGGGCCGACGGGCAGACTCGTGCCCTTCGAGGGCCCATCACACTCCCTTCCTGTTCCCACTTTCAGTTATAGAACGGGGTCTCTGGAAGGCCGAGAACCCACGGGACCCGCCCGTCTCTCCAAGCGACACTGGCAGGGGAGCTGGGGAGGCAGGATCGGAGTGGGACAGGGCCGAACCCACGTGCAAAAGACGGGGCCAGGCCGCTCCTTACCCAGGACCCACCCTCCAGGCCCTGTCCCTTGGCCTCCGCCTTGCGGACTCGAAGGGCGACCACAGCAGCCCGGAAAGGGAACACAGAGGCATCTGGGACCAAAACGTCTCATAATTTCTTGGCGGGTCTCCAGCCGAGTGGCAGCTTAAAATAAACTGGCATGAAATGGGGTCGCGGAAGAGTTCAGGAATTAATTGGGTGAAAAATAGTATTTGACTAGATGATCGGGCTCGCATGGCTGCTCTTCAGTCGGACCCAGAATCGGGAAACAATAGTGCGCCTCCGGTCCTCATCTCCGATCCCTTCTTCCCAACCTGCCCCTCATTAACCCTTCCCTCGGACGTCTCGGGTGTGGAGCGGGAGAACGCAAAGGGAATCGGGCGCCTTTCCTCCGGGTCCGAATGGCAGACCATTCTGCTGCTGTGCTTTCCTTCATTACCAGGCTCAAACTCCTCAGGGTCTATGCTGCCCTCGAGGTTCGGCTTCCAGGAAGGTGCACGGGGGTGCCTGTGGCGCCCGCACTCTAACTGGTGTGGTGGGCCCAGAGTGAAATACCCTTCGTATCTCTCAAAGCAAGGCGCCTCCAATCATTCCCATCCCCCACCCCACCCTGGCCCAGCCTTTCAGCCCCGCGCGAATGTTGGTGGTGATAAGGAGAGTGACATCCATTAAACCCGAGGCACAACAGAGCCCCAGCGGGGAGAAGAAATAGACCGACGTCAGTGAGACAGCAGGTCACAGATGGAGTTCCTGCCTCAGACAGCAAATCGGTGCGAAAGCAAAACCCTTATAATAATACCTGGCGGGTAAAGAGCTATTTCCACTCAATAAAGTGCTTTTGCTTTAAACAGCATCTCCACTAATACTCAGAACAACCCTGTGAAACAAGAAGAGTGTTAATCTTAATACTCATTTTACAAATAAAAACATTGAGGTTCAGAGAGGTTAGGCGAATTTTCCAAGGTTACTCTGCTGGGACATTGGCGTTCAGACCTACTGCACTGCCTTTCACAGTTGGGGGGTTATAGTGAAATAAAGGGACAGAAAGATGAGGAAAGGAAGTGAGTGATCCCCTTTGGCTCAAGGAAGGTCCAGGAGACCGAGTGGCGGAGAGCTGGGAGAAGGGGTCGCTGGAGCAGGAGGCCGAGTAAGGTTGTGCGGATCAAGCAAGGCCACTTCCCAAGAGAGCTTGGAGGGAGAAACGGAGCCAGCAGGCGGGTAGAGGGTGTGTCTGCAAGGGAGGGTGAGAGCCGGTGGAGAGCCGGGCAAGCGCTTGCAGCTTAGGATGCCCGCTCCGCAGCTAGGCTGCTGGGGGGGCGACTGACGGCGTTCTCAGGACAGGTGCTGCACGCTCTTCCCAGGCAGGGTCCTCGACTATCTTCCTTCTGCCTCGGTGGCTTCCGGGCGCGCTAGGCCAGGTGCGGACTCAGGTCAGCGCCTCCACTGGTTCTCGCACCCGAGGTTGGGCGTGTGCGTTAGACCGTGGGCTACCGCCGGGGGTAAGGTTAACGGGGGTAGGGTGGGATGCGGGCAGGACTCTGAGGTGGGTGAACACAGCGATCGCCCAGCCCTATCAGGCAACAAAAAAGGGGCGGGAAATGTGAGAGGTCTGGAAAAGAAATCCATCAAGGCCAGAGCAACAGACAAAGGCGGGCAGGCCTCGCGTTCCTCCCGGCCTGTTCCGGCCAGCTCGGCCGCCAGTGCCCGGCTCACGTGCCACCAGGGCTGGCGGCTCTCCCGAGCCCCTCTTTGTTGTGTGGGTAATTGTAGCTCGCCTGGGAGGCGGGGAGAGGGAGCTGCAAAGGGAACTGAAACGCAACCTCAGGACTTAAACCCCGGTCTCCGGGGCCAGGAGCCAGTAGCTGCGCCAAAGAATTGGAGAGAGGGCTTGCCGGATAACAATCCCCCACCTTCGTTTATGGGAACAATTGACATTTTCTCAAGCTTATAGAAAGTGCCATAAAAGCGTAGCAATAAGCTCTTCTAACCACACTGCCACTCCTAAGCCCCTCTTATATAGAAATTCTGGGGCTGTTACTACTGGAGCTGATAGATTGGTGTGTGTGTGTGTGGGGGGGTGCACATATCAATCCAAAATGGGAAAAAAGAAAAACAATTCCCTCATCGCCACGCTTCTACAGAAAGGTAGGAAATACATCTAAATGAAAGACAGATTCTGGAAATGGGCTAAGGAGCACACTGAGCTAGAGGTGGGGAAGCATAAAGCCGTCCCCCCCCCCCCCACGCGGGGTGTGGGGGGGCCCGGTGGGTGGGGGGCAAATCTGTCAATTGCTAACAGATCTCCTGCCCCGGAGAAAGGATGGGTGCCCTCTCCTCCCGCCCTAGCAAAGCTGCTTGCCCCTTCCTAGTTCCCCACCTCTCTCCATTCAGGTTGCTGCCCGATCCTTGCTTTCTCTTTTCTTTTTTCTTTTTCTTTTTCCTTTTTTTGGTCTGAGATGTAATTAATTGCCTGAAATGTCGAGGCTCGATCTCAAACCGTTTTATGCACCTTTCTCACTCCTGGCTTCTCCCTCACTCGTCAATAGCTCGACGCAAATTTCCAGCAATTAGGGACCCCGAGTTTTCTAAAAGCTGCAATTAACGTCGAAATTTCCGCTGATTATAGACTTCGAGCACAGCGCGGGGTGGGGGGGGGGGGGGGGAGGAGGGGGCCGGATCTCCGCTCAACGAGAGCTGGAGACAGAAAACTCTATTCCCGCCGAGGCTACAGTCTCCTCACACCGCCCTCTGCCCTGACCCCAGTCGTCCCACCAAGCGAAGAAACCACACACAACAAAAACAATACTCTCTCTGTCCGTCCCTCCCCCGAAGCGAAGCCCCCAACGATCGCCGCTGCTCGAACCTTGTGCGGTTCCTACGCTCCAGCGCCCCAGAATCTCCTGGCATCCCTGGCAGTCAAACGACCTCTGGCCAGGACCCAGGTCAGGGCCCCATCTCTTTCCAGCCTCCATCATCTCTGCGTTCCCCCTTCCCTTTCCGTCAGCGCAGCCTCCTCACGTCCCAGCGCCCCCATCTTCCCCGCAGTCTATTTGATAGGAAACTGGGACAGAACCTACTTGTGGGGCGCAGGTTGGTAGTATTGGGGTCCGCTCCCGCATTCGAGGAGGTTGCGGACGAAGAAGGGGTCGAAGACGCCATCAGCTCGGTCGTCCTGGGGCCTCTGCTGTCCGGGGTCCTCGGCCAGTCGCGCGCAGGAACAGGCTGCAAAGAGAAGCGAGAGCAGTGCGGGGAGGGCTTCCGGGGTCCGGCGCGGGAGGCGACTGAGCAGCGGGGGGCGCGGACGCTCCCCCAGAAGTCTGGGCTTGGGACAGAGAGGCGGGAGGAAGGGCACCTAACCGGCTGGGTCGGGGTGCGCCGAGGGGAGGAGGAGACGTGCGCGCGATCTCTGGGACTCTGGCGCTGGCAACGTAGCCCAGGGCTGCTCTCCAGTCTGGCGGCGGAGCGAGGTGACCTGGAGTGCAGCGCAGAGACTAGGGGAGCCCAAGGCCAGTGCAAAACGCTGAGGTGCGGGGGATAGGGGTAAGAGGGCACGGGAGGCTCAATGTGCGATTTTCCAGCCGAGCCACGACCAGCCCCATTGGGCTCTCAGCAGCCTGAGGGCGGGCAGGCGGGGGGAGCGCGCACGGGGCGGGCACGTCTGGTTCGGTGTCTGGTTCCCGTTGTTGTGTCTGGCTAATTCCCTGGAAAGAAGGAGGGTAACTGCTCCGGGGACCGGGGACTTTGGTGAGACAAGGTGAGGGAAAAAAAAGAGTCATATTTTTACATTCTCTCCCTGACTTGATCGGGGAAGAACTACAATCACCTTGCACTCCAGACAGCAAGAAAGCAGCGAGCGGGTCGGAAACCTTGTCCCACCCCGCTTTGAGCCATCTGGAAGCCTAGGATGAGGCTCGGTCCGGGTTTCTCTGTTCCCTCTCCACCTAACTCTCTGAGGTCCCGGGATTTGTCGCTGTACAAAGCCGGAGATTGAGGGGGGCAAGAAAGGACATTACCGGAGAAACGAACTTGCCCTCTGCGCGCTGAAGGCGGCAGACTAGGATCGGTGCGCTACGCCCCTGTACTGCGCTCGGCGCTGGCGCGATGGCTACCGAAGGCCCCGGGACAGAGAGTGCGGGCCAATCTGGGTAGATCTAAGACTCTGCAGAGTAGCAGCCGCCGGCCACAGCCTTCACAAGCACCCTGGGACCCCACGCCTAGCCCTGCGAGCGCCCTCAATACAGCAACGCAGACAGCCGGTAGACCGCCGCTTCTGGGGAAGTAACAGGTTACCGCTCCGAGTCGCGCCTTTTGGCTGCCGCTGCCCACGAGCCCTTCGGTGAGACCCGCGCTCACAGCCAGGAAGCGTTGGGGAAAATCGTTCTCTCTCCACTTCAGCGCAGGTCTCAGCTTCTGGACATCCCTAGGCGTGAATTTCGCTGGTGCGGGATTGGATGAGTGTGAGGGCGGGGGTCACTGCGCCGCGCACCAAGGGAGAGCCAGGAGTGGGGCGGGCGGGACGCGTTCTGCTCGGGAGGGTAGATGGCGGTCGCCGGGAGTGGGGGTTGACCAAGAAACCGTGGGTGAAGAGCACCCAGCTGAAGAGCTGAAGCTGGGCACTGGGAAGTCCAGGCGGCCGCGCTTACCCACCTGGGCTAGGCGACAGTAAGCCGGGCGCTCCCGCCGCTCTTCTGCGCAGCGCGCAGCGAACCGTTCGGCTCCGGTCCTGCCACGGGCGTGATCTTCCCGGCGTCACCTCCAGCTGCCTCCTAGCTCCCGCCAGCACCGTCCCGCACGCGAGCGCCAGGAGGAGAAGAGAGCAGTCGGGAGAGGCAGCTGCTAGGCTTTGGGGGAGGCGGGGGCGGAGTGGGGAGGCGGGGACCGGCTCGGCGGGGGAATCACGAGGCCGCTGCTTGCGGGGGCAGCTCGTCGGCAGAGCGGTGGGGCTCCTTTGCAGGTGCCTGATCGCCTCTGGAGCTTTAAAGGGCGATTATAAATCCAGATCACGGTTTGGGGCCCGGAAAAAAAAAAAAAAAGGCCCTATGAGTAATCCAGGCTGTACTCAACGTGCTCTATTTTTTGAAACAGAGTGTCGGGTAAGACGATGGAAAAGATAATTTCTATGAAGAGTTCTGCCTTGTTGAGTGCTTCTTCTTCATCCCTCTCTCCCTTTCCCTTCCCCTCCCATACTTTTGAGAAGACTAGAGCAGTGGCTTTCTTTCCTCGCTGTCCTCCCGGATCTATGTGACCCGATGACGCTTTCTTGAGTAAAAGGGAGCTCTGGGGTTGCGTCCTCACTGGCTTTCTATTGAACCAGGATTGTGGTAAAAGCAAAGGAGGCAGAGATGAGGGGGGAACCCTCAGACCCCTGGAGAGACCCCCACTCCTTTCCCTTCAGTTTCCTCATCCAGCTCAGAGCCTCCCCAAAGTACCTCAACTGAGTAACTGCTACCCACTGCCATCCGCAGAGCAAAGGTCCCGTTTCCCATCCACTGTGCACTCCCTGCTTGCTTTGGTCCCCTTGGTAATGGGGAAAGAAGTCCTCCTGATTGATCACATCTGAAGGTTAATAACACGCACGAGCGCTGCTCTGAGACAAACGGGAAACCCGAGCCCCAGGGGGCGGGGGTGGGGGTGGGGAGCAGACAGTCACTCCCTGCCCTGCCCACTCTCCTCACTCCTCTTTCGATTTTGCGCTTTTAAAGGATTTTCCCTTTGCAATATTTAAACATATTTAATGAATTGCCGCGTTGGGAGAAGCCCCTCATAATAAAAAGGCGTTCGCGGAAAAATTTCCACCAGGGGGCGCCAGGCACTCAGAGACCGCGAGGCCCTGTGTTAGCGGGGTCTTTCCTCCCGGCGGGAGCTAACACCTGGAAGGGCTGTCTGGGCTCTGTTCTTCTCCTGCCTGGTCAAGCCATCCCTCAGCCACCCTCGTCGCTAATGTATGTTCTCCTCTTTCCAATTCCTCAATTTCTTTTTCTTTGGGGCAAAAAAAAAAAAAAAGTTTATCTTTGTGTGTATCTGGATGATATCGTGTAACCAGTGATTCCTTTATTCGTTTCACAGTGATTTTTCGCCTCCTGTTGGCGGTGCAGCAGGCAGGGGTTATTTATGGACAAGTCTGCGGCCTTGCTGGTCCAACCGAAGCCCACACCTTCTCTCTGAATAGTCTTGTCTCCTTTTACCACGACACTGTGGGGATGCAGAAAATCTTACTAATCACCGAAAATTCCATAATAGAGATCGAAGATTCTGCTCTGAGAAGATACAGTCCCATCAGTAAGAGGGTTCGCGCTCTGAGGTTTGAAATCACCGCGTTGCCCTTGATACTAAAGAAAATACTGTCGTCCTCTCTCCACCTTGCAATAAAAGCTCGGGCACTTTTTAAGGACACAAAAGCATCCTGAACGGGGGTGGGGAGGCGGGGTAGGGCAGTAACCTCAGCTCTGAGCTCCAGAGCTCCAGGCTGGGCAAGGTGGGCGTGCCCAATCAAAGCAGGAAACATCCCTTCAAAACCCGGCACCGCAACACACGAAAAGTGCAGTTTACTCTGAAATGAGGCTGGGAGTTCCACCCACGTCCCCTCCCAGAGCCTCCCTAAAGGAGATGTTGCACCAATCAGAGAGCCCAGTGCCGGTGCTAAATCATTGAGGACGCGCGGAGCAAGTCGACTGTCGGGAGGAGGCAACAAATCCCGATACCCTTCGGGGTCCGCTGTCTCAGAAAGATGCCGGCTCTCCCTGTCTCCTCAACCTTCTCCTAAGACCGGAGATTCTCCGGAAAGGAAGATCCGTTTACTTTCACCTGTGGCTTGAGACTCAGAAATTTCCAACCACTCCTTCTTCTGACCCCATTGTCCAAAACGTTCACCCCTAACGTTTTAGCTAAGGAAATTATCTCGTTGGAAAAAGAAATCTATAAGAGCAGGTATCACAAATTAAAGTTGAGTCCGTGCAATTGCGAGGACATCCCTCTCACTCCTTTATGGAGGGGGAGGGAATGAAGTCTTCTCCTTAACTTAAAAATGTTTAACTAGGGGCACCTGGGTGGCTCATTGGGTTAAGCATCTGACACTTGATTTCAGCTCAGGTCATGATCTCACAGTTCGTGAGTTCGACCCCCGCATGGGGGCTCTGTGCTGACAGAGCCTGCTTGGGATCCTCTCTCTCCCTCTCGCTCTGCCCCTCCCCCACTTGCTCTCTGTATTGCTATCAAAATAAAAATAAACTTAAAAAATGTTTAACTAAATATTAATAATTAGTCATTAAACGAATATTTATTAATCATCTGCCTCGTGAGAGGCACTATTCTCAGGGAGTTTTACACTGTCCCAGCAACTTATATTATCTCTGTACTCGTGGAGGTGACATTCCAGGTAGGCAGGGAGAGTAACAGAAGCGCTCCCCCCCCCGGCCCCCCCCCACACCAAGTTGGGGGCTTCATGGTTTGGGTTAGTTGCCGATTATTCCCCATTCCAATCCAGACTCTTGGGCTCTACGAGGATGTTAAGGAACTAAGGGCCTGAAATTACAGCCAGTTCCAGCACACGAAGTTGGGAGGCAGGGCACGGCACTTTCAGAACCAAGGACAGCGCACGCAGCTCGGTCCCTTAGGCCTCCCTTTGGTCGGCTTCAGTCACCAGCCCTTGGCCAACCCTCCCCACTCACCCTGCCCGTCTCCCTCCCTGCTGTTAACTGCTGTGTTTTTCCCTTCTTGGAGTGGGGGGTGGGAGAATAGTGTATTTCGCCCTCTCCTTCTCGGTAAGAATTTGTAGTGAGGGTGGTTGTGGTTGTCTTTTGGCTCTTTAGAACATTTGGAATCCGTATTTTTGTTTTGCGCTATTCTTTTTATCTTTTATTACTCCCGGTATGGGTGGTGGGGAGATGCTTTGGACAATGAGGGTGGAAAATAGATATTCCCTACAGGGACTCGAACCGGTGCTGAGAGGTGGTCCGGAAGGGAGTGGTGTCCGCCCAGCTGTTTCGTTTGCATTTGATGTAAGGTTTAGAGCTTTGAAGAAAGGGGAACACGGCGCCCAGAGGCAGACGGAGTGGGCGAGTGCGAGTCCTCCGTTCTCTCCGGGGTGTTAGGGGTTTCCGAGCCTGCAGCCTCGGCTACTTGATCCTGTCCACTCAGGACAACCTTCCTTTAGGTCAGAGATGGCTGGAACTTGGGAACACGACCCTCCGCCCACAATGCCCTTTCCCAGGGATGTTTAAAGATATTCCTGTTGGATTTGGAGCAGAGCCTTTCAGCAAAAGAAAAAAGGGAAGGGTGGGAGGAGAGTAAGACATGGAAGGGGCGCCTAAACAGGCTGCGGGTGAGATTTTTATGCGTAAAATATGGTCCACGTCAAGGTGAGTAAATAAGAAACGTCAATCTTTTTTTTTTTTTTTTTTTTTGACGCATTTAGCATTCTTAGCCTCTAGGAAAGGTAATTTAGAGTCACGGTGTTGGTTCATTTCAGCTGGCTCTTTAGGTCTATTTTAAGTATCTAATTTATGACCAAAAAAGAGGGGAAAAAAATGGCAGTGCTCACCGTTTAAACGTCTGTCTCCCGAGACCAGGGCTGTGAAAAGCGTTGTTAACCTTACACTCGGCTTTTCTTAAGTCGAAGCTAAAAGTCTATTCGGCGTGTTTGTGTACTTTAAAGATAGTTCCCAAATCATTCTGTACTTTCTTTGGGAACCATAGCTAAATAGACACCCCCGCCTCAAAAAAAAACCCCACGCCATACTCACTCCTGGGAGGCAGGAAAGGGTTAAAAGGGTGGTGAGGAAGGCAGAATTTCAGCCACAACGCTGGAAAGGACTCCGGAAATTACAGTCTTTTCTCCTGTCGGAGAGCGCTGAGTTCCTCAGATAATCGTCAAATGGTCCCTTCCTTCTTGGTGTTCAAAAGATGAAATATTCTAATGTTAAAGAAATTAATCAAGGAGGACAGAGTGATTTGTATTTGGGCAAATCGTGTGTAAATCTTAAACTCAATTCCTGCTATTCCAAACACGTAGACAGAAGGACCAGCAGGTGGCGATAGATAACAATTTCTGAGAGGAAACAACGGCTCCACAAGAAAGCAGTTCTTCAAGGAAAACTGCAGGCCCTTCCCACTTCCCACTCATACCCTGCCATATTTCACAAAGCAGAGCCGTTTAAAAGGCTGAGAGATGCTGCCAGAAGTGGCCTGAAACACCTAGGATCTCTACCCCTTTGGTGAAAGAGAAGGAGATGCGAATATCCATTTCTTTCCCATGGAGCTTCACCCCAAAGGTAGCCTGAGGAAAGGCACTCTTTGATATTAGGCAAGGTATTTCACTGCAAAAGTGGAGACCAGGGAAATAACAGATCTGGATTGCAATTCTGATGGAGAGCTCTTAAGATGTATTCATGTTTTCTGCTCTTCTCTCGACAAAAACTAGGACAAATCAGTCCTTTCCCAAAGGAGTGGGACGGAAGAAAGTTGACTTTCCAAATGAGATGCTTTGGTGAAACAGTATGGAATGGTAGAGTGGGTACAGTAATATTTTATCTATTTCAGTGTAAAAGCCCTTAACTATTTAAAATAACAGGTATTAGCCTTTATTTTTTTTAGAGGCATGTGCCTGGGACTGTTGTTTATGAGAAGGCTCTGGAAGGTTCTGATGCAGTAATGGAGAATCTGATCATTTAAACTTGTTTCAGATTGGGTTTCTTCCCTAAGCCTGGCCAGGTACACGGGGGAGAAAAACTGGAAAGTTAATGGGAGGGATTCATGTGAGCTGCTGTAGCTCAGTTCCCTTTATGTCAAGAAACTTTATGTAAGAAACTTACATGTAAGAGCTCACTGGAATGTATTCACAGCCAAGAGTCTCACCTATAACATCTGCAAATCAGTACCATGGGTTTCCCCAAAGCAGTTAGTCACCTGGAGCTCATTCTTTCTATCTTACTCTCAGTTACAAGGCTGAGGTCCTGTTTTCTTTGCCTTTGGATAAATCAGGAACCCTTTAGATCTGCACAGCCTGAAATCTCAAGCAATCCCTAAATATGTGGATTAAATGGGTCAGTATCTTCTCACTGAGGCTACAGGCACAGTATCTCAACTTCAAAGCCAGGGACAAGCCACAGGCAACCACTGGAACAGCTGAATAGACAATATATCTCTAAAATCTTCAGGCAGCCATCTGGAAGGCACCTAGCAACTGTGGAGTGAGTGTGGGGACTTGTTTTGCATCGATTTTTTTTTTTATCAGGATTCAGAGGAGTTGAAAAGAAAATGTAGAGAAGGAAGAAATAAGTCTTAAAAAGTCAGAGCCCTCTACAAGACCTCAACTAGCCTATGAAGGATCAGCCAGTTTTATTAGTATTTAAACCACTGGTTTAACAGGTTGTAAAATATCTCAATTTAACGAGTTTTACTTTGAGACAACTTTCTGAAAGTATTCTTTTAATTCTGTGTAGTACATGATTTTTAACATTTTTCTTCTTACTGTTTTTCATTGGTGGGTTGCAAATTAAGAGAAGGCAGCTTTAGAATGATGATGTTGTCTGCTAATTTGTGATTCTGCCTCACCTTTGGTTGAGTTCTTCTGATGCCAGTAGGAAGAAACTGAATTTGGCGCCTGTTATGATGAGGAAGAGATTTTTCTCCTAACACACTGCTCAGTAGTAGACAGGGAACTGTGAAATTTATCATCTTTACAGAGTAATCATTTTCAAGTTATATTTTTTATGGAAAGATATTTAAAATAATTTTTATTAGAGATGAAGATACACTTAGGGACCTGAGAGCATGAAACACAGAGAGCTTTGTTTCAGAGTAGAAGAGGATGTAACTTAAAGTATTAAAAAAAGAAGGAAAGAATCTTATGAAAGTTAACCAACTACTTGTTGGAAAGGAATAATTTTCTCTGCTCTTCAAGGTCCTTCTAGCTGGACTAAAAATCAAGTTGACATGAGACAGATTAACAGGAGAAAATTAAATTTCATTTTGTACATGTAGAAAATCCACACAGATAGGAAATTCCAAAGACAGGCAGGCAAAAAGAAGAATAATGTCATCCTGAACTAAGGAGAAGAGATTAGGGGTCTGGGACTTCAAAGGGAAGGAATGCAATTCACAGGAAAATGAAAAAGAGTGAACAGTGTTTACCAATAAATGTCTGCTAGCCTACTCACGAACAATGGGATTTGATCAAATAGGCTTTGTTCGATTCCTCCCTGTCTACCACATCTAGTTCATATTATACTGTAGTTATGTGTGGTGATTGCTTTCTTCCTACCTGAAGTCCTCTATTTAAATTCTTTTTAGGCAGTTGGGGCACCTGGGTAGCTCAGTCTGTTAAGCGGCTGACTTCAGCTCAGGTCATGATCTCGCAGTCCGTGGGTTCGAGCCCCGCATGGGGCTCTGTGCTGACCGCTCAGAGCCTGGAGCCTGTTTCGGATTCTGTGTCTCCCTCTCTCTCTGACCCTCCCCCATTCATGCTCTGTCTCTCTCTGTCTCAAAAATAAATAAACGTTAAAAAAAAATAAATTCTTTTTAGGCAGTTGATTAGGAGGTTAAGAGCTTTTCTGGAATCTTCTGGTTTTTTTTTTTTTTAATTGCTTTTTAACTCAAAAGAATTGTTATGCCAAAGTGGCCCATCTTGGGTTGGCCTGCCCTCTGCCCCTACAGTTAAAAGTGTATTTGTACAGTTATTCAGCAACAGGAGAGCTACGTAATCAATTCTAAGCAAACAGGGACTGGGGATTGGGGGGGAGTATTGGTGATGGATTGCAATTATCCCTATTTAAAGTATACAATTAAGCATAAGCATAAGCAAGTTTGTGAATATAACTGTTCTATGAAGATCAGTAAGTTTCTGTATCAGATGATATTTATTGTTTGAACATAATTACCTATTTATTTACTTATTAGTATTTATCCTCATTAGAAGCTTCTAGCATACCAAAAAGGATACTAAGATGTGTTAAAATGGCTCAGGTACAATAGACACTCCACAAATACTGATTTGTTTTGTTTTTTCCTTGTGTTAACTTTTCTGTACCTCAGGTGAGTTTTACCTTAACTCTTTTTAAAAGTTTCTTTCTTTAAAAAAAAAACAACACATTTTTTTCCTTTAAGATAATATGTGATTGTTAGAGAAAGTATATGACTCTATAATGAAAAAAAGTGAAATAACCTCATCACTCAAACACAACCATCTTTAGCCTTTTTATTAATTTTTTTCCAGATTTTCTCTCCACTTCATGGATAGGCTTAAATAAAAAGTTTTTAGTATTGGACAGATATTGTACATCAATGTTCATAGCAACATTATTCACAATAGCCAAAAGGTGGACCCAACCCAAGTGTCTATTAATGGATGAATGGATAAACAAAATGTGATATATACACACAATGGAATATTACTTAGCCATAACAAGGAACAAAGCATTGATACGTACTAAGATACCAGTGAACTTGAATACATTATACTAAGTGAAATAAGTCACAAAAAGGACAAATATTGTAAAATTCCACTCACATTTGTTACCTAGAATAGTCAAATTCATAGTGATAGAAAGTAGAACAAAGTGATAGAAAGTTGCCAGGGGCTGGAGGGAAGGGGAATAGAAGTTATTGTTTAATGGGTATAGGGTTTCAGTCTGAGAAAATGAAATAGTTCTTGAGATGGATGGTGGTGATGATATCACAACAATATGAAATTACTAAATGCTCCTGAACTATACACTTAAAAATGGTTAAAATGGTAGGGGTGCCTGGGTGGCTCTGTCAGTTAAGCATCCGACTTTTGGTTTTGGCTCAGGTCATGGTCTCACAGTTCATGAGTTTGAGCCCTTGGTTGGGCTCTGTGCTGACGGTGTGGAGCCTGCTTGGGATTCGCTCTCCCTCTCTCTATCTCTCTCTCTCTTTTTCTCTCTCTCTGTCCCTCCCCTGCTTGTGCTGTCTCTCTCTCAAAATAAATACATAAACTTAAAAAATGGTTAAAATGGTAAACTGTATGTTATGAATATTTCACCACAATAAAAAAGTGATGCATGCCCATGAAAAAAAAAAAGAGGATAAATAAAAAATGTAAATTGAAAAATAAACTCTTCTTACCTACCTCCCCTCCTCAGCTGCACAATACAGAAATTAACCATTCAAACCAGTTTCATGCAGGCATACCTTGGAGAAATTGAGGGCTCAGTTCCAGACCACTGCAATAAAGCAAATATCATAATAAAGCAAGTGAAATGAATTTTTTGGCTTCCCGGTGCATATAAAAGTTATGTTTAGGGGCGCCTGGGTGGCTCAGTCGGTTGAGCGTCTGACTTCAGCCAGGTCACGATCTCACGGTCCGTGAGTTCGAGCCCCGCGTCGGGCTCTGGGCTGATGGCTCAGAGCCTGGAGCCTGTTTCTGATTCTGTGTCTCCCTCTCTCTCTGCCCCTCCCCCGTTCATGCTCTGTCTCTCTCTGTCCCAAAAATAAATAAACGTTGAAAAAAAAATTTTTTTTAAATAAATAAATGTTAAAAAAAAAGTTATGTTTACATGATACTGTAGTCTATTGAGTGTTTGTGAGCATTATGTCTAAAAAAAATCTAAAGCACATACCTTAATTTAAAAATATTTTGTCAAAAAAATGCTAACCATCACCTGAACTTTCAGTGAATCATAATCTTTTGGCTGGTGGAGGTTCCTGCCTGGATGTTGGTGGCTGCTAACTAATGAGGGTTGTGGTTGGTGAAGGTTGGGGTGGCTGTGCCGGTTTCTTAAAATAAAACAACAATGAAATTTGCTGCATCAATTGACTCTTCCTTTCATGGACGACTTCTCCATAGCATGCAATGCTGTTCAATAGCATTTTACCCAAAGCAGAACTTCTTTCAAAACTGAAGTCAATCTTCTCAAGCCCTGCCACCGCTTTGTCAACTAAGTTTATGTAATACTCTAAATCCTTGGTTGTCATTTCAATAATCTTCACAGCATCTTCACCAGGAGTAGATCCTATCTCAAGATATCACTTTCTTTGCTCATCCATAAGAAGCAACTCCTCATCTGTCCAAGTTTTATCATGAGATTGTAGCAATGCAGTCACATCTTCAGGCTTCACTTCTAGTTCTAGTCCTCTTGCTATTTCCACCACATCTGCAATTACTGCCTCTACTGAGTCTTGAACCCCTCGAAGTCATTCAAAAAATTTTTTGCTGGTGGAGGTTCCTGCCTGGATGTGGGTTGGAATCAACTTCTAACTCCTGTCAATATTAATGTTTTTACCTCTTATCATGAATCACACATGTTCTTAATGACATCTAGAATGCTGAATCCTTTCCAGAAGGTTTTCAGTTTACTTTGTCCAGATCCATCAGAGAGGAATCACTATCTATGGCAACTATAGTCTTATAAAAATGTATTTCTTATATGATAAGACTTGAAATTTAAAATTCCTCTTTGATCCTTGGGCTGCAGAAAGGATATGTTAGCAGGCATGAAAACAACATTAATCTCATTATACATCTCCATCAGAGCTCTTGGGTAACCCAGCGCATTGTCAATGAGCAATAATATTTTGAAAGGATTTTTTTTTCCCCTAAGCACTAGGTTTCAATAGTAGGCTTAAAATATTCAGCAAGCCATATTGTAAACAGATGTGCTGTCATTCAGGCTTTATTGTTCCATTTATAGAGCATAGGCAGAGTAGATTTAGTGCAATTCTTAAAAGGCCTTTATTTTTTTCAAGTTTTAATTCAAATTCCAATTAGTTAACATGCAGTGTAACATTAGTTTCAGGTGTAGATTTTAGTGATTCAACACTTACATACAACACCCAGTGCTCATCACAACATGTGCCCTCCTATCCCATCACCTATTTAACCCATTCTCCCACCTACCTCCTCTCTGGTAACCATCAGTTTGTTCTCTATAGATAAGAGTCTGTTTTTTGGTTTTCCTCTTTTATTTCCTCCTATGTTCGTTTTGTTTCTTAAATTCCACATATGAGTGAAATCATATGGTATTTGTCTTCCTCTGACTTATTTTGCTTAGCATTATACCCTCTAGCTCCATCCACATCATTGCAAATGACAAGATTTCATTCTTTTTGATGGCTAATACCACATCTTCTTTATCCATTCATCAGTTGACGGTCATTGGGACTCTTTCCACAATTTGGCTATTGTTGATAATGCTGCTATAAACATTAGGGTACATGTATTCAAATCTATATTTTTGTATCCTTTGGGTAAATACCTAGTAGGGCAATTGCTGGGTCATTGGCTAGTTCTATTTTTAACTTTTTGAGGAAACTCCATATGGTTTTCCACAGTGGCTGCACCAGTTTGCATTCCCACCAACAGTGTAAGGGAGTTCCCTTTTCTCTGCATCCTTGCCAACTAAGCGCCCTTAGATTTTCAGAATGGTGAATGAGCATTGGCTTCAACTTTAAGTCATTAGCTTCATTACCCTGTATTAAGAGATCAGCCTATCCTTTGAAACTTTGAAGCCAGGCATTGAGTTCTCTCTAGCTATGAAAGTCCTAGGTGGCATCTTCTTCCAATAGAAGGTTGTTTTGTTTCTGTTGAAAATCTGCTTAGTGTAGCCATCTTCATTCATGTCTTAGCCAGATCATCTGGATAACTTGCTGCAGCTTCTACATCAGTACTTGCTGCCTCACCTTACACTTTTATACTGTGGAGATATATGCTCCTTCTATGCTACTCCTTTCCTTAAACTTCGTGAACCAACTCTGCTAGCTTCCAACTTTTTTCCTGCAGCTTCTGCACCTCTCTCAGCCTTCATAGAATTGAAGAGTGTTAAGGCTTTGCTCTGAATTAGGCTTTGACTTAAGGGAATGTTGTGGCTGGTTTGATCTTCTATACAGACCACTAAAACTTTCCCCCTATCAACAAGGCTGTTGCCTTTCTTATCATTTGTATGTTCACTGAAGTAGCACTTTCAATTTCATTTAAGAACTTTTCCTTTGCATTCCCAGCTTGGCTAACTTGCAAGAGACTTAGCTTCCAGCCTGTCTTTGCTTTCAATGTGCCTTCCTTACTAAGCTTAGTCATTTCTAGCTTTCGATTTTAAGTGAAAGACATGTGACTCTTCTTTTCACTTGAACATTTAGAGGCCAATGTCGGGATATTAATTGGTTTAGTTTCAACATTATTGTGTCTCAGGGAATAGGGAGTCCTGAGGACAGGGAGAGAGATAGCAGGGTGGGTTGGTAGAGCACATTTATCGGTTAAGTTCTCTGTCTTATATGGGCATAATTCATAGCACCGCAAAATAATTACAATAGTGATACCAAAAATCACTGACCACAGGTCACTGTAACAAATATAATAATAACGAAATAGTTTTAAATATTGTGAGAATTACCAAAATGGCACCAATACACTTGTTCAGTGCAGGGTTGCCACAAAACTATAATTTGTAAAACATGCAGTATCTGCAAAGTGCAATAAAGCAAAGCACAATAAAATGAGGTATGCGTGTATTTCTATTTTACACATACTGTTAACTGGCACAAAAAACCCACCAATTCCCCTTCCTTGGCTTTGAGTGGCCATCCTGAGGGTAAGCTAAAGAGTCCAGTTTGGCTTACAGTCTTAGAGGATGTTGTCAGTCATCATGCTTGCTATCCTGTGGCAGGTACATTGGGTAGGACTCGCTCAGCTGCAAGTTGTAGGAAATCTGAAACAAATAGGCTTAAATGGTAAGAAAATATATTGTCTTACGTAGGGTATTTAGAGATAGGGCAGGTATTAAACCAGCGTTGGTCAACTGAGTCAGTTAAAATGCCATCGAGGACTAGGATCTTTTTTCTCTCTGCTCTACTGTCTTTAGTATAAAAACTCCTCATAGCACCAAGATGGCTGCCAGTAGCCATGAGGCTACACACTTTCTTGTCCATTTCTAAGTCTTGCTCTTGTTTTATTAGCTGAGACTGGTAGAATTCTGTGCATGTCGGGGCGCCTGGGTGGCGCAGTCGGTTAAGCGTCCGACTTCAACCAGGTCACGATCTCGCGGTCTGTGAGTTCGAGCCCCGCGTCGGGCTCTGGGCTGATGGCTCAGAGCCTGGAGCCTGTTTCCGATTCTGTGTCTCCCTCTCTCTCTGCCTCTCCCCCGTTCATGCTCTGTCTCTCTTTTTCCCAAAAATAAATAAACGTTGGAAAAAAAAAATAAAAAAAAAAAAAGAATTCTGTGCATGTCTAGTAATAACTAGTAGCAAAGGGATGCTGGTCAAAGGGTACAGAGTTTCAATTATGCAAGATGAATAAACTCTGGAGATCTAATGCACAGCACAGTGATAATAGTTAACAATACTTACTGTATACTTGAAATTTGCTATGATGATAGATTATAAATCTTCTCAACACACACACATTGGTAACTATGTAGAGGTGATGGATATGTTAACAAGCCTGATTGTGGTGATAATTTCACAATATATATAAAATCATCAGGCTGTATACCTTAAAAAAAAAAATATATATATATATAAAATTTTTATATGTCAGTGATGTCTCATAAAAGCTGTTTTTAAAAACCTAATAGCAGGGTACCTGGGCGGCTCAGTTGGTTGAGCACCCGACTCTTAAATTCAGCTCAGGTCATGATCCCAGGGTCATGGGATTGAGCCCTGTGTTGGGCTCTGTGCTGAGTGTGGCGCCTGCTTGGTATTCTCTCTCTCTCTGTCCTTCTCCCCTGCTTGCTCACTCACACTCTCTCTGAAATAAAACAAAAATATTAAAAAACCTAATAGCAAGGAGGATGGGAGTACCATGATTAGCTTAGACGTATCATCTAGGTTGGAATGGACGTAGGAGAAACCAGCCACAATGTCTGCTACAGGCTATCTCCTGGTTCAAAGGGTACATTTTGAACAAGACCATGGAAGCCAATCTCATCTCCCAGTGCTTCACTTCACAAGTCCCTCCAAGTTCTGCATACTCCCCATGTCCCATTATAACTCCTATCCCATGGCAGCTGGGGAGTTTATTAGGAAAGCCAACCAGAGAGATCTTTTTCCTCCTTAGTCTGGCCTTGGCAGCCTCATCCTCCCTCCCTCCCTCCCTCCCTCCCTTCTGTGAACTCTCAGTACCTCATGATATAAGACACTTGCCCAGAACCTGAAAACATTTCCAATAGATCTAGGCTTTCCTTCACATCTGGCACTAGGAGTTATGTTCAAGGGTTCACCCTTGTCAAACATCAGTATTTTAGGCAAATACCAAAATTATTTGTATTTTACATGTCAACCAGGATAAAATTAAAGGAAAAAAACCTGCACTTCAATGAAAGGGAATGCAGGTTATCACCCCGCTTCATATATAAAGAACTGTAGGATAATTGAAGGCTTTAGAAAGACGAATACTGGACAACAAAGGAGAGGCAACTCTAAGAGGCAACTCTGAGCAGTCCAAACAGAGCCAACTACCACAAACTAAGGTTATGTTACATGCATTTTCTGAATATTAGGCTTCACTTCACAAATTATCTCCCCTTCTGCAATCTGTTTCTCTCTCCTGACCTCTTAGGGAGGACAGCACAGGGGTGAAGGGTAGGGCAGCATTAGACTGAACCTGAATTGGAATACCTTGCCCTCTTCTCCCTCTTTGTGGCTCTCTCACAAAGAAGGGCAAGCGAGAAGGGCCATTCTGCCAGCAGTGAGTGACCAGAGAATACACCATCAACATTCACAAGTGCATCATCCATGGAACAGGCTTCAAGAGGTGTGCTCCTCAGGCACTCACAGAGATCTGGAAAGTTGCCAGGAGGGAGATGGTAACTCCGGATACGCTCATTGACACCAGGCTCAACAAAGAGGTCTGGGCCAAAGCAACAGGAAATGTCCTAGAAAGGAGTATACTATGTGTGTGTGCAGTTGTCCAGAAAATGCAATGAGGATGAAGATTTACCAAGTAAGTTCTATATACATTAGATACTTATACACCTATCACCACTTTCAAAAACCTACAGTCAGTGTGGATAAGAGCGGACCAGATGGTCAAATAGTTATGAAACCACAACACACACCAAAAAGACCTAGATTTGCCTCTGCTAATTCCCAGGTATGTGCTCTTTAGAAAGTTACTCTCAATTTCTCTAGACCTCAGTTACTTTATATGTAAATGGGGATACTAATATCCACCCCACGCAGGTGCTATGAAGACTTGAAAACATGAACATATGGAATGCTTAGTACAGTACCTAATGCATAATAGGCTATCGGTACATGTAATTATCATCCTTTCTACTAAACATGCTCATCTTAAACATTTAAAAATTATATTCCTTTTCCCTTATGTCTTCCAACAATACTTCATCTTCCTTCATAATCAAAGTCCTTGGTTTCCTTTTCCTCATCTCCAGTGCACTCAAGCTCACAGAAATAGGTCTCTCCCCACCCCACTCAACTGACAGTGCTCTCCCTAATGTCATCAACCCCCCCTTTGTTGCTATCCAACACCCTTCTCAGTTCTCATCTTACTTGTCTTCTTTATAACTTTTAGCCAAGCAGATCTTTCCAGACCTTGTAGCCCTCCTGGGTTTCTGTGGTAGTTCTCATCATCACTTAGGATGCCTTTGGCAGCAGGTTCAAGAAACCTCAATCCAAACCAGTTGAAATGATAAGAAAGCCATCTCACATAACAGAAAATGCAAACTGAGGGCCGGCTTCCAGAGCAGTTGATTTTGTGGCTGAACATCACCAGAAATCTAGGTGCTTTTTGCTGTAGCATCCACAGCATCAGCTTCATCCTAAGATTTGGCCCTCTCCTCGTCATAAAGTGGCTGCCAACAGAAAGTAGGGCAGCGTGCTTCCTGGTTCTTAACCAGAGGAATGGAGACATCTCTCCTCCCAAGCATGAAATAAAGTCCTTGATCTTGTTGGGCCAATGTGGGTCACATGTACCCCTTTGGAAGAGTTTGGAACAGTAACGTTCACCAGAGAAATGCCATGTACTGTTGGCTGAGGGTGTCTTTCCTGAGCCCCATGGCTATGTGTGTGGGGAGTGAATATCCGACAGAAGCAGGGCTCTCTTAGCAAAGATGTAGAGGGATAGCTGCTGAGTGGGCAACCAATGGTATCCACTATATTCATTTTCCCGATTTTCCTCCTGGCTGTTCTTGTCTCCTTTGTGCACTTCTCATTCTTGAACTACCTCTTAGGTGTTATCACTTAAGACCATTTTTTAATGTTTATTATTTTTTTTTTAAATTTTTTTTTCAACGTTTATTTATTTTTGGGACAGAGACAGAGCATGAACGGGGGAGGGGCAGAGAGAGAGGGAGACACAGAATCGGAAACAGGCTCCAGGCTCCGAGCCATCAGCCCAGAGCCTGACGCGGGGCTCGAACTCACGGACCGCGAGATTGTGACCTGGCTGAAGTCGGACGCCAACCGACTGCGCCACCCAGGCGCCCCTTAATGTTTATTTTTGAGAAAGACACAGAATGCTAGTGGGTTGGGGCAGAGAGAGTGGGAGGCACAGAATCTGAAGCAGGCTCCAGGCTCCGAGCTGTCAGCACAGAGCCCGACGCAGGGCTCGAACTCACGAGCTGTGAGATCGTGACCTGAGCTGAAGTCAGATGCTCAACCGACTGAGCCACCCAGGCGCCCCCTCATTTAAGACCATTTTATTTTCAGTCCTCTTCTATTCAGACTACACTTTCCCTGTGAGCCACCACTTCCTTATCTTTGACTAACTACTGTCTCTAAAGAGATACCTCTGTTAGCTGTTATCTAATGGAGTCGAACCAAAGTATCTGTTTGGTCTGTTTGGTCTGTTTCCAACCAAAGTGTTTCTTCCAAGCTCCATACCATGAATTCCAAAAAAATGAATATTTACACAATACTTTCTGTGATAGGCAGAATAATGTCCCCCACCCTAAAAGATGTCTATGTCCCAATCCCCAGAACCCATATGAGGTTACATGGCAAAGGGCAATTAAGGTTATAGATTGTATTAAAATTATCAACTGACTCTAAAATAGGGAAGATTATAGATTATCCTGGATCACCCAGATGGGTCCAATGTAATTGTAAGTGTCATTAAAAGTGGAAGGAAGAGGCAAGGTATTGAGAGTTTGGCTCAACTATTCCATATCATTGCTGCCTTGGCATCCATTTTGTGTGGCTAAGCACACTAGCCTCTCCCTCAAGTACGTGCCCTAGATAACAGCCCATGTACTAGATAAGAGCCTGTAGAATCACAAGTAAGTGTATGTTCCTGATACAATTTCCCCAGTGCCCCTGGTGATAAACAGTCTCTCCTGCCTCCCAACTCTTTCCCCTGTGCATCCCTTAGATAAGACCCCCACGGAGCTTACTAAAACCTGATCTTTTTGGTTTGAATTGGCAAATCCAGCCTTAGCCTGAGAACCCCCAAAGCACTCCACTCACGGCCCTAATAAAGGCATGCCCCTGGTCCTGCTGTCCACTCTGTCTGCACCTTGACCTCCTTATGTGGCCCCTCTGATGCATGCCATGTACCTCCTCCAGGACCTGTGAATAATAAACTTCTCATTTTACTTTCCCTTGTGGTCTTTGTGGAAGCATCACGAACCATCTGACACACCAGGGCTCTACTTAACAAATGTTACTTTAACAAAAATCACAACAGAGGGGAGAGAGAATTAGAGAGATGACAATGTGAGAAGATCTCAGCCAGATGTTGCTCGTTTTGAAGATGCAGGAAGAGGCCAGGAGCCAAGGAATGTGTGGAGGCTCTAGAAGCTGGCAAAAGAAAGGAATGAGATTTTCTCCTAGAGCTTCCAGAAAGAGTGCAGCCTTGCTGACATCCTGATTTTGGCTGAGTGAGACTCATTTTGGATTTCTGACCTCCAGAACCGTAAGATGATAAATTTGTGTTGTTTTAACCCAAGCCTCATGGGTTTGTTGGATTAAATGAACTAATGTGTGCACAACAGCACGTGGTACACAATTACAGCTATGTAAATATTTTCAATTACTAATTTCCTCTCTGAGTAACTCACATAGAGGTAAGAACTAAATATCAAGAAGGAGCTCAAACCGATATGGATAAATTAAAAGAACTCTGTGCCAAATAAAGAACAAGACTAAAATGCAGCTTTCTCCCTTATATTTCCATGTATACAGTAATGAAAGTACATGAAGATTAAACCATAGCAGCAACCTTCATCACCCGTCTTCGCATTCATCAGAGCTTTCTTCACTTAGCTCCTCACTGCTCTCTCCTTCACTCTCACTGCTACTGTCTTCTTCACTATCTTCATCATCTTCCTCAAGATTTTGAGATTTCTCTGCCATAGAAAGGAAGAAAATTGCTTAAAATGTTCTTGATATTTCTACTCTTTGAAAAATCATAATTCTTCTTGCTTCTCCCTCCACTTAGAAATACCTATCTTTGGAACATGAAGACTGAGCTGAACTTTGTTAACTGTATGTAGGGTCAAAATAGTAGTACAAAGACTATATTCTTACTGGTATAAAGATATTTATGGATTTAGAGTAAATTTAAAACATAGGTCTATAAAGTTTCTTTTTACTATTCTCAATGTAATTCTTAATTAAATATAGTAAGAGTAAGTGAGATGTAGGATAATTTAGAGGGTACTAGTTTTCCTTGGAATTGTGGGATAGCTCTTTTAACATGTGTGGCAATTAGCATGTTCTGTTCCTTGTGAAGACTGTGTCAGTCCCTGATGCCTGGTACCCAGGGAGCCTGATTTACTTGGGCAGTTCTACCCCACAGAGAAAAGGGAGTCACCCTGACCATCTACAAAGGACAAGTTGGTTTCATTAAACCATCCAAGACAACCAGTTAGCCTTTTCTTAACCACTTTCTGAGGGTGTACTTCACTAATCTCCTGGGATAATAGGTTTTTAAATAGTGACTGCTCATAGTTCTATGAGAAAGAAGGAATTTCAATTTTTAAATTTACCCATCAGCAACATTTCTTCAATAAGTGAGAAAAACTCCTTGGCCTCAGGATTTTCTGGTTCATAGATTAGAACTGAAAACGGACAACAGAATGTGTGTTATTAATCTTCAAAGTGTTTCAGCAAGCACTCCTCAGAATGAGATTGGAACTGTCAATCAGAGTAAGTAAAAATGCACAAAGCAATAAATACCAATTATACCATAGGAATACCAAAGTGTAAATAGAGAAAATGTTCTACTTATCATAGGTGCATTGTAAAATAAATAATGTTCAATATATTTTCTACCTCTTGTCTAAAAAATGCAATCTCCATCACTATGAGGCTTTCCTCATAGGCCTTGTAGTCAGAGTGTTTCTTGAATATAATCATCCCACAAACAAGGTACATATCCTGCAAAATGTGGAGGCTTTGCTAATGAGAAGACTGTGCCTGGAGGTCTGTTAATCCTGCTTTTCATCTCTCCCACTCAATGTCTACAAGACAGCCTTTCTTAGAGACCTTATCTGAACACAGAACGGAATTTTATTACGATTTTTTTTTAATGCAAGCTATTCCATGGTAGAAATGCCATTTTGAGAAACTCATCTTTCAAAGAGAGAGAACTTATGTTTCTTTTTTCTCTTCATCCTGAAAACTTTTACCCTGGTTTACACCCTAGTCATTGCCTACTTAACAGCATGTGTCATCTTTGGACCATATCAGTAGATTTTGGGGAGCTTGGTGGTATGTTATCAATGTGTTAGAGGTTAGAAACATTTTCAACTTTTGTTTCGGAGTTCTTTAGGCTGTTTTTTAACCCCAGATCTCTCTCTGCCTTCTTCCTACCTGCCTTGAGGGGTATTCATAATTCTGCATTAGCCATTTAATGTTGTGACTCCTGTGCACTATCTTGATGGCCCCCAGGGGGCGCTAAAACATCAAGTGTGCTATTCTGGCTTAGAGTAAGACATAATTGTGGCTGGTTCAATTAGGCCCCAGTGCTCAGAGGACCTCATCCCATATGGCTTTCATCCTGACACACCAAACCAGTGTCTCTATTTCCTAATCTACCAATATAATTTACCATCAGTCTGGGTTAGCATGACTGTGTGCCTGCTTTTAAGGATCCTATAGGTATTTAGACACCTTTTAAGATTTCTAATAAAAGTATCTTGATTCATTTTAAATTGGACTAAAATATACCTATCATTAGCAGTCTAAATATTCTCTGAGCCTTTTCAAGAGCAGAGTTTCTCCAATTTGCCCCTTGGGATACTAGCTAGTTTCTTAAGATATTAATACATATTTTGGAAACTAGGTCAAATGAGGTTAATCAGGTAAAATTTATAGTAGAAGAAATTGCAGGATTTTACAGAACCACTAATATGCTCAGACCATTATGAGAATGTGGTTTCCCCAACTTACTATTCCCATGGAATCCTTTTTGGTTGAACACTTATTAAGAAATCTTGAATACAGTTTAGAAAATTTCATATTGGAATTAGGATCATTTCATGGGATTGGAGTATGAGATCAGCTACTCTCATGGTTTAAAAAAAACTGTTGACTTCTACAATTGTCAATTTTCAGAGTGAGGGAAAGGTATCTGCTTTAAAACTTAGCCCACAAATATGCATTCTAGATGATGAATCAAAAAGTCTTTGACAGGCTAGTAGAGTTGGTAAAAAGGTAAGAAAAGCCTCTAGCACATTCAGTTAGTGTCTTGGGAGTTGTTCCCAACCTGAGTCCACAAACAGATTCCAATATGGGCCCTGAAGAAAGACTGTCAGATGTGAATCCTGGTTCCGCCACTGTCTAGTTGGGTCTCCATGGGGGAAATATTTACTATCTCTGTATTTCAGTTCTATTATCTGTAATAATACTATTGGCCACATTAGGCCATTTTGATGAATCAGTGAGATAATGCAGATAAAACACTCAGTCCAGTCCTTGGTGCACTAAGAACCAAGTAACTGCTGATTATCATTCATTTTCCTGGAATGGTTTTGGACCTAGAGAAAGGCTTGGCTCCTTCCTAAATGTTCAGTGGATGTCTCCTTCTGGCTAAAGAGCTGGGGCAGGGAGCTGGGGGATTCTGCTGTACATTGGGCTCTAAGTCCCTCAGACTGGAGGCTATTCTAAGGTAGATAAGACATTGGTCTTGTTCACTGTAGCATCCCTAGGAGACTGACACAGAGCCGGAGCCCTCAAAACATTAAAAAATGGAATAAATGAATAGTAGGAAGCAGTCCTTTGATGCCTAGATAAAATTATACTCTAGGTTAGGGGCGTCTGGGTGGCTCAGTCAGCTAAATATCTGACTTCGGCTCAGGTCATGATCTCACGGTTTGTGAGTTCGAGCCTCACGTCGCACTCTGTGCTGACAGCTCAGAGCCTGGAGCCTGCTTCGGATTCTGTGTCTCCCCTTCTCTCTGCCCCTTCCATGCTCTAGCACTGTCTCTCTCTGTCTCTCAATAGTAAATGAACGTTAAAAAAAAAATTTTTTTTTTAAATTATACTCTAGGTTAAAAAGGAAAGAGTGATTTACTTTACTCAAAAAGAAAAAGAAAGGAAAAGAAAACTGCAGAGTAACTATCTTTTCTGAAGATACATCTGTAATTGTGTTAGACCAAAATGATGAGAACCATTTTGGTTCTCAGGCCATTATTGTTAAACACTTAGAATTATTATAATTGATGAGTAGGTCTTCCAGGCCTAAATGTTTTTTGTGTGTAAAATCTTGGGCTGCTGTGAGGAGCCTGTTGTGCCCTGAGAAAAGTGAGCTGCACATTCCCTTCTTACAGGTGAAGAGACCAGTAAATAGAAAGATTGACCGGCACATCTCACAGTCAATCATGCGATGAACTAAGAAAAGTACTTGGGACTCTTGACTTTCAGTCCCATTTAAAAACCACTTTCCCAGGATGCTTCCAATGCCTGGCAGGAAATGGCATACAGCCAATATATCACTTCTGCATGACATAGCAGGAAAATGGCTGAGGAAATATTAGGCACATATAAAAACTGTGTGTGAAAGATAGATAAAATTCAAGCCTTTACTGACAAATAAAATTTCTTGCGGGAACCCAATACAATTTCTTTTTTTAAAGGCAGGATGAAGAGAAAAGAAACCAATGGATGCCAGGTGGGAAGCCCTGAAGCCAAACAGAGATATAAATGATTACACTGTGATTGGACAGCAAGGAAACATACCGGCAACCAGTGGCTTTATTCAGAAAATGAGTTTTTAAAACATTTCAGAAGGGACAAAGATGCATTACTTTATGTAAATTAATTGCCTCAGATACAAAGAAAATAAATATATTAGTTGACCATAGGAGCCATTTCAAGCCTGATTGACCCACAAAAGTACCTCTTTTCCAAGTCTCTGCCTCCTTGACTAGAGATATAAGTTTACTAATCAAATGAGGAAATGGAAATATAGGAGGATATCAGAAGCTTTCAAGCCAGACCTAGGATCTAATCCTAGGTGAATTAGTTTTCCTTGCTAAGACTCAGTTTCCTCAACTGTAAAATGGGGTTCATAATATCTGCCCCATAGAATTGTTTTAAGAATTAAACAAGGTATTCAAGAATGTTCTCATTATTAGTAGGTGCTCAATACAGACACATAAATACATAAATATGTAAATAATCCATGTTTACATACATAAATATATATAAATATATATAGAGATACATAAATATATATAAATACATATAGAGATATATACAGATATATATATAAATAAATAAGTATATATATATATATATATAGAGAGAGAGAGAGAGAGAGAGAGAAAGGAGTGTTCTATAGCAGAGGTAGAAGATAGGGAAAAAAAAGACAAACTGGGGCACCTGGGTGGCTTAGTTGGTTAAACATCCAACTTCGGTTCAGGTCATGATCTTATGGTTTGTGGGTTCAAGCCCTGCATTGGGGGGTGTACTAACAGCTCAGAGCCTGGAGCCTCCTTGGGATTCTGTGTCCCCCTCTCTCTCTGCCCTTCCCTGCTCATGCTCTTTCTCAAAAACTGAATAAACATTTTAAAAAAATGAAAAAGAAAGAAAAAAGGACAATATACTATAAGCATTTACATATAAAATAACCTGACGCCATCCTAGATGAAAAAAATTCATTTTGTCTGTTGTTCTGAATATAGAGAAGAACTTTGGTCAGTCCTCAGCCAAGTGTTTCCTATTAGCATCAAACTAGTACTTTCTTCCCCCGGAGACAGTGTCTCCAACTCTCTGTTCTTTCCTGAACTTGCTTAGCATTGCTAATCCTGGGCCTCCCTAATTTCACATCATTGGCTGGAATCTGCTTCAGGGGTAGCCAATCCTATTTTGCATGCACATGCAGCCAGCCCCCGCTCCCATCTCTGCACCTCTCGGCCCGTTTCCAGTCATCCTCCTCTTTTGGGAGTAGTGTTCTTTCCCACCTGGCATGGTGCCGGTCTTAGGGCCCTCCACAGCTCCTTTTCCTGTCTTCTAATCCTAGTCTTTGGCTATTTGACACGGACAGAAAAAAGTGAACAGTATTACTGGCTGAGCCAGTGGAGTAACAAACCAAACCAAACCATGGTTAATGTCAACCCCAAAAAGGTTTAGAGCATGTGTGCTGTGATACCTGCTTTCTCTCCAGCTCCCAGCATAATGTCTGGTACAAGTCTGTGCTTGACATAAGGGAGGGAGGGAGAGAAATTTTACAGGGACATAACCCAATTAGGATAGACCAGTTTGAACTTTTTCATTCTCAATGACGGTATTTAATGGACGTTTACTGGTTTGACTCAGGCCAGTAAGCATTTTATTGAGCACCTGCTGTTTATGCAACATACTACAGGCCTAACAATCAAAAGTGACTAACAGATGTGGTGATTTGACTAACAATCAAAAGTGACTAACAATCAAAAGTGACTAACAAAAGTGCTTAAAAGGATTAGACAAGGCAAATTATTTTGGATATAAAATAAGTAGTGCAAAAAGCATTCAAGAAACCCATTTTAAAAATTAGCCAATGAGGGGTGCCTGGCTGGCTCAGTTGGAAGAGCACATGGTTCTTGATCTTGGGGTTGTGAGTTCGAGCCCCACGTTAGGTGTAGACATTACTTAAAAATAAAATCTTAAAAAAATTTAGCCAATGATGTAAGAAGTACTGTATCCATAGCGGGGAGTCTATGTGAGGCCAGTGAAAGTAGATCCTCACAATTCCCACATTATATTTAAAAAAAATTTTTTTAACGTTTATTTATTATTGAAAGACAAACACAGAGCATGAGCAGGGGAGGGGCAGAGAGAGGGGGAGACACAGAATTCAAAGCAGGCTCTAGGCTCTGAGCTGTCAGCACAGAGCCCAATGCGAGGCTTGAACTCACAAACTGCGAGATCATGACCTGAGCGGGAGTCAGTCGCTTAATCGATTGAGACACCCAGGAGCCCCAGGAACTCACTGGATAGTTTTAACAACAGATTGAACACAGCAGAAGATAGGTCAGGTTAACTCAAAAACAGGTAGGTTAGTAGAACAATTCTAAAACAAAGCATAGAGATAAAAAGAAACGAAAAAAAAAAAAAAAAAAAAAAGAAACAACAGCCTAAGTGTAAGATACATCAGCCAAACTACTAAAAACCAAAGGAAGAGGGGCGCCTGGGTGGCGCAGTCGGTTAAGTGTCCGACTTCAGCCAGGTCACGATCTTGCGGTCCGTGAGTTCGAGCCCCGCGTCGGGCTCTGGGCTGATGGCTCAGAGCCTGGAGCCTGTTTCCGATTCTGTGTCTCCCTCTCTCTGTGCCCCTCGCCTGTTCATGCTCTGTCTCTCTCTGTCCCAACAATAAATAAAAAAACGTTGAAAAAAAAATTAAAAAAAAAAATAAAAAAAAAAATAAAAACCAAAGGAAGAAAGAAAAATAAGGTAGATCGTTATTATTCCTCTACTCAAAAGTGCCCAATGGTTTCCCACTTTGCTCAGAGGAAGAGCCAAAGTCCTTAAATTATGAAAGGGTGCTATGCAATCTACATAATCCCCAAACCATAACCTCTCTGACCTCATCTCCTGTCACACTTCCCCTTAGGTATTCTGCCCTGATCACACTGGCCTCCTTGCTGTTCCTCATCAGGCATGTTTGCATCTCAGTACATTTGCTATGAGTCCTGCCTTCCTAGACCATCTTATTCAAAACTACTTTGCATCTTTCTAGTACTTTCTATTCCTTCTTCCCTACTTAATTTTTCTCCATAGCACCTATCATATATGAATTTGTTATCTGTTTGATACTAGATATAAATGTGGGATTGTTATCTGTCTTATTGACTGCTATACTTCCAGTGCCTAAAACAGTGCCTGGCACATGGAGGCACTCAAATATTTGTGGAATAAATGCATATTAAGTAAGGTTTGCTATACTACCTGACATGTCTTTGAAACTAAAGGCATAAAGTTAACTAACTCGTTATCATGAAGGTCAAGATTTTTATTTATTTTCCAGTGATGATTAGTCTTTTTAAAAAAATTGTTTTAATGTTTTTTTAAATTTATTTTTGAGACAGAGAGAGACAGAGCATGAGCAGGAGAGGGGCAGAGAGAAAGGGAGACACAGAATCCAAAGCAGGCTCCAGGCTCTGAACTGTCAGCACAGAGCCTGATGTAGGGTTCGAACCCAAGGACTGTGAGATCATGATCTGAGCTGAAGTCGGACGCTTAACTGACTGAGCCACTCAGGCGCCCCTGATTAGTCTTTTTTAGTTTATCCCAAAGTTATTCTAGATGTCTAAATTAGTCCTTACACCAATCAACTTAACTTACTATTAAGGAATCACTGAGATACTATTAGGGAGTTTACTAGGCTATAATAATCAGACCATCTTACAAATTATGAAATGCATTTAGAAACAAATAAAAGATTAGAAAACAGAAAAGTATTTTGGAAAAAAAAAGAAAACATAAAAGTATTTTGTACTTACTCATCTGACATAATTTTTTTGCCAAATGGTAGTCTTGGCCCATTTCTGCTCTCAGGAACTGGAAAACATTAAGAAACTCTTCAGATAAGTACTTTCAGAGAGAATTTAAATGTCAATAATAAACCCCCTAAAAATATTACATTAATTATTAAATATTTTTCTTTTAATATTTCTACATTTTTGCAGAAGTCTATAATCAATTAATGAAGAATATTTAAGGACTTCCCATGGCAAGGCAACAGAGAACAAGTATGATACCTCTATGTTACTGCAGCCATACTATATGTATATTACTTAACAATTTCAGAATACATAGGTTGGTTCAACCGGCAAAGTTAGTAAAGACATTCATCACTTTAATATCCCTTTGGTTCAGATACAGCTTTTTTTTTTTTTTGTAAACTTAGTCCATAATTACATGACTAAGATTGTAATTCATTTCATTTTACTATTTAAAAAAATTTTTTTTAATGTTTATTCATTTTTGAGAGACAGTAAGACCAAGCATGAGCAGGGGAGGGGCAGAGAGAGAAGGAGACACAGAATCTGAAGCAGGTTCCAGGCTCCAAGCTGTCAGTACAGAGCCCGACGTGGGGCTTGAATTCATGAACTATGAGATCATGACCTGAGCTGAAGTAGGATGCTTAAATGACTGAGTCACCCAGGCGTCCCTTGTTTCACTTTTATTATATTTTTATTGTTACAAAGTAGTACATATTTTTGTATGTAGGGAATTTAAAAGCTAAATAAACACATTCTGTCCCCAACTAAAAAGCATTTATATTTCTACCATCCAGAGATATATATTTTTAGCATCTTCATCATATCATTTTAGTACTTTTCCATAAGTCAAACACATATTCACAAAAACTAGAATTATTCAGTAACTTTTTTTGCTTATTTTAGAGAGAGAGAGAGCATGTATGTGAGTAGGAGAGAGGGGTGGGGGGAAGAGCAAAAGAGTGAAAGAGCGAGAGAGCGAGAGAGCGAGAGAGAGCGAGAGAGAGCGAGAGAGAGAGAGAGAGAGAGAGAATCTTAAGCAGGCTCCATGCTCAGTGCAGAGCCCCCTGCAAGGCTGGATCCATGACCCTGGGAAAATGACCTGAGCCGAAATCATGAGTCAGATGCTCAACCAACTGAGCCACACAGGTGCCCCTATTCAGTAATTTTTTTTTTTACTAAAAAAAAAATTTGTTTTAAGTTTGAGAGAGAAAGTACAAGTCAGAGAGAGACAGAGAGAGAGGGCAGGGAGAGAATCCCAAGCAGGCTCCACATGGTCAGTGCAGAGCCTGATGTGGGGCTTGATTCCACAAACCATGAGATCATGACCTGAGCCAAGGTCAGTTGGTTAACCAACTGAGCCACCCAGGCGCCCCTCAGTAACTTATTAAAAATAAGCCACATATGATAATTTTCTCCCCATGAAATTAAATATTCTTATATATTTTTTACTTAGGCTACAGGTTAATAAAACTAATGTCCTACTCTAAAACTTACTTAGACTGCTTCCGTTAAAAACTAACCCTAAACTTAGATGATTGTTCTTGATTGTGTGTACTATATTGTGAACATAGAGGCTTCCTCTGCAAGAGGCAAGGGCATGGAGTATTAGAAGAGACACTTCCCCATGCTTCTAGACATTTGATATATACCCAGGCACCATTTTAAGAAGTTCTCTACCAGTTTTTTCAGTTTCTTCCACAGGTATGATTATTTACATTTCTCTAATGGAAATAGAACACTTCTGCAGATTTTTCTATAAACCATTACCTTTACCACAATCCCCACTTTTTCACATATTAATAAGTGCTATGGTAAACTCATTAAACAGAATTGTTTTTGGGGTTTTTTTTTAGATTTTTTAAATATTTACTTATTTTTGAGAGAGAGGGAGAGACAATGCAAGCAGGGGAGAGCAGAGGAAGAGAGACAGAGGGAGACACAGAATCCAAAGCAGGCTCCAGGCTCTGAGCTGTCATCACAGAGCCCAACATGGGGCTCGAACCCACAAACCGTGAGATCATGACCTAAGCCAAAGTCGGAGGCTTAACCGACTGAGCCACCCAGGCACCCGTTACATTTTTAAAATCTATTTTTGTCTATTAAGACCTATTTATTTTCATTCCTATTTGTGGTTTCCTTCCATTTTAATTATGGTATCTTGTGGTTTATCTAGGTCATTCTTTTTTCAAATATCCTATTCTTTTTTTTTTTATTATTAAAAAAAAATTTTTTTTTCAACGTTTTTTATTTATTTTTGGGACAGAGAGAGACAGAGCATGAACGGGGGAGGGGCAGAGAGAGAGGGAGACACAGAATCAGAAACAGGCTCCAGGCTCCGAGCCATCAGCCCAGAGCCCGACGCGGGGCTCGAACTCACGGACCGCGAGATCGTGACCTGGCTGAAGTCGGACGCTTAACCGACTGCGCCACCCAGGCGCCCCTCAAATATCCTATTCTTAAATGGATATAGTAATTTGGTATTTACTTTGAATTTTGTTTATTTAATTCCTTTTCTTATTTTCCTTATATTTATTTTGTTCTTTTTCTAGGAATTACTATTTAGTTCATTTGTTGTCATTCCCCTTTGAATCATCATTGTCATCACTTAAGTATTCAAAACCTTAAGCTCTTTTTGAAAGCTTTAATATTTAGTGTTGTGGTTATCACTATTTTCTAAGTAGTTTGTAAGTTTAGTTTTGATTTTGATTTGTAATTCAAGTGTCATCCAGAAGAATACCTTTTAGTTTAAAGTAGTTTTGTTATTGTAGTTATTTTTATTTTCAGTGCCTAGTTTAATTCATAACAGAGAATGTGAGCAGTATCATATATAGCTATTATTTATATTTTTAAAATCTTTATGGAAAATTTAAATAAACACAGAAGTAGAAAAAATAGTAAAAGAAGTACACGTCTCCAATTATCATCTTCAAAAATTAATATTTTGTCAATCTGATTGTATCAATATTACTATACATTCCTTTCCCCAGTCTGCTTAGACTGTTTTAAGATTTTTTTACAGATATCATCTCATTTCACTTTAAATTAAAAACCCAATGACACTATGGCTATTACACCTAACGAAATTAACAAGAATTTCTCAATATCAATTAATATCTAGTCTATTTCATGAAGCATTATGTTAATAATACTAGCCTCAGAAAATGAAAAGGAGCATGGAATCAATTTAAAAATGTACTTAGCACTGACCTATTTGTTGTTGCTGTTAACAAAAAAATGTGTATGTATATATTTCCTTTTAACAGTTCAGAATGCAGTGAAATTAAGAAATTCATGCAATGGATATTTGGCTAAAGACTTTCATGAGAATTGCTTAAAACTTCAAAGTCAAGCTAAATTAAGAAGACAGGTTTAAAAAAAGTGGTTTTACATTAAGTTATTTGTAACATTCAAAATAAAGAGATGGGACTTCCAGGGAAGATAGCAGAGTAGCAGGACCCTGAACTCACCTTGACCCTCAAATACAACTAGGTAACACTTGCATCACTGCGAACAACCCAGATAATGACCCAAAGACTGGCCAAACAAATTCTCCAACTGAATATAGAAAAGAGGCCACATCAAAGAGGGCCAGAAGGGTGAGGATTCAGTGGGAACCTAAACACCATAGATCTGACCACTGGAAGAAGGGAGCCACAGACCCAGAGAGGGGTGAGAAACAGACTATCACACAGGGGGAGCCTGCAGGGGGAAGAGGAATCCCCACAGCATTTGCCTTTGAAAACCAGAGGGGCTAAATTTCCTGAGTGCTTACAACCAGAGGGACTTAAAGCCTGAAACTTTAAAACTCAGCAGCCTTGGCTCTGGGAGAGCTCAGAGGGTGATAGGAAGCTGAGCCCTTACCCTTAAAGAGATAGCACAGCAAACATCCTTCAGAGATACAGCTTGTAAACAGTTTGAAAGTCACCTGGAGCTTATGGGAGGGAGAGTTGGTTACCAACTCAGGAGTTTGGGGAGGAACTACTCCAGGAACAAAGGAGCTGGCAGGCTCCATTTCCCTCCCCTGCCCCTCATCACAAACATACAACTACCTGTGGGAACCAGCACAACACTGGCATTCACTACCTACCTTGCTTACACCACACCCCGCCCCCTCCAGTCAGGCCTGCCTCAGTCCTTGTGTTGCAGATCCTCTCCCCCAGAAGACCCCTGCAAACCTTGCCAGCAGTGCCTCTCCTGACCTCTCACGGAGGACGTGTGCACCTTGTTAAAACTGCATCCCCTGACTGCTCATCCTTTGTGGAGTGCCCAGCTCTGTCTCTGTGGTAGCTGTGTGTCCCCTGTGGAAGAGGACCAGTGCTACCTAGTTAAAAGTGCATGTCCTTCCCACTACTTACAAGAGCAAGAGACTTCCCTAACACACAGAAACAGACACAGAGAGTTAGGCAAAATGAAGAGACAGAGGAATATGTCACAAATGAAAGAACTGGACAAAATCACAGCAAGAGACCTAAGCGAAATGGATATAAGTAATATGCCTGATAGAGAATTTAAAGTAATGACCATAAAGATACTCACTGGACTTGAGAAAAAGGTGCAGGACATCAGTGGGACCCTTAACAGAGAGATAAAAAAAAAAAAGAACCAATAAGAGAGAAAGAACATAATAAATGAAATCAAAATACACTTGATGGAATAAATGGCAGGCTGGAAGAAGCAGAGGAACAAATGAATGAACCAGAAGATAGAGTAATGGAAAGTAATCAAGCTGAACAAATGAGAGAAAAAAGAGTTACATAAAACAAGAATGGTCTTAGGAAAATCAGTGACTCCATCAAGCATAATAACTTTCACATTATAGGGATCCCAGAAGAAGAAGAGAGAGAATTGGGGGCAGAAAATTTATTTGAAGGAATAATAGTTGGAAACTTCCCTAATCTGGGGAAGGAAACAGATACCCAGAGATCCAGGAGGCACAGAGATCCTAACAAAATCAACCAAAGGAGGTCCACACCATAGTAATCAAAATGGCAAAAAGTAGTGATAAAGAAAAAAAATTAAGCAGTAAGAGAAAAGAAGATAGTTACCTATAAGGGAAATCTCATAAGGCTTTCAGTGGATAGACCAGAAGGAAGTGGAATATATTGAATATATTCAAAGCGCTGAATGGGGAAAACGTGCAGCCAAGAACACTATCCAGTAAGGCTATCATTCAGAATAGAATGAGATGAAGAGCTTCTCAGACAAACAAAAACTAAAGGAGTTCATGACCACAAAACTAGCCCTACAAGAAATATTAAAGGGGACTTTTTGAGTGGAAAAGAAAGAACATACGTGAGAGTATGAAAAGTAGGAAACATAAAAGTAGTAGGACTAAATATTTCTGTAAAAAATCAGTCAAAGGATTCACAAAATAAAAGGATGTAATATATGATACCATATACCTAAAACACGGTGAGGAGAGGAATAAAGAATGGGTTCAACTTTAAGTGACCATCAACTTAATATAGACTGCTATATGCAGATGATGTTACATACAAACCTAATGGTAACCACAAATCAAAAACCACTAATAGATACGCAAAGAATAAAGAAAAAGGAACCTAGGTATATCACTAAAGAAAGCCAACAAATCATTAGAGAGAGCAAGAGAAGGATTAGAGAAAAACTACAAAAAAAAACCCATAAAACAAGTAGCAAAATGGCAATATATACAAATCTATCAATAATTACATTGAGCGTGAATGAACACTCCAATAAAGACATAGGGTGACAGAGTGGATAAAAAAACCAAACCCATCTACATGCTGCCTACAAGAGACTCATTTCAGACCTAAAGACACTTGCAGATTGAAAGTGGGGGGATGGAGAAACATTTTTAAAAAATGAAAAGGTACGTGCAAAAAATAAAAAAACCAGAGTAGTTTTCAAGAAAGAGAGAATAATGACACTTTTTAAAACTATGACTACCTATATTACATTAATAATATTAAATAAAATTGTAAGGTTAAAAAAAAAAGACCTAAATATGAGACCTGAAACCATAAAAATCCTGAAAGAGAGCACAGGCAGTAATGTCTCCGACATTGGCCATAGCAACATTTTTCTAGATATGTTTCCTAAGGCAAGGGAAATAAACTATTGGGACTACATCAAAATAAAAAACTTCTGCAAAGAAAGGGAAGCAATTAACAAAACTAAAAGATAATCTACTGAACACAAGATATTTGTAAATGACATATCTGATAAAGGGTTACTATACAAAATATATAAAGAACTTATACAACTGAACACCCAAAAAACAAACAATCTAATTAAAAATGGGCAGAACATGAACAGATATTTCCCCAAAGATGACATTCAGATGGCCAACAGATACAGGAAAAGATGCTCAACATCACTCATCATCAGGGAATTGCAAACTGAAACTGAAATGAGGTATCACCTCATACCTGTCAGAATGATAAAATCAAAAACATAAGAAACAGCAAGTGTTGGAGAGGATGTGGAGAAAAAGAAACCCTCTTGTACTGTTCGTGGGAATGCAAACTGGTGCAGCCACTGTGGAAAACAGTATGGAGGTTCCTCAAAAAGTTAAAAATAGAACTAAACTATGATCCAGTAATTGCATTACTGGGTATTTGTCCAAAAAATACAAAAACACTAATTCAAAGGGATACATGAACCCCTATGTTTATAGCAGCATTATTTACAATAGCCAAATTATGGATGCAGACCAAGTGTTCACTGATAGATAAACAGATAAAGAAGATGTGGTATATTATATACAATGGAATATTACAGATCAAAGAGTACACTTATGATGAAAACAAAGAAAAGAAAAATTGAAAGATTAGAACTATGAACACACATATACATTTTACCTAGATTCAACACTTCTTAACATTGTGCTACATTTGCTTTATCTCTCTCTTTTGATAGGTAAGGTGTAGATAGTCTAGATATTTTTCACAGAAACATTTGAAAGTTGCAGACATTGTAAAATTTCACCCTGAAATATTCAAGCATGGGTCTCCTAAGAATAAGTTCATGCTTCAGTGTAACATTATACCCTTATCACATCTAAGAAAATTAACAGTAATTCTGTAATAAAATATTACATTCAAATTGAGACTTCCCAATTTGTCTTTAAAATTTTTTTTAATTGTCTTTAAGATTTTTTTCTAGGCAGGATTCCATCAAAATTCATGTTGTGATTTTAGTTAACTATATTTTGTTTTTGTTTATTTTTTTAATTCCAGTACAGTTAACATACAGTGTTATATTAGTTTCAGGTAGATAATATAGTGATTCAATTCCATATATCATCCAGTATTCATCACAAGTGCACTCCATAATCTCCATCACCTCTTTCACCCATCCCTTCACTCATCTCCCCTCTGGTAACCATCAGTTTATTCTCTATAGTTATGAGTCTGTTTCTTGGTTTGTCTCTAATCTTTCAATTTTTCTGTAGGTTTGAAAATTTTGAAAATAAAGTTGAGAATTTAAAAAGAGATGCATTCTGAAAACAAAAGATCTTATGCACAGATACAGCATAACATATGAAAATAAGCAATCTCATATTGTTTGAATATTCATCTGAAAATGAAGTCATGGATTACTTTTATAATTTAATGTCAAAAAAAATAGAAAAGAAATAAGGGATGCCTGGGTGGCTCAGTCCAACTTCAGCTCAGGTCATGATCTCACAGTCTGTGAGTTCGAGCCCTGCATTGGGCTCTGTGCTGACAGCTCAGAGCCTAGAGCCTGCTTTGGATTCTGTGTCTCCCTCTCTCTCTGCCCCTCCCCTGCTCACGCTCTGTCTCTCTCTGCCTCAAAAATAAATAAAAACATTTTAAAAATTAAAAAAAATAAAAAACAAAAGAAATAGTGACAGGGCACTTGGGTGGCTCAGTTGGTTAAGTGTCTGACTTTGGTTCAGGTAAATATCTCACTGATTGTGAGTTTGAGCCCCACATCAGGCTCTGTGCTGACATCTCAGAGCCTGGAGCCTGCCTCAGATTCTGTATCTCCCTTTCTCTCTGCTCCTCACCTGCTCATGCTCTTTCTCTCCTTCAAAAAAAAAAAAAAATTAAAAATTAAAAAAAAAAGCAATAAAATGAGCAACTACAAAGAGTTTGGTTATGGCAAATAGGGTCTTTGAATGCTTTATAATTCACGAATGATATAGATGTTCAGTCAAAGGATGAGGCTAAGTAAAATCTTCCCAATGCTTGGCATCAATTTTTTTCTCCCTTGCTAAAACACCTTATAATATTAAGGAAGTTTCAAAACTCTCTACATATGCTTTATTCTAAGAGTAAAATATGGCAAATGTGTCTGATTTCTTTATATGATTCCATGGCTTAGCATTTCGGTTAAATTATATTAAAAGGCAAGCACTTTAGCATTTTATGCTAAAACTCTAATTGAGGCTTCTAGCCATGATGGAGCTAACAGAGATCAGAGTTTTCTCCCTCCTAAACAACCATAAAACTGTACAAAATATATGAAACAAGAGTTTTCAGTAATTTGACAATAGGTATTATGGGATAGTGATCTGGAGAAGAGAAACAAGATGGGTCCTATTACTACCTCAGTTTACAGGTGTGGGCTATTTCCAGGTACCAGCACAGGCAGGAAGGAACCAGATACCAGTGATTGGAGTGGAAAAAAGACAGTTTGGAGTTCAGAGAGGCCAATGTTATATTTTCAAGAGAGCTCCAGCAATCTGCAGAGGTGTCTCTTTGAGTCTTCGGCTGGAATTCATCTGCATATGAGTATGAAGAAACTATTTGAGGCTAGAGAAAGAATTGCTGGAATCAGCAGGTAGAACAATTACTGAATAACACACAGGGCTGAACAGAGCTCATGTTTTCTCCAGCCAGATTAGAAGTTCCTCTTAATACACAGAGCATTGGGAAGAGTCCTCATAAAGGCATTGCCTTAGTACTGTCCCTACAATATAAAGGCTACCCTGGACCCTCCCAACAAAGCTTAAAAGATAAGACTCAAAAAGAGAAACCTGCTTCCAAGAAACCCAACTATGTCCCAGATCAAAGCCCAAAAATATTTAAAGGAAAACTACAAAAGTTTGTACCAAAGAATATGAAATTTTTAATGTCTATGATTTAGTAAAAAAAAATTACTAGGCATGCAAAGATGCAGAAAAATATGACCCATATAATGGAGAAAACTTAGGCAACAGAAACTGACCTAGAATTGACAAAAACGATAGCATAGCAGACAAGCACGTTAAAATAGCTATTATAAATATGTCATATGATTAAAAGTAATATATGAATAGATGATAGAAATAACTGATATAAAATATTTAAAACTTCTAGAGATGATAAAATATCTGAAATTTTATACACACACATATGTGGAGAAAGAGGGAGAGAGGGAGGGAGGAAGGATGGGATTAACAGTAGAGTATAACTATAAGAAAAGATCATGAACTTGAAGAGAGACCAATAGAAATTTCTAAAATGTAATATATACAGAAAATAAACAAAAAAGGAACATCAGTGACCTTTGGGACAACATTGGGTCGTCTAACATACATGTAACTTGGAGCCCAGAAGAAGAGAGGGAGAGAAGAGGTTAAAAAAACAATTATTTGAAGACTTAATAACATTTTCAAATCTGGTTTAAACTATAAACTCATAGACCCAAGAATCTCAATGAGCAGAAGCAATGTGAAGAAAACCACATCAAGTCATATTGTAATCAAATTGCCAAAAATAATAATACGAAAGAAAAAAAAATTAAATAATGAGAAAAAAACATATACAGATGGACAAAAATAACAGCAGACATCTTGTCTGAAACTATGCAAAGTATTGGACAATGGAACAGCTTTCAAAGTACAAATCTTCCTCAATTTATGATGGGAATAAACCCATCATAAGTTGAAATAAATTGGAAATGTATTTAATACACCTAACTTACCAAACATCATAGCTTAGCCTAGCCTACCTTAAACATGCTCAGACCACTTACATTAACCTACAGTAGGGCAAAATCATCTAACACAAAATGTATTTTATAATGAAGTATTGAATAATTCATGTAATTATTGAATAATATACTGAAAATGAAAAATGTAATGGTTGTAAGTGTATTGGTTGTTTACCCTCATAATTGCGTGGCTGGCTGGGAATTGCAGAATGCTGCAACTACCCAGCAACATGAGAGAGTAATCATACAACATATCAATAGGTAAGGAAGAAATCAAAATTCAAAATTCAAAGTATGGTTTCTACTGAATGCATATCATTTTCACACAATTATACAGTCGAAAAATTGTATGCTGAACCATTAAAAGTCAGGGACTGTCTGCACCAAAAAAACCTCACAACCTACAAATTCCTAGCTCATACATTCTTTAAAAATGAAGATAGGGGTGCCCCGGTGGCTCAGTCGGTTGAGCCCCCAGCCAGCTCAGGTCATGATCTCATGGTTTGTGAGTTCAAGCCCCACCTTGGGCTCTGTGCTGACAGCTCAGAGCCTGGAGCCTGCTTCAGATTCTGTGTCTCCCTCTGTCTCTGCCCCACCCCCTCTCATGTTCTCTCTCTCTCTCTCAAAAATAAACATTAAAAAAGTTTTTTTTAATGAAGATATTAAGACTTTTTCAGATAAAAGCTGAGAGTATTCACTGCTCACAGAACTACATTATACAAAAGAAACCATAAGAAGTTTTTCAGGTAAAAGGAAAATATTATCAGGTGGAAATTGGGTTCTACACAAAGCTATAAAGAACACCAGAAATGTGTTCCAAAACAGATATTTTCCCATTAAAAAAATTTTTTTAAAGAGGATTGACCATTTAAAATAAAGATAGTAACAATGTATTATAGGGCTTATAATATACATGGAAGTAAAATGCATGACAATAAGAAGGGGGAAATTAAAATATATTGTAATAAAGTTCTTACAATATACATGAAGATGTATAATATTAACTAAAGGTAGACTGTGATACCACAACTGGGGTAAAATTGCTCTTTTCTACATAGAATTATCAGTAAATGTTTATGTACAACTTTTGCATGTGATGTTTCAGGCTTCAGTGCCTTTGCACATGTTTCCTATGCCAAAAATGCCATCTCTCCTTGTTTACTTGACGAATTCCTGAGCTTCCCTTTTCCTTCAAGTTTCTAAAACTCCAATCTTCTAAAAATTCTTCTAAAAATCTTTCCTTTATCCCATTTCTTCTACTTCTACTCTCAGTCACTTAATCCTCCCTATTCCCTGCAACTTCATAAATACTTCTACTAGCACAGATTTCATTTTATTATAAATTGTACTATACACATTATACCTGTTAGTTTTCAAGGGTAAAGACATATCTTTCTTATCTATGTCTAAATGTCCCCAATAACTAGCATGGTGCCCAGTTGTGTAGAAAGCATCCCTTAAAGCAGTCCTTGCAGAGTTTTGTACCCAAACTTTTATTCCTGTTTCTGCCTTGGGCAGAATAAGTCACTTCCAGAATCTTCTCTCACCTCTCACTTCGTGAAGGTAGTAAGAGAGATGAGTAGCTAGGTAAGCATCTGTATATGGGCAAGGATATTTTTACTATTTTTTCAATCTTCAAGACTATACACTACTTACTTTAATATTTTTAACTTTCTTACATTATAATGCACAAGTTAAACTTACTTCTGCCATTAACTCTAATGGAGCATGAGTATCCTTATTAGGGTGACTGTCTTCATCATTATCATCATCACTGGTATCATCTTCACCATCATCATCTGTCGATTCAGATAACTTATCATCAATACCCTGAAGGCAACGTTTGTTATTTTTCTCCTGCTCTTGAAGGACTACATCTTTGCCCACTTGACCTAAAATAGAATATGCATATTTTTTTAATTTAAATTTAAATTTTTATTTTAGAGAGAGAGACAGAGAGATAGAGAACATGCAAGCCAGGGAGAGGGGCAAAGGGAGAGAAAGGGAGAGACAGAGACAGAGACAGAGAGAGACAGAGAGAGAGAGACAAAGAGAGAATCTTAAGCAGGCTCCATGCTCAGCACAGAGTCCACTACAGGTCTAGATCCCGTGACCCTGGGATCGTGACCCGAGCCAAAATCAAGAGTCAGACACTCTACCCAGGCACCCCAGAATATGCATAATTTAATCAATACTGAAAAGTTCAAAAATTAAAAATGGTTACTCCTAAATTAAAATGTATATATACTATATGGCTCCCTGTTCTGGGGTTTATTTTTTTCATGACTAAACAGCACTGCAATGAACTTACCTGATTTCCAAAAAAAAAAAAAAAAAAAAAAAAAAGTAATACAACTACCAAGAGGGAAAAAACCAAACCCAAAACACTGAACTAATCTTAATGTTGTTTGGCGCTTAAAATTTTAATAGTAAATGGAAAACAGTTTTGTTTATATAAAATATGATTTCAAGAAAAAAAAAAGAAATGAATACTATTCTATCTCCAGAAATACATTTCCTAAATTGTTCTTATAGGAAGGTAAATATGAAATAAAGAGCCTGGAGAGTAAAAGTAAGACTGGAGAGGCTAGAGCCCGTTTCAGATTCTGTGTCTCCCTCTCTCTCTGCCCCTCCCCTGTTCATGCTCTGTCTCTCTCTCTCTCTCAAAAATAAATAAATGTTAAAAAAATATTTTTTAAAAAGAAAAGAGACATGTGAAGTATTCTAGCTATAACCAGAAGTTACATAACATTAGTAATGATTTTTCTAATGTCAAAACACAATAGTTATGGTGAAATGCAGATGACTGAAAAATAAAAATAAGCACTAATAACTACCTATTCAGTGCCCAGCACTATGTAGAGTCCCAGGAACACAAAAATGACAGTTCTTGACCTCAGGGTACTCATTCACACTCTAATTGGGGAGTCAGAAACATAATGGAAAGTGATAAAGCAGTATGGAAGTACGGTGATAAAAACAGGTGGAATAAACAAAAGAACAAAGGAAGGCCCCATGCCAACCTGGAGAGTGGTCAGGAGTTGCCCAGTCTGAGTGGATCAGTTTTTCTAAGGAGAGGAAACAGCATGAACCAACACAGAAACAAGAACGTGCCTCAAAGCACTTTGACACTTCTTAGGGGTCAAGGTTGAGACTAAAATGGTGACAGATGTGGCTGGAGGGGTAGGTAGATAATGGAATCTTATGGACCAGGAGCCTTGGAATTAGGACTATACCCTAAAAGTAAACCCTACTAATGATGGATTTTAAGTACGAAAACAAGTATGGTCAAATCTGCATTTCTGGAGGAACACTTGGTCAGGACGGTGGAAAGTACATTTGAGGGGAGACCAAAAAACAAAAAGAGCAAGGAGAGAGGTTAGAGGTCTCTTTTAAAAGTCTAGGTGAGAAATATGACTAATATGAACTGGTAAAATAGGGATGGAGAGGGGGGAAGTAGATTAGAGAAATATTTAAGAAGTAAAGTCTCTATGACACAATCTACTGGAACATTTTCCAACAGTTCAATTCTTATATTATCTGCATCTATTTGTGCCATATGAGTATCACCTATACTAATTACTCAGTATTTTTCTTTGAATCTACTTTTTTAACATATAAGTTTTATCAGATCACAAATACTACCATCCATGAAGCTGATGGATATACGAATAAAAATAACATATAATAATCCCAACAAACATTATAAGTCATTACTCTTTTGAACATTAGATATATTAACTCATTTAATCCTCTCAACATCTCAATGAAGTGTGTACTATTTTCACTCTGTTCTTAGATGAAACAGAGAGACTGAGAGGTTAAATAACCCACCCAACTTCATGCCACTAATTAAGTGGTGGATCTGGGAGTCAAGTTTGGCTCCAGAATCCATATTCATGACCATGTCTTACCTTTTTCTAACATACATTGAAATATATTATCATTAAACTAATTTTTAAAAAAAGTTACTATGTGTTTCCTAAAATTATCTCTTTGGGAAATACTACTGAGTGAGCTTGTCAACTGCTCTGGCTCTACCAAGGTCTTTCACAGTTTCAACCTGAACTTGTGTGAAACCTTGCCTTCTTGTAAGATTCTGAGTGTCTGGAAGTCTTGTGAGATGCCTTCTTGGACAGGAGTTTGGCCATTAGCTACTCCAAATCATGTAGAAACACTCGTGTCGGAAATAAAATGAAGAAATCGAGGAGATCTCCAGAGACAACAATGTTAGGAAAACGCAGGCCAAGAAAACAAAAAGCTGATAAAACTCCAGACTCCACAGCAAACACCTGCCTAAACCAAAAAATGCTACCCTGAAAATAGGTACCAGTCCTTCCAAGAGTAGGATGGCTGGGCTCTTCAGGCCATCTACCTGCTTCTGTTTCATTAATAGTCTCCATCAGCTCACAGCCACCCTGATCTTCCAGTGGGTACCCGGTCTGTTCAAGACTCATCACGCTGATGTCATCAGGGTAAGGTCATAATAGGGAATTAAAGACTTCATGGGATGTCACAGGAACCGTCTCATTCGATTTACTAACACTGAGCCATTTATTTACATTATAGCACCTACCACAACCTGTCATTGTCTTATTTTTCTGTTTATTATTTATATTTAATAGTTGACTATCTCCCACTAGAATGTGGACTCCATAAAGGCAAGGATGTTGCCTATTTGCCAACTATTGTATCCACAGCTTCTAAAACGGTCATGGTACTCAATAAACCATTGTTGAATGAATGGAAGTTAATGCTTTCATTGGTATTTTAATCCATTCTAAAATGCCTCATCATTACCATTTTATATAATGTATAGCATGAATGCCATACTCGCATATCAGAATCATCTGAAACATGAATTTCAAAAATTATAGTACAGGTACCTTTGATTTGCTCCAGACCTACAGAGTTGTCAGAATACCAAAGGTCATGGAAGAGGGCTCAAAGAGAAGCTACATTTACTCACATAAAACATTATTACCTATGCTTTCTTTTAAGAAGGAAGATGACCATAGCTTAGACTGTAGATTTGTTTCTGTATCTTTATTTTCAATACTCTTTGAAGATGCTCTATTTTCAGTATTCCTTAAAGAGGTTGTATTTTCAATATTTTTTGAAGAGACTTCCTTCCTAAATGTTAAAATAAATAGTGAAAAAATACTTTCCTAGGTCACAGTTCTGTTTATAAAGCCTCATATGGGTTCATATCCAGATGCACGCACGTGCTTACACACACACACACACAATACAAACACAATATATGAATAATAAACTAAATAGCTAAAATGTAATATCTTCTTTGTGGAAAAGCATTAAAAATAATTTTTACTGATAATTATAATTTTATTTCTATCTGGCATCTGTCATTGTGTAATGATTCTTAAAATCTTTTCAGAATTCTTTAACGTAGAGCATACAAGCACTCAATTATATGAATGTCTTTGGCACACCACTGCAACACATTGGAATAAAACTAGGAACACTAGCCTTGAGTTTTTTCTAGGTTATCAATCAATTCTTACCATTGCTAAATGCTACACTCAGAGAGAGAGTCCAACACTAAGATCAACCCTTGGTCATAACATAAAGTAGCCTGCCTTTCCATTAAGTAGCTGAAATAAAAGTGGGTTAATTTTCCCTTTCAGCCTTTCAGCCTGAAACTTCATGTCAAGAATAATGCATTAAGACAGAGGATTCTTGTGTGGTGCACTCTGTTTACAAAGATAGGTACTCATGCTGGTGGAAAAGGAATCCCAAGTCTGTTTTCTGAGGTCTTAAGATTCTTTTTAATATGCCTCCTTTACCAAGTGAAAAGAAAATTCAACTTCTGCTTTGCATGTCAAGATATAAAAGGATGTAAAGTAGTTTCCCCCCAAAGTTATTGACATGTGAATCCAGAACGTGAGTACAGTTAAGTCAGTGATCTTGTACAGTGATTTAGCAAACAGGCTGGACAGCTTGATAATTCCTGATATTAATTCCTGATATTTTTAACACTGAGAGGGAATAGAATCTTGGCTTCCTCAGTATATGCTTCTAAAGCAAAACCCCTGTCTGGTAATGAAAAATGCAAAGTTGATTTACATTTGGTCTGCCTCTGCCCTCCTTGATTTTCTAATTGTGAAAGAAAGCATCCAAGAAGAAACTCTACATATAAAAATTTGAGAAATCAGTTAAGTATTTAATTTCTAGCCTGGTGAGATTCCCATTATGCCAAAGGTTGCTACAAGTGATAACTAGAATTTATATGCTCTAATATCTAATCTAAATAAAAGAGCTTTACTGCCTCCCTGCTCTCCACGAATTAGTGTTTCATTGAATCTAAGATACCATGTATTTATTAGAAGACATACTGTTATTTAAAAAGAAAAAGCACTGCCAAGTTTAAGTGTAAGATGTAATCAATTTTAAGAGATGTTAAATGTGAAGAAAATATGTATGCTTTAGAGTCTATGATACATGTTACTTGCGTATTCACTAAGTCATATCCCTAAGGAAGGGAATTTATCTGGTATAGCTCTGGGCATTTAAGTAATTGGAAATACCTCTAATAACCTTAGTGACACAACATGGAGGAAGCCAACATACTCAACGGCCTGATATTAAATGGGATATTACTATTTGGAAGCAGTGAACATGCCATAAAAATACACATGAGAATTGACAAAAATCATTTTAACAGTAAAATATGAATTCCCTTTCTGCTCACCTTCTGTAGTCTTTCTCATATGTAGTTTCAAAGAATCAAAGGCCCAAAGTCCAATGTCTTTTTCAACTTAATCTTTTGATTTCCATTTGAGAAAGTGACATTATTGGTAATAATGCCTCTAACCACTTAAGAAAAATAGATAACTAGTATACTCTAAAAGATTTGTTTTCTTTAATTCAAATACAGTTACAGTTGAAGAAAAATTCAAATTTTTACTTTATCTAATATCCTTTGGAAATGGAAGGTATTTAATTTAGTTTCTACTTAGGTTAGAGAGTTAGTCAAGTAAGACACTGAAATATTTATGCTGGAAGGTAGATAACCTAGATTTTAGTATGTTAAGAGTTTGGGGCATATTTATGAAATGGTCCCAAATTTCTATTGGAATAATTTTTTCAGTAAGTTTACGTTTTAAACTTTGTTTTAAAATTATTTATAGTTGTCAAACATGGGCCTAAAACCATAATTGATTAAAACTTACTTTTCTGAGATCGTCCTAGCTACATTTAGAGAGACTTGTGTTGGCGAGGTACAAAGTTTGCTTGCCAATCTTGGTCTGCGTCCAAAGAGGCATTTACTTAAAGTATAAAAATAGGAATAAGAAAATAACTTGTCATTCATTTTAGGAGGGATAAAACATGCGATTATGGAAAACCTATAGACACAATTTTTTAACCTCAGAGAATTGAATGCTATGCTATGGATTTACCTCAGCCATTTCCCCTCACATTTTTTTTTTTTTTTTTTTTTTTGAGAGAGAGAGAGAGAGAGAGCGAGCGAGCAGGGGAGGGGCAGAGAAAGAGGGAGAGAGAATTTTAAGCAGGCTCTACACTTGACATTAAGCCTGACACAGGGCTCAATCCTACAACCCTGGGATCATGGCCTGAACAGAAATCAAGAGTTAGATGCTCAACTGATTGAGCCACCCAGGTGCCACCCCTCCCCCACATCTTTAATCTTGACTCAAAGCCCAACAGGTCAAAGGTTCAAGATCTATAAAATTTCGTCTAGCATTAAAGATATATTTTATTTTTATTGCTGAAAATGGCTAATTAAGTTCAATTTGTTGAGTAGACAAAATCTTTCACACACAGGATCCATGGGGAAAAGAGGAAATAATAAATATGGGCTTTGCATGCAGAGAAGTTTGAAACTCCTGGAAAGACATCTATATGGAGAAAATTCATCAACTTTGCAGGTCACACTGTTCCTCAAGCAGAGGTCCACTATGATTTTCCTTTTTCCTACTTGATCATATTTTTCCAGGACTGGTGGCCCTGTCTACCTTAAACTCTGGGTAAGGTACATAGGTAACAAAGCCACACACCTGTGAATCTCACTGGCTACACTAACCATTTTCCTCCTCCTCCCTCACTCCAAACAACAATCAAACCAAACCTAAACTCTTCTCTGCACGTGAAAAAGGGATCATTTTGTCCTTGCAAAAAGTAGTTTGACACGCAGATACAATTATTCATGAGATCAAGAGAACAAGTAATCACTCTGCTTTTCTATTTTTGGCCCAGGCCGCATTTGATTTATCCCTGGGGTTTAACTCAGGATGTGAATTGCCCCTTGCTTCAGTTCCAATGCTGCTGACTTATCACAGTCTATGAACATCAGTATTCACAGATACAATAGTAATTTTATTTTCATTAATGACCTACTATTATTATTGAAGTTATATCATATTTCCCTCAAAGACTTAAAATTTTCTTCCATTTTAAAATTTAAATATGTTTCAACCATGTAACAGGATATAGATACTTACATATGGATACTAAATATAGATATTTACATGTAGATTAATACATTAACATGCAGACTGATATATGTAATGGGGCATTTATTTTTTCTGGTTGTCTATAACACTTAATCTGAAATAAACATAGATTCTCTGTCTTTGATCTGTTATACATTCTTTCTCTTAAAATTTTTTTTTATTGTTTATTTTCAGAGAGTGAGAGAGAGTGGGAGAGGGTCAGTGAGAGAGGGGGAGAGAGAAAATCTCTGTGCTGATAGCAGGCTACTGACGTGGACTTGAACTCACAAACCATGAGATCATGACCTGAGCCAAAATCAAGAGTCAGACACTTAACTGAATGAGCCACCCAGGCACCCCCATTCTTTCTTTTTAAGATAAACACATGTATTTAATATATAATTTGCAACAAAAGCCAAGGTGAACTGTAATTTTCATTTTTAGCTTTGACAATATAAAAATTAAAATATATATTTCAAAAGGTAAAAAATTTTCCAGCCAATTATACTCAAACCAAATAATATCAGTTTGGCACCACTCTACCAATCTGTTAATAATTGATATCTATGAATGTGTTTTACGATCAACATTCAAAGTGTCATTTTTCATGGAATAAAAAATAGGATTTTTTTTCAGGAGGTAGGAGATGATCATAATAGGAAGGGCTTTGAAGAATTATCAGAATCAGTGCCTTGAACAAAGCAAGTACTGAATATTTAGCTACTATACTGAAATTGAACCATGATTCTTTTTAACACCAGTCCCTTCAACTAATTAGGGCGATTAGTTTCCCTTATTTAGTAGTAATGATTCATCTCATAGTAAATAAAGAATCTTTAAAATAAATATTAATTTAAAGGGATATTCTGAAAGAAATAAGCAAGTACCAAGAAGAAATAGGAATGAGCAATGAAAGTTGTATAAATAAAATACTGATTACTTGGTATTTAAGCATTTAAAAAGTGGAAGTGAATATTATTTATACCTCTAGACTTTTATCAAAAATCATTTTTCATTTTAAATGTTCTTTTATCTAAAGTAACAACTGCTTTGACCGAAGCAAAAATTAAAGTGCTAATCCATGCATTTCTGGCCTTTCAAATTTAATTGGGTGACAAATGATTGCATTATCTAGTTCTAATTGCTTAAAAGGCATGTGATAGATCAGCTGCACAACCCGAGACATCTTACTCTGACATTGCTTCATTTGGTTCAAGCATCACTTTTGCTGAAAGAGAAGAAAAGAAAAACACAACTCAGTATTTTATCTGTAGTAATGTTCCTAACAGGAATTCCTGATTGGTAAATATACTTAAGCAGTTTTTGAATGACAGGCAATATACTAAAGGATTTAATTGCTAAGACTTCAATCACATTCAATCGCTCCAGTAGACTATCTTCTTAATATTTAGGACAAGATGGTGATGAAACATATTTTTTTTTAAGTAATAAATCATTTACCCTTTGGATCAAACACTAGCACTCTGCCATTCTGTCTATATTTTGGTACCTAAAATAGAAGCGGAAATTAAAACTAGCATTATCATCATTATTTTCGTTTGAGGTATTTGAAATAATTTATGTAGACTTTATATAAACATTTCTATTATCTATGCTAAAATGTAATTTTACACTGAAGTCAATTATTCAAAAACTATATAAACTGATGGTAAAAGAGATCTAAAGTATCCTAAAAAATAGTTTATATATGGTCTTATCTTTACAGCATCTGTCTTGATAATTCCTGCAAAAAAAACCCCCAAAATATTAAACCTTCCTGAGTCTTTAAACACTATACAAATTTAGAATATAAATAAAACAATGCAGAATTCTGTCAGAAGGGTATTAAATATTGTGTGTGTGTGTGTGTGTGTGTGTGTGTGTGTGTGTGTGTGAATTTATTTAGCAGTGTTACTTCCATCTTAACTGAAAAACCTCTTTCTTTTGGATTATGAAATTGGGTTAAAAAAAAGTCTAGAGAAATTAACCCTTCCCCTTCTCCACATTTCATCTTGGAGTTTATGTAAAAAGAGCTATAGGAATAATATTGCACGTTAGAAAACTGATGTATTAAATAAGCCTCTAATTCTGTTACTGTTTTGGTTTTACATAACTTGTACTCTAGATCCAGATCCAAATACAATCAACAGCAGGTTAAGGACTCCCTTTTCCTACTGAGCTGACCCTAGAAATCATAAATTCAGCTTGGCTCATGTTTACAACACCACTTTTCTCCCCTACTTTAACAAAATAAAACAATATATAAACCAAACTATCCGCCACATTCCAATTCATCTGTGTTACGAAAAACGCCTTCATAGAGTGTATTTAAGCCAGAATAAGAAATTTTTCCATGGTATTTGAAGATAAGAGTATTTTAAATAAAATATTATTTCAACAAATACATTTAGAAATTAACCTTTGATTTTATCCAAAAAGATACATTTTAAAATACAATTCTTACCTTTTAAGTTCCCGTATGTATTTATTAGTACTTAGGTTTTCTCTGTTAATGTTTAGCTTTCTTAGGTTACCCTAAATAAATTTTCCTATAACTTAGCCCTTTACATATTTGAATAAATTTAATTTTGACTGTAAAGAGAAAAACCAACTTTTAAGGGTTTTTGTTTTTGCTTTAAGTATGAGAGAGGGCACACTTAAATTTTTCATAAATAACAATTCACTTGCCCTCTCTTTCCCCAACACTTGTTGTCCCTACATCCCAAGCAAGACTTGAAAAAATTAGTAGTAGTAGTATACACTAAGGATTTCTGGAATGCAAAATTCAGGGCCAAAACTGTGGACAACAAAAGAGAACTGCTATTTTATATTGAGTTTTTCTCTTTATAAATCTGTCCGCCTCAAAATGATTTTCACTCTGTGCTGATTTGCACTCTGGAATAAAGCATTAGTACATAAACTTTTGCCTCAGGCTTTGTTTTCTGGGGAATTCTGATCAAGTCACACACTGTATATATATTATCCACCTGATTATCCCTCTGAGAAACTTAAAGACAGCTAAAGTCTATCAGAAAACAAGGCATCTTTTTGGGAGAAAGAGTTGTAGAAGACCAAACTCTAGCATAAATGCCCTACTTCTCTAGGGCAATAGAGTTCAAAAGCTGAAACAATGCAATAAGGAACCAAGTAAGGCCTTCGCAAAAGAAATCCAAGATGTTCTGTCCAGAGAAGTACTTTCTCTTGATTTCCACAATCCTGTGGAAACCCATATATCTGGATAGACATCTTCTTTACATTTACAGCCTTTCTCTCCAGATTGCTACATTCTACTCTTTACCTGAATGAAACATCAGTGCATACAATTCTCCCCTTTTCACCTGGTAAAAGAAAAACTTAGGATGCGCAGATCCCAGCCCTTGATGGAAACCCAGGCTCTGCTAGGTCTGGATTTATCATTATCTAGGAAATGTCCATTTAATTTCCTTTCATAAAATTGAACTCTATGGGGTGGAGGGCAGTACAGAGTAATAGTCGAGAGTTGGGGTTCTTTAGTGAAAGAGACTGGATTCACAGCCCAGTTCTACCACTTCTCATGTAAGCTTTCAGTACGTTACTTAATTTCGTTAGGCCTCGGTTCCTCCATCTGTAAAATAAGAATCACAGTGGTGCCAACTTCATTGGACCATTGTATAGATTTAATAGGATTATTTGGTAAAGTGTTTAGCATAGCACCTGGCACATAGGAGGGATGCTGTACAAACAACTTGATGTTTTAGCTAAAGGAAAAACTGCAAAGATGTCCTATGGGGCTGGTTAAGATTGCTTAGGGAAACAAAGAGAAGGTTTTACTGTGATTGAGACAAGCAGACTAGCTCTGAGGACCTTTAATTAATTAATTTAAAAAAAATCACCAAAGCCTCAAAGTAATGATACTTGCTTAGAAAGATCACTGACTCCAGGGAAAAAGAGTCATTGAGAACACAGGTAGAGTTAAGGCAGTGGCTTAAACTGAGCTGAAAGAGGTCCATCCATTGTAGAAATAATATGTATTTTTCAAATAATAATTGGTATGCAAAAGGTATCTCTGAAAGGAAATGCTTTCAGAAAAGAAACACAATATGGCTGACTCTGAGGAGGAAAAAGAGATGGTTGCAGGACTGGGGTGGGAGGAAGATTTTTCCTTTATGCCCATTTGTATCTCTTGAACTTTGAACAAAATAAACGTATATCTATTTTTTAAAAAGCAATTCAAAAAATTTACAACACCATTTTTACCTCTGTTTATCCACCTCTTACAGGCATGTAAGCTGTATGTCAGCCTTGTGCCACTTCAATTCTCTTCTCCACCCAGTGGTCCCTAGTCAAATTGAGGTCATAATATCCAGAAAGAATGGTATATACATGCACACTTTATATATTCATTTCTATTGTATATGGTTAATGTTAACATCACAACATTCAGTTAATTAGCCTTTGAGTCTTTACCAAGTATACCCTCTGGCTTTTGGAACATGGGCAGACTCTTCTGATGTCTTTCAATAGTCCCACTGGTAAAGAGAACAACACAGTTATGACAGTTCCCAATTTCCATGTCTATTTCCTGTCCCAATATTCAATGTCTATTTATAATAAATATTTGCTGAATACCTACTATGTGTCTTAGCACAAACATGGCTGTGATAAGCTCTGGGAATACAAGAGAAGCTAAGAGAAGCTCAGAATTGTATAGGGGAAACAAGTACTAAGTTTTCTATATATAGGACAGACCAAGATTCAAAGTACTGAATTAAATGCTTCCCGCTAAGGTAATTTTCCATATTGCCCAAACAGGATCAATCAAATCCCTTCTTTTGAGCTGACGGACGGGAAGTTACCCAAGGAGAGTCAGCAGGCAATGGAGACAGAATTGGAAAGACAAAGGGAGAGAGTCTAGTCAACAGAACTGTACCCGAACAACTTTCCAGTTCCAGAATCCAGTTCTGAGGAATGTCCTCCAGGTTTGCTATATTCCCCCAGGTATCATGATTTCTACCAGCATCCCTAGAATATGGTATTGTACTACGGGAAGCAAGAGTCAGGCTTCACAATGAATGTGACATTTCATTAGTCAAGTAGGCAGTAAACAGAAGGGGAAGAATAGTCAAGCAGTGTCTTAGAAAATGGAAACAGATGAAGTTGGATATATATGTGGGAGCAATCTTTAAAAGTCATTAATTACCATGTACTAAGGATTTTGGGTTTTAATCAGTAGGCAATGGAAAGCAAACAAAAGCTTTGAAGCATTATCATATGACTAGAACTACCTTAGAAAAGAAATTCTGTGGAGGGTAAACTTGAGAGAGAAGGAGGTGGGGGAAACCATTTAAAAGGCTACTGAAATCATTTAGAGAAGGGGCTGGCAAACTACAGCCCTTGGGCCAAATATGACTCATTGCCTACTTTTATAAATGAAATTTTATTGGAACAGACATGCTTGTTTGTACAATGTCAATGGCAGCTTTCAGGATATATTGGCAAGGTTGAATGGTTTCAATGAAGACTGTATGGCCCACAAAGCCTACAATACATATTATCTGGCCCTTTACAGAAGAAATTTGCCAAATCCTAGTTCAGAGGAAAAAAAGAGGATGTACAAAGCCACTTGGGACCAAAAGAGAGGTAAAACTGAGTGAGAGGGTCACTAGGCATAGAAGTGAGGGAGAAGAAAAGAAGTTGATGATTCTAGTATGGATAACTAGGATGTGGGTACCAGAGGAGAAACGTTCTGGGGAGGGGGAGTGGGGATAATGAGTTTATTTGGGGAAAATTCTGAGTTGGAGATGTCTGTAGGTCATCTAAAATCAAGTGGCGTTCCATTCTGTTAAAGAGAGTTAGAACTTAAGAGAAAAGATGATGTATGCGATAGCTGTGAAAAAGTGGGAATGGATGGCCTGGCCCATGTAGAATAAGACTAGGCCAAGGATAGAATCCTGGGAAATACCAACATTTAAGAGGCAGGTGGGGGGTGCCTGGGTGGCTCAGTCAGTTAAGTGTCTAACTTCAGCTCAGATCATGATCTCACTGTTTGTGAGTTCAAGCCCCGCAGAGGGTTCTGTGCTGACAGCTCAGAGCCTGGAGCCTACTTTGGATTCTGTATCTCCCTCTCTCTCCACCTCTCCCCCACTCACACTCTCTCTCTCTCTCAAAAAAAAAAAAAACAAAAAAACAAAAAAACAAAAAAACAAAAAAAACATTAAAATTTTTTTAAAAAAAGAAAGAAAAAATACTGAATGACTAATATAGAAAGATGGGTAGTCAAAAGATGGCTAATCAAAAGATAAATGTACCCAGTTAAGTAAATATATAAAATGTACATGACAAAGTGATTTATAAAGACATAATTATGTGATTAGGTATGTTCGAAACTATTTATTTTGTAAATGAAAATGTACTTTAGGGGTCAGGGTGGGGGTCATCATGGGCTCATTTCTAAAAGAAAGGGCTTAGTTCTTGGCTTTTTAGCTGTATTGGTCTGGACTCTTGGTTGCAAGTTACAGAAACCATGTTCAAGTTAGCTTAGGCAAAAGAAGAAAAGTGTTGGCTCATAGAATCCAAGAGTAGAGTTAAATATCCAAGCTGTGTGGAAGTAGGAATTGTGGATACAGCTATGTTCAAGGAGGGGCATGGGGGTTTTCCCTCGTTCATTTCAGCTTCTCCCTGCAGGTGAGCTCCCTGTCTCTCATGAATACAGATTTTCTACACATGGTACAACACACAAGTTTTATATGATATGATTGCAGCATTTATGGAAAAACGGACTCTCTCAATAAAAACTCCAGTCAAAGGCTCAGTTGGTTCAGCTAGTTTTTTGGACTAGCTGAAATGGAACTGAAAAACTCAAGCACCTCATAAACTGGTGCCCAAAGAATATTTGTTGAATAGGAAGGAACAAAGCAAAAGAAAAGAAAGTATTAAACTAGAGCTTTGCGATCCAATATGGTAGCCACTAGACATATGTGGCTGTTGAACACCTGAAATGTGATTGGTTCAATTTAAGATATGTACACCAGGTTATAGACTTAGTGCTAAAAAAAAAAAAAACTTAAAACATCTCATTCCCTTACTCCTCCAGGTAAGTGTTCACTAACCAGCAGCCAATAGGGTGGGTCAAAAAGGTTTTATTTGGGTTCTGTAGGTTTCAAAAAACTTTTTACAAAATGAGTTACCAGCATTCAAAATTCACATTTCACAAAATTCTCATTTTAGGTTTCTCTTGTAATACTGGAAGACACACACACACACACACACACACACACACACACACACACACTTTCCTCCATTCCATTTGCGCAATTATCTTTTCCTTTTGGGCTATTTGTTTTTATAAGCCACCTAGAATTCTAATATGCAAAGGATAAATTAAGAAATAGCCACATGCTCAGGCCCTGCTACTGTGATGGAGACAGCTGATTAAGCACCATCCTCCATCCTAGAGGAGACTAGTACGGACACAATGGGATTCAAGGACAATCTTCATTGCATAGCTTCAAATGTATATAAAAATGGTTTTAATGATCGTCTATCATTTACATTCATATTTAAAAGTGACTACATACATATTTTATATCTTTCCTTTACAGCGTAGTGTAGAGCTCGGAGCCCAGACTCTGGAGTCAGATTGCTTATGCTCAAATCTCAGCAAATTGTGTGAACCTGAGCCAGTTCCTTAACCTCTGGAGGATTCACTTCCCTCAACTGCAAAATGAGGACTAAATACTACCTGTCTCATAGAGTTATATGAGGATTAATATAAATAGCTTATAATAAACAATAGCACCTATCTCCTACTGTAATTATAACTACTACAACTCTTCCTCCTCCTATTACCATTACCTACCACCTAGCAAGGACAGTGCTGAAGGTAAATTCGAAGAAAGCCAGTTCTAAGCGCTTTCAATTTGAGACTGGATTGAGCAAAGAAGGAGGAGAAAACATTAAACATTTAGCTCAAATGGTCGTGGTGAGGGGAGGGGGTAGGAAGCTCTGGAATTCTGTAGTGCAGTGGAATCCTTACAAAGGTGTTGGAATTCGCCTCTGTAAAAATCTTTGTTTTCTTGAGAGCAAAAAAAAAAAAAAATTAAGGTGGATTTGGGGATCACTGGATTTGGTTTTAAGAGAATGAAACAAAAGACACTTCCAGTGTCTTTTTCAGATTTATTAAAAAAAAAAAAAAAACTTCCAGGAGTCTCTTGGGGATAAGAACAAATTGGTGCAATTCACCTATGCCCTCTGGGAAGTCAAACAACAAATTTATAATTATTCCACGTGCTAATTTGAGTGCCATTGGGGCACAGTGCAGAGTAGTTTTCATAATCAAAGGCCACGCATCTTGATTTTGGAAATCTCAAGTCCATTTCATTACCTCATAGAAGGCTGAAGACTGGACCTTAGAAGTGATTCACTGTCCACGCCCCTCATTTTACATAAGATGAAAACAAGGTCTAAGGAGGTTCAACAATTTGTCCAAATTCCAGAAGAATTTTTTATGGCCGGGCAAGTTGTGTCTAGTAATGACTCTTAAGTACAGTCAGTGAATGCTGGCTCCTACTGGCCATTAAGCTGTTTCCCAAATAAAAAGTAAAAAGAAAAAAACAAGTAAAAGAAAAAAAGGTGTTTTTTGTTTTGTTTTTTTTAAAGGGGGTGAGAGGCACGAGGATCAAATGGAGTAGCTGGAAGTTCTGCGATGCAACAAGGCCATTTGCATGGTTTTTTTGGAGGGGAGGGGAGCAGTTGGTGCACGCGAATGGGCAGGTCAGAATGGTGGTGTAGACCGCCTGTTAGAACTGCCCAGTTATCATTCACACCCATGTAGACACAAATACTATATCTCTTCCTGAGTGCCGGACTACAGACAAAGAAGGAAGCCAAGTGCGAGGTGCCCCACCAGCCCCGCGGATCCTACCTTTTCGAGCGCCAGCTCGGCAGCCGTGGAACCCCAGAGCCCGAACCTGGAGGGGGCAGAGAAGTTGACGTGTTCAGGCGCGGCGCCTGGGGGAGCTGGAGGCCAGGGCTGGTCGAGCTGCACGCGAGGGTGGGAAGACGGCACTCGTGGTGCCTCTTACCTGCCCGTGGTTCCTTCACACCGCCCTTCCTCGGGGCGGATACAGAAGGCCAGCCCAGCTCGGGGTTCGCGCGGTGTTCTGAGCTGGGAGCTGTACACACGGCGTCGCCATGGAGACGAGACCCCGCGCGGCCGGAGCCCTGGTTGCGGCTCAGGGAAGCGGAAGGAGAGGGGCGAGGGCGGGACGAGGTGGGGGAGCCACTGAGGGCCAGGAAGGAGGCGGGCCGCACCCGGGGAGCTGTGGAGGGAGCGGGCCGGGGAAGGTGGGACAGGACGGGACCCCGCCAGGCCTGCGAGGCCAGGCTGAGGAAGCTGAGCCAGTCCAGGACCTGGTAGAGGGGCAGAGCGAACATAGGGCGGGGCTGAGGGGCAGGGCGGGGGCGGGACGTGGGCGGAGCAGGCTCTGGGAATCACAAAGGAGGCGGGGCGAGAAACCCGGGTTAAGGAGAGCCCAGCGGCTGCGTCGCGCTGCGAATAAGATGCATGCAACCTCGAACACACGTCCGGACGTGCAGTCGTTACTTTGAGAAGTGAAGAAAGGAGCGAGATTGGAATGTCGTTGTCCATAACTGAACCTATTCTTGGCGGGGAGAGGGAAAAGTGGGGGTGGGGATAAAAGAAGTCTTGAGTTGGGAGAAAGGGTTATCTCCAGATGTGGATGAACAAATGTCGCCTGCAGGATTTGGTCTCCAACCTGAGGTCGCCCAAGAAAATGAGTTTCCTGGGGGTCTTGATTCCCCAGAAATCAGATTCGAGTGATTAGAACAGAGACCCTCTTCTCACACCAGCGGAGGCCACGTCCTGGGATGTGAAATTGAGCTTGGCCAATGGGAGGTTTTACGGCTTAAATAACTGCTTTGGTCACAAAAGGGGGTGGGGGAGCATTTCTATGAGAAAATTCTAATTGTGCCTCAAGCTTGGCTTCCAGGAAGGAATTGGTTGCTTTCCTCCATTTGGGATCGGGAAGTCTCTAGGATCGATTTGTTGCTATGCGACAGGTTTTGAAGGATGACCGTTTTTTTGGAATCAAATCTGGATTCGAATTTCACTAAGTAGCCACAATATATGGAGTATAATCCCTATTTAACTTCTGGGGTTAGGTGCCTTCTTGGGAATGTGTACTTTGGTAGATGATATTGTGCTTCAAATAACAAAGTATATACTACTCTAACATGTAGAAGATGCTTTAAAAGCGGTAAATTTTATCATCAATATCATAATAGAACCAGTTGAGGGGACCATTTCAGGAACCAAGAATATATAGAGATTTGGTTATCTTTAAGTTATCCTAATCATCTGTCCACATTCAATATCCTTGGATTGCTAGATGGAGGGGAGGAGGCAAAGGAAAAAAGTCAGAATGTAAGTTGTTTGTTTGTTTTTAATAAAAAACTCAATGAGTCCCAGACAAATGCATACCCAGTTTGATCCGGACATAGAAAACTACTATCTCCACTATTATAGAAACACCGTTACATAGCTGATGTCTTAAATTTGAAGACTTTTCATTCAATCAAGACAAAGGGAAATTCGTTTTATTGTTCAATGCCTTTGAAACATTAGTTTTGATGAATTTGTTTAGTATTGATAAAAAGGTAACATCTGATTGGCTATTTCCATTATCCCACTCCAAAGAAATGTAAGGAAACCTCAAATTTAACTAAACTTCCTCTTCCTACCCCTCTTTCCCTCAACAGAAGAGCTCAAGTCCATTTGTAGAATGCAGTGTTTTCAATATGTATTCTTCCCGAAAGAAGGGGCAAAAATGGTTTAATGACCTTGGGGGAGTGGTTAGACAGCTCTGGCTTCCACCTTCAGCCTGAAGGTCTTCAAGTGCAAAATGGGGATAATAACACTACTTGCCCTGGTAGCTCAGAATATGAAATGAGAGAAAAGTCCCTGATACAGTCTGGCACATGACAATTGATCAGTAACTCTTAGCTATTATTACTTCTACTATAATATTATATATATGAATAAAAGTACCTATTTCCAGGATAGCTGTGAAATGATTAAAGATCATTTAGGTAAAGTGCCTGTTTGAACCAATGATAGTTATCTTATTTCTCTCTGATGAAAAAAATATCACATTTCATCTTTGAGCAACTTTAGAAGTAATTCACCTCCCTTTATAACCTTTGTGCAAAAGTTATTATTAGTGTAATACTCAAAAGTAGAGCACAATTTAGTTCTGGCTCCTGAATTTAGGTCAGTGAATAAATTACCCAAAGTATCTATGTAGTGAGGATTTGTTCTAACAAAGTGAAGGGGCAAAGCCAAGTACTCATACAGATACTGAATTACCCTACAACAACTATCTCTTATTAAACTCCATGGTTTTTAATGGATAAATTTTTAATACAGATCTGAATGCTAGCAGAACATCATAAAAATGTTTAACATTTGGTGTTTTTTTGATTACGAAAAAGTAATACGTGTTCATGATAGAAAATTTGCAACATACAGAGAAACACAAAGAAAAAATAAAAACCATTTCAGTCAGTAACTTCTTTTTTCCTTCTAGTCTTTTCATGTGCATATATTTATAAAGTTTGTATTAAATGTTGTATACATAGTTAGCATCTCTTTTTGCTTAACATTCTCTCCAGTGTCTTAACACTTCCCCAATGTCTTTAAAAAGTCTTCAGAACATTGTTAATGGCCATATAATGTTATATAATATGTATAAACCACAATTTATTCATAATTTAGTCAATCAGTCTCCAATATGGAAATTTCCAACTTTTCTCCTGTAATTCTTTCTTTCAAGAACATTTATTGAGTGCTTACTGTATATTAGGCACTATCCAACCGTAAAACTAAAGTAGTGGGCAGTAATTATGAAAATAAGGTTTTGATGAACATCTTTGTAAGTAAATCTTTGATAGCATCTTTCATTCTTAGACTAAATTCCTAGGACGATGAAAACAGAACTTCAAAAAGCATTTTCCCAGCTTCAAAGGCAGACTTAAGAAATAAAATTCTGAACTGTAAAATATTAACTTTTTGGAAAATTACCAACAACAGAATTAATATTTATTTTGTGCAAAGTGTGAACTTACCCAGGAGATGCTTTCTCCTTAGTGAGTGTGAAACATCAAGGGTATTTGAAGTGTATTGACTTTGGCTTTTACCTCTAATTCTTTCCAGGATTTGCAGGTTTTCACAATAGGGTGAGATTGTTTGAAGTATATGCAAATTGCCCTACTTCCTCCCTTCACAGTTAACCTGTTAACTATTTTATTTCCAGCTTTCCTCTTGTAAACATAAGGCTTTTCTACATTTCTTTCATTTACTTTCCTGTGTGAAACATTTTGTATCTTCACGCTTTTTAACCTGAAGGGAGATTTCTTTCTTCTAAACCCAAGTTATAGAATGTACTATACTGTAATATAAGACACTAGACCCAACACATCCTGTAGTTAATTTTGGTCAAGAAGCATCACGTAAATTAACCAGTGTATTTAGGGCATTTCATAATACAGATTAAAAGCAATAACCACTCCCCAACACACATACACATACACACACACATAAACACACACATACACATCCCTTACTGTTCTCTGACAATTAAATGTTCATATATAAGGTTGAACCACATGAAGTGACAATTTGTGGATTAAAAACGATCAAATAATGACCTTCATATGGCCATTGGTTCCATCTATGTAATATTTCATTAACTAGTTTATAATTTGTTCAGCTTTCTCCAAATATTGAGCTTCCTGGTTATCATACTGAGGATATCCTTTATTCACAAGAATTGTGTTTATTTGACTTTTATAAATACTGGAATCTAGTCAGGAGAGTGCCATAAAATGTTTGTCTGTTATTGCAGAGACAGCAGAGGGAGCCTGGAGCCAAAACATTATTTTAGGCCTCATGTAAATGATGATTGTCTTCCGATTCTTGATGTGTGGATGAATTTAAATACTAGTATGTATATACATGAAAGAGCAATTTAAAAAAAAAGTTGGTTGTACTTAATCACTTTTTTTAAAGTTTATTTATTTTGAGAAAGAGAGCAGGAGGGGCAGAGAGAGAAGGAAAGATAGAGAGTCCCAAGCAGGCTCTGCAAAGAGCTCGAACTCATGACATGAGCAGAAACCAAGAGTTGGACACTTAACTGACTGAGCCGCCCAGGTGCCCCAATAACGACTTTAAAAGATGGGCAGGGGAAGGTTGGTTGCTGGTCAGGCTAGACCTCATCAGGGTTCACACTGGAATCCCATTGCTTTCTGCTCTGCTCTGAGTGATGCTAGAGCTTGCACACTGCCACCCTGACATATCTGTTCTCGACAATTTTTCCCTTTCAATCCATGATTAGATCACCCATGTCTGTGAGGATTATGTCATGATTATTTCATCAGAACCTGAAAATATGTTACCATCTCCAACTGTATGTCTTAATTTAAAGCGATTGTAGTTTAGTTGATTGCTTCCTCCAGACATGTAAAAAGGCACTTTGATCCTGTCCTCAATCATATCCTTCTAGAAAGATTTCTAATAAATTACCAGTCCTTTTACAGAGCAGGACATTTCATTAATGTCAATTAAAGGCATTGTCTCTTGCTGACCTATCCTCAACCATCTTTATCCTCTGTCCTATCTTTTGTTAATTCTCTCCCCCATGGTGTTATAAAGGGGTCCCCAAGGTAGTTGGTGGTGTCACCACGATTCTTCACTGTAGATAGTCTAGGGACTCTTCCAAGTCCCTAAGGTAACATGACTCCTTAAATATAGAGACAAGATAGAGAAGAACTTCTCTATTGTAAAATCTAACAGAAATACACAGAACATAGAATCAGTTTGCTCTGGCAAGGTGTTCTAAGGCGAGAGGTGCTAAGAAGAAATTCTTCTGCCATGTTAATAACATACAGAATAAAAAGAATTTCCTTGGGGGAAATTAATTTGTTAAACTGTTAGATAGGTTTTTTTTGTTTGTTTGTTTGCTTGTTTGTTTGTTTTGCTTCATGTAGGACACCTTGGGGCTTTAATATGCTAATGTGGTTTGTCAGTCTCTCAGAGGGAGATTTTAAATGTACAGCTTTTCTCAAAGTATTTGACAAGGGAATTTCACTTCTTTTCTTAGCGCCATTTGGGAACTCTTGGATCACTAGATACTTCCTCTGTGATTTGAAAATAACTCCAAGTGAGAAAAATCGCCTGCCCCACCTCAACTTTTTTTTTTTTTTTTAAATAGGATCCATGCCAAATGTGGAGCTTGAACTCACAGCCCTGAGGTCAAGAGTTGTATGCTCCACCATCTAAATCAGCCAGGAGCCCCTTATCTCTCTGCGATTTAATCCGGAATCAGCTCATATAAAAACTGTAATGGAAAAAACAAATGTGGGAATTTTAACCAACTGTATATTAAAATGAAGGGCGGTATTGTAAAAACTAAATACATATAGGATTTTTCATGAAAGCTAGAAAAGCAAATGTTGGGGAAAAAATCCCTTTAGAGTATAACCTTTCACTGTTGTTTTTATTCTTTTTTAAAGTTTATTCTGAGAGAGAGTGTGTGAGTGGGGGAGAGGCAGGGAAAGAGGGAGGAAAAGAGAATTCCAAAAGAGAATTCTCCAAAAGAGAATTCCACTGCCTCTGTCAGTGCAGAGTCCAATGCAGGGCTTGAACTCATGAACCAAGAGATCATAACCTGAGCTCAAGTCAGTCGCTTAACCGACAGAACCACCTAGACGCTCCCATTGTCGTTGTTGTTTTTTAAACTACATTTCCCCCTTGATTAAGAAACAAGCTCAAGTCAAACAGCCTAAAACAAAACAAAACCAAATCAAAACCCCAAACAGTTGACATTTAAAGTGTTCTCTTTCTCCCTTCTCTCTGCTGGGATTCTCTTTACATATCAATACCCATATTTTAATGTTCAGTCTTTGCTCTAAATGCTGGCCTTACCACCCTGCTGAAAATGCTCTGGCTGGGGCGCCTGGGTGGCGCAGTCGGTTAAGCGTCCGACTTCAGCCAGGTCACGATCTCGCGGTCCGTGAGTTCGAGCCCCGCGTCAGGCTCTGGGCTGATGGCTCAGAGCCTGGAGCCTGCTTCCGATTCTGTGTCTCCCTCTCTCTCTGCCCCTCCCCCGTTCATGCTCTGTCTCTCTCTATCCCAAAAATAAATAAACGTTGAAAAAAAAATTAAAAAAAAAAAAGAAAATGCTCTGGCAAATGGTGTCAGGGTCAATGGGGTGCCTTCCTGGGTCTTGTCTTACTAGAGCTCTCTGCTGTATCGGACACAGTTACTTCTCACCCCTTTTTGAAATACTATTCTTTTAGCTTTCACACACCTCTTCTTCCCAGTTCTGCTAATTCATGGGCCTCTCTTTGCGGTGTTTCTGCCTGTGTGTACCCTCTACAATCTTAGTGTTCCTCAAGATCCCCTCCCCATGCCATACTGCACAGCCTCCCTGTGGATGTCGTTTATGCTTCTGGCTGTATCATCTACATGCTGACTAGCCCTAAAACTTCCAGTGAGCTCCAAGCTCAGATCATGTAACTATGTGCTGGACATATCATCCAGCCACATACTGAGACATCCCTTATGCACCTCAAACTCTACCTGTCTAAAACTGAACTTACCAATTTTCCCTCTGCCCCAAATGTCACACTGAGTTTTCACGACCTTGATGTCATTAAATCCAACAGGCATTTTCACCTCATCTGATTTGAACTTTCAGCCATATTTGATACTGTTGGCATTCCCTCATTCACGAAACACTCCTTGATTTCTGTGGGTCTATTGCTTGTTGCTGTGACACTATACCTTTCTTATTTTCTCCCCTTTTCTCTTTTACTTTTTTGGGGGGTCAGGAAACCATCTTCTGTTTCATTGTCCAATATTTAAATATTGGAATTTCTCCACCACTAGGCTCCTGCATCAGTGGTCAATTGCTGCACAGCAAACCATCTGAGAACTTAGCGGCTTAAAAATAGAAAATATTTTTTTAAATATCAAAAAAAATGGGGGGCCTGGTTGACTCAGTCAGTTACGCATCCAACTTCAGCTCAGGTCATGATCTCGTGGTTCGTGGGTTCAAACCCCGTGTGCTGACAGCTCAGAGCCTGGAGCCTGCTTCAAATTCTGTGTCTCCTTCTTTCTCTGCCCCTCCCCAGCTCACAATGTGTGTGTGTCTCTCTCTCAAAAATAAATAAACATTAAAAAAAATTAAAAATAAAAAAAACCCCCAAAATCATAGCAAATATTTTATTTGTTCATGATTCTGTGGGTCAGCAAGTTGGGTTTGGCTTGGCTAAGTGATCATGACCTTCAACCCATCTGCTGCTCTTACCTATGGGTGCTCATGCAGCTATGGTCATCTAATGGTAAAACTGGGGACTGGATAATCCAAAATGACCTTATTCACATGTACGGTGGTTAGTGATGGCTTTTGGCTGGACCTCCCTCTCATTGTCCATTATCCTCAAGAAGGCTAGTCTGGACTTCTTACGTGGTAGTCTCAAAGTCAAGAGCAGAAGCTGCAAGCCTCTTGATATCTTAGCTCAGATTCCCACACTGTTTTCACTATATTCTATTGGTCAAAGTAAATGGGAGACAAAATCACTTTGCAATGAATCATGCAAACCAGGATGAGAGGAGCATATGGCCATTTTTTATAGTATCCTACAACCCCCGTCCCTTCTTATTCTGTGTTCACTTCCTAACAGATTTTATCCATTCATTTACCTTGTTGTCCTTTGATATACCATCATACTCCCTAATATATGTCTCCTTCTCAGACATCACCTCGAAACTCATACAGCGTGTGCCTCTTTGACATCTTCATTTGGATATATCAGTGATACTTCGAGCTCAGTAGCTTTAAAACTACAGAAATAGTCTTCTACCAAAAATGCCCTCTCCCAGTGTTCCCTATCTTAGTAGTGAGTATAGCCATTAGCAAGAAGCCTGGGCAAATTCCTCTTTTTTATTCCTCATTTCCATTCCATAACCCAGTCATGTCAATTTTCCATCCTGAACAACTCTCCACACCATGTCCTTCTTTCCATTTCCACCTTCTACCACTTTGGACCAAGCTACCGTCACCCTTGGATTACTGCAACATTGCCCTGCGGTTAGTACATTCGTTCTTGTCTCCACCAAATCCATTCTCTAAGAGCCAGAGTGATCTTTTAAAATGTAATTTGAGGGGCACCCGGGTGGCTCAGTCGGTTAAGTGTCTGACTTCGGCTCAGGTCATGATCTCACGGTTTGTGGGTTTGAGACCCACGTCGGGCTCTGTGCTGAATGCTTGCTCAGAGCCTGGAGCCTGCTTTGGATTCTGTGTCTCCTTCTCCCTCTGCCCCTCCCCTGCTCACGCTCTGTCTCACTCTCTCAAAAATAAATATAATTAAAAAAAATTAAAATGTAATTTGAGAACTTTTTTTCAAAATGACAAACTATGCACATCATATGTTTATCACCTACCTCTTTCCCTCAGGACCCTTACTAAGATAAAATAAGAATAAAAAAGGTCTAAATCCACAGCAAAGAGGATGGGGGTGGAGAGGTGACATCATATAGACTGGTTGGTCTTAGAGAGTATGATGTGTCAGGAGCTAAAGTCTATATAAAAATGTATTCTTGCAGAATCTGGTAGTGCACTGTGATCACTTTTTCTTTCTTTCTTTCCTCCTAGCCTCCTGGTTGGTTTTGTTTTGTTTTGTTTTGTTTTGTTTTGTTTTGTTTTTGTCCTGTTGGTCACTGTATCACATCTTTAGATTCTCAAGACTACTTGCTTGCTTAAATCTACAACCCCAGTTAAATCCAGTTCTCTGCCTTCTTCATGCCTGTATCAGTCCAACAGACTGCAGCTAATGGAAAACACATGACTAATTTCATTTTAAATTCATTACGGTTAACCTCCAGGGGGTCCTCAGTGCTGCCCTGCCATCCTGCCACATGTCCTTAGTCCATCTGCTCTCCCTCTCCTACACCAGTGGTCTTCAAACTGCAGTTGCTTTCCAAGAAGAAAATAGTTTAAGGAAATCAGCTACAGGATCCTCAACATCTGCACGGACTCTTTCCTGTTTCTGCTTTTCCTCTCACTTTACAAAAGAAAGGCATACCTCTCACCCATCTCAAAGCTCAGAGGTGGCCCTGTGGTGTAAATACTCCGGGGTTAAGCCAAAGGGCGATTCATTTTCGTGATGGATCCAGACAACATCAACAGTTTAGATTTCCCGTCTTTCTCTGTTCTATGTGTATTTCAGTTAAAGCGGAGCAGCGTTGGAAATAGCGTATCTTGAAATGTTGAAATGTTTTCAGTTGTGAGACATTGTAGAGTAGGGTTGTGAGAGTGATGGAGACAGTCTTTGTGGAAAGACCTGGATTCCTCCATTCCCAGGCTGTCAGGAACACAGAGCATTCTTGTGGGGAGAGTCCACGGGAGCAAAGATCGGTGAAAAACAATAAACACTAAAAGTGGCTTTTTAAATATATTTAAACACTGGCAAATCTTTTTAGCTATTCCTAATATTCATCCTTAGGGCCACGTCATTAGCTAGAAAGGATTTTGAACAGCAGATCACTGTAAATTAATCGCATAGATCCTTTTTGGTGTGACTGGCAGGATTTCTGGGACTCCTGAGTTTTAAAAGACACATTAGATAAAAGCTACAGATAAAGCTTTCATGTGATTTCTTTCAGATTAGGGTGTACATTATTAAATAACGTAGTTAGTACCCACTTTATTAAATCATATGATGAAATATTTATTTCAGTTACAATTAATCCTCATCTTATAAAATGTTAAATATTGTCTACCACCTATTTAAAATAATGGTTACTAGCTTCAGATTCGTTTTGTTTTCAGCGGGCTACAGATTTCAATTTCATTAAATAAACAGAAAATGTGATTATGAGGTCTAAAGAAGCTAATGAAGTTCTTTCTAATTTTTATTTGAAATCTTTATCAAACGACTCTCAAAAGCAGAATGCTAGAGATCAATATATGCTCATAAACATAAATACTACAATAAATACATAAATAAATAATAATAGGACTAGTTAACAATGGCATTTAGAAGTAATTAATAGTAGGACTAATTAAATAATATGTGTGAGAAAAACATAACATTTTAATAGTTTACTTCTTGTCCTGGATATAGCGATTTATTTGATCTCTTTTTAAACTTTATATTGGAAATTTAAATTTTATAGGCTGTTTTACTATGTATTCTTAAAGTGGTTTTAAAAGATAACATAAATACAGTAGCATGAAACAAATGTTACTTATATTTAATAAAAAATAACAATGATTTTTTTTCTGTCTTCTGATATAAGTAGGTTATTTTATTTTATTTTTTTTTTAATGTTTATTTTTGAGCAAGAGAGAGAGACAGAGAGCAATCAGGAGAGGAGCAGAAACAGAGAGGGAGACACAGAATCTGAAGCAAGCTCCAGGCTCTGAGCTGTTAGCCTGGAGCCCCAAAGCAGGGCTCGAACCCACAAACCATGAGATCATGACCTAAGTGGAAGTCAGAAACTTAACTGACTGAGCCACCCAGGTGTCCCATAAGTATGTTGTTTTAAATCTTTGTTTCCTTTGCCAATAACATTTCTCTGAACTGCCTGCAGCCTTTAAGACATGGGGGGGGGGGGGGCTTTTATGTAGTGGTAAAACTGAATACAGTCAAATGTAGATTCACATTGACTTGCAGCTCTGCCATTATTAAGTCTACATTAGAGAAGTTTATAGACTGAATAGAATTTGCCAGGATTTACATTTGCACTCTCTGCTGAATATGCAGATAGATGAGCAAGGTCTAGTTTTTATTTGAACAAGGTATCAACAATCTTTTGTTTTCTGTTTTCTACACTTTTCTTAAAATCTTCATAGAAACCAAGAAAATGCTTTGAGACTCCATTTTTCACATCAAAATACCTAAGATGGTGGTGGGGGGAGCCTGGGTGGCTCAGTGGGTGCAGAGAGCTGCTTTGGATCCTCTGTCCCCCTCTCTCTGCCCCTCCCGCACTTGTGCAGGAGCTCTCTCTCTCTCTTTCAAAATTAAATAAACATTCAAATAAATAAAATAAAATAAGTACAATACCTAAGAGGGGGTAAACATTTGTTGTTGTTGTTGTTGCTGTAATTCAATGCATGACTTAACATATTAAGGAAAGTACATTCATGGGTAAGATCTGCAGTGTAAGGGGTCATTCTGGGTTGAATAGTGTCCCCTGCAAAACTGAAGTCCATCTGAAACCTGTGAATGTGACCTTATTTGAGAATAGGGTCTTTGCAGAGGTAATCAAGTCAGGATGAGGTCATATTGGATTAGCATGGGCCCATGTCCTTTAAGAAGAGGGAAGTTTGGACACTGTGGGGGGGTGTGGTAGGTGGGTGGCAGGGAGGGAAATGGCCATGGGAAGATGAAGGCAGAAACGGGAACAATGGAGCTACAAGCCAAGGAATGCCAAGGATTGGCAGAGCCACCAGAAACTGGGAGACAGGCACCAGATTCCTCTGAGAGCCTCAGAGGGAGCCCGGCCCTGCTGACACCTTCTTTTCAGACATCTAGTCCCCAGAACTGTGAGGGGCTACAATTTGTTTGTTGTTTTATGCCACCTGAGTTGTGGTACTGTCTAGCCCTGGCAACCCAATACAGAGGCCAACAGATCTGTTCTCAGATTGCCCCACAGGACATTTTAGTTCCAGCCCATGAATCAGTAAATATAACTTTACTCAGGTCCACAGAGCCAGAAGGGGGATGATCAAATAATGTGTGTTCATTCATGTGGTATGCCCAAACTAATTCTGTGGTCACTGTTTTCAGCTGAGCATTGGTACCTTTGGGGGGCAAACATTTGATTAATTCAGTGTTTCCTTGTCTAATACCAGACTTGTGAGATTCAGTCCCTGCATGTGTTTTCACAGTCTCCTCCTCAGTCTCGCCCAACCTAAGATAATTTTCTGCATATTGTACAGCATGCTCTGTTCAGGCTATTTACTGCCCTAGTCCAGTTGTGTGTATCTTTCCTTCTGTCGTAAAATCACACAGTTAACCTCCCTTTCAATGATATCTCGACCATGCTTGTGATATTTCAGGTGTTCCCGTTTTCATGATCTGAACTTTTAGAAAACACTGTCACACTATTCACAGTTTTAAAAATTAACCTAGCGCTATCTCTGTAGTAAGAGGCTGACTCCATTTTTGTAGCCTCATCCCTTCTGTATCCCCACCCTGCCCTACATCTGGGCAAGCTGCCACGAAAGCCTGTTCTCTCTTTTGGTGCTACTGGGAGGTTCAAACCACACAACCTGTACCCACACTGGGAACCCTCATCCCACCCACACTCCCTCACCGCAATAGAAACTCCAAGCCCATCTGTCTCCTTTCCCTGCTCTCTCAAAGCACCCGGGCTGGCTGGAGATGTCCGCCCTGCTCTTCCCAGATGCTTCAATGATGTAAATAAATTAACTTTTCCATAGCCTCTTGGTGTGTGCATCAATCTCAACATTTAAACCAAATTTTGGGTGGGGATCTATCCTGATTATCCAAGGTGGCCAAAATAATCTTTTTTTTTTTTTAATTTTTTTCAACGTTTTTATTTATTTTTGGGACAGAGAGAGACAGAGCATGAACGGGGGAGGGGCAGAGAGAGAGGGAGACACAGAATCGGAAACAGGCTCCAGGATTTGTGCCATCAGCCCAGAGCCTGACGCGGGGCTCGAACTCACGGACCGCGAGATCGTGACCTGGCTGAAGCCGGACGCTTAACCGACTGCGCCACCCAGGCGCCCCAAAATAATCTTAATACAAAGCGCAACAGTTAATCCACAGGCCAAGTCAAACATGGACTGTTAATACCATGATCACAAAGCACTTGAGTTGTACACTTAACTTTTACCACTCGAAAGGACATAACAACAGGTGATCCATTATTGTGAACTAAAAATCATAGTTGCCAGCATTAGTGGTCAAGAGAAAAATCAGTGATAGCAACAGCTACAGGCAGATAGTTTATGCCATGTTCATTTGGCACTAAAAACAGCGCTGCCTTCAGTTCCAATTTCTTTGGCTGCAAAGCCTGCACCCATCACCGGAGCTCACAATTTGGGAGGGGTGCCCCAGGAACCAGTGGGTTTTAGGACTTTCAGTGATAAAACCAGGATAGTTTCGATGAGAAATCTGCTGAGCTCTCTCTGAATCTTGACCCACAGAAGCCATAAGCCATGGCAGTTTTGTGGTGATTTGCTATGCAGTAATAGACAACTAAAACAGCAACCCAACCCAGCTAAGGTTGGGTCCCTGGTCTTTTCCCTCAAAGCCTGCTCTTCTCATTGTCTTCCTCATCTCGTGAGGGGACAAGACCACTCTTGTGGTTGCTCAGGTCAAAAACCATATGGTCATCCTTCACTCCATTTTTTTTTCTCCCATATCCAACCATTCACCAATTATGTTGGTTCTACCTTCAACATATATCCAGATTCTGACCACTTCTCATCCTTTTCACTGCTACCACACTCTACTTCAAGCCACCATCATCACTTTCGTAGATTATTTCAATCTTCTCCTAGCTAGATTTCCTGCTTCATCCCTTGCCCCCATTCAGTCTCTTCTCAACACAATATCAAGAGTAATCCTGTCACTCCGCTGCTCAAAACCCTCTCAAGGTGTCCCATCTCTCCTACAACAAAAGCCAGCATCCTCACTAGGACTTACATGGGCCTACACAATCTGCTCCCTATTTCTTCTCTTTCCTTAGTCCCCTGTACATTTCCCCCTTGATCAATCCAGCCACATGAGCTTCTTTGCTGTCATTCCTGCAAGATAAGCACACTCTTGCCTTAGGGCTCTTGTACTTGCTAGTCCTTTTGCTTCAAATGCTGTTCCCTTTGCCAAGATGGCCATTTATCTTTCTCCCTCACTTCCATAAGGTTACCTTCTGAGTGCAGCCTTCCCTGCCCAGCCTACCTAAAATTTCAGCCACTTAGCCTGACTCTTCCTATTCTTCCTTGCTTTATTTTCTTCCTAGTACTTAGCCACCAACAATATATTTTACATATTTATCTTATTCTTTGTCTCTGCACTGAAATTTGAGCTCTGCAAGGGCAAGGATTTGTCTGTTTTGTTCATTGTTTTATCCCTAGAGCCCACAGAACAGTGCCTGAAACACAGCAAACTCTCAGCAAACATTTATTGTTCAACAGACAGTCATCATAGCATAGGCACTGTATATTGCACTTCAAATTTAGAATCAGCACTTAGGGAAATAACAGGACAATCATGATTAGAGAAGAGGATGCAAATGCTGTCAACCTTAAGCGTGTGAAAGTATGATGCAGAGGTTTGGAGTGAAAGGGAGAGAGAAGTAAAAGAAGGAAAGGGATACCAGTGTCTTCATTCTGCAAAATGCGAGACGAGAGATCCTATCTCAGGTGGTTGCAAAAAGAAGTAAAGTTATAAGCACAAAGCTGAAAGTTACAAGCATAGCTAATAGAACTAAGAATGAGTTAACTATAGGAACATGGGAGAAAGATGTGAGTGATGGTGTTAAGTCATAGCTGTAAATCAATAGATAAGATTGGCAATATCTGTCTTAGCCTAATTTTCCTAGAAAACAGCCTGAGGCAAAGCTTAAAGGCTAATGCTTTATTAGGATGTGTCATCCCAGCTCTGCAAGACTTAGGGAAATGGAAGAATCAGGAAAGGACTGGCAGCAGATAAGAGATGTTGCTTTACTGAACTGGCTATTGCTTCATGAAGTACCACGAATAAACATAGCTGGTTCCTCAGCAGGTGACCACTCAGTCACAAAGGGCCTCTTTGGACAGAATGTGTGGAAATATTTTGCCTGGAACAATCCATCAGAGGGAGAAAAGAAGAGAAAATATATCTGCAATCTGCCTTTGTTTTCTGTCTTCCATTGGTCATAATGTGCTGCCTGGAGAGTTAACTACCCTCATCCCCATGCAGGTTGTGTCACTGAACCTCCTTGGTCCCACTGGGGAAGCCAGATCTGCGCATGTGGCCTGAAGACCTCCTGTGGTAGAACCAGAAGCTCAGACTTAGTTGCCACTGCTGGGATGGCCTGGGCAGGACAAGCTGTGAGCCTGGGAGAAAGGTGAGCCCAAGAAATCTAAGCAAGCACATGTTATTGTTGAGTATGCTGTCCCCAACTCAATAAATCAAGAAATAGAGATACAAGCATATATCCATATATAAAGGTAAGAAAACTGTCAGAAGAATAACAACAGAAGAGAGTTAAAGTGGTTGCTTCTGGGGGTGGGAAAGGGGTTGGAGAGCAAAAATATTGTTTATTATTACTATTAGCTCTTCTGTACAATTTTTGCAAATGCATGAATTATATTGACAAAAATTCCCTTTTTTAAGACCTTGAAAACTAGATTTTATCGCTCTCCTTTCCCAAATTCTTCAGTGATGTCCCACTGCTATTAGGATAATTAAAACATGTGAAACAACACCATTCCCAACTGGAATATTAGCTCTCAGACTCTGTAAGTCAATATCGTTGCTATCTAGGTAGTATAAATTTGTTCTGTTATAAGGATACTACTCAAATACCACTGATTTTGTATTCACCTGCTGCAGGTACAATATTTAAGGGAAAAAAGTACAATTGCTCATTTTTATTTTTGGTGACTTCAGTTCTGAACTGAAGTCCCTGAACACCAGGGCCTTGCTGGCTTCCCTTAGCTCACTACAAACTATTCCCTCTTGCTTTCTGCTCAAGTTGTGTTGGCTACTTTTCTGTTTCTTGGACCCCCACCCCCACCCTTTCCACCTCAGGGTTTTTGTACCAGGATGCTCCCTTTACTGCCTATGACTCCCCTCCCTACCTGATCCCCCAACATAGCAAGTCTAGTGCATTCTAAGCTTCAGGTATCCACACATCACCTACATGATATTTATCTTTCTTGTGTAATGCCTACCCTGTTATTTAACTTACCATTGTTCTTTAAACTGACAACTTTGTTAAACTTAAAAGTATTTATTTTTACAGGAAAACCTTATGTGCTAACAAATATGGAAAACCAATATCATATTGGTTTGTGGCAATATCACTTGTCACAAATTGCACAAAACTGTGAAATAAATGCATAATAATGACAATAAGAATACATCTCTGTGCTACCAGCGGCTCATGTAACATATCTGGCAACCTCCTGGTTTAGTTACCTGCCTTTTTGGTCATCTTTGAGTTATTAGCCTAACTGTCACCTTTTTCAGGGAAATCTCTGATGCCTTGCACTAAACCAGACTTCTCTGTTGCACACTCGTTAGTTAGCTCTGGGACCATTGCTGTGTAACGCTCATAAGATTATAGCACTTGTAGTTACGTATTTGTGGGATTATTTTTAAATGTCCGCCTCTCCAGTGGGGCTTAGGCTTCATGAGAACAAGGCCTGTGTTAATTTTGCTCACCTCACATCTGAGGTGATCACAGTGTGGAAGCCACTGTTAACGCTTAAAAAATACTTATGGAATGAATAAATGAATACCTGTATGAGATTATCACCTGAGCTCAACCAATTTCATTTGTTCTGTTTCCACGCCCACGAATCTATCTTCTAAATATGGCTGGGTGTCTCAAATTCTTTTTGAGAGGAGTAGGGTAAAAATACGTAGTAAGAATGAATGAGTAGACAGATGTCAGGAAGAGGGTGATCTGTAGTGGCAAATCATAGTTACCAAAAATGGCTGCAACAGCATCTCCCACCCCGCGTGTAATTGTGCAGAGGGACTTTGTCACTCTCCCATTAAGAGGTGAGTCTAGAGGCGCCTGGGTGTCTCAGTCGGTTAAGCGTCCAATTCTTGGTTTCGACTCAGGTCTTGATCTCGCAGATGATAAGTTTGTGCCCCACGTCAGCCTCTGCACTTACAGCATGGAGGCTGCTTGAGATTCCCTTTCTCTGTCTCTCGCTCTCTCTCTCTCTCTGCCCCTCCCACACTCACTCTCTCTCTCTCTCTCTCAAAATAAATATATAATCTCAATAATAATATAATAATAATAAGAGGTGAATCTAATTCCCTCCCTTTGAATCGAGGTTAGCTTTGGTGATTTGCTTCGCTAAACCAACAAAGGTGACTTCCAAGGCTATGTCAGGAAAGGCTGTGAAGCTTCTGCCTTTCTCTCTCCTAAGAGATGTCTGGTTGCATCTCTTAGGACACTCCATCACAGAGCCCAGCTCCCATGCTGGCAAGAGCTAAAGCCAGTGGTCACCAGCCCCAGTGGAGCCTGGGCTTCTAGTTGCCTCAGCCCAGGTGTCGAACAGGTGAATGAGGCAGCCTCCAGATCATTCCTGCCCCCAGCCATGCAAGTTTTCCCACATGAGGGCCCAGACATTGTGGAGCATAGATAAGCCATTCTTATTTGTCCTGGATGAGTTCCTGACCCACAGGCTCGGTGCGCCTAACTGACGTGTTTCCCCCGACGAAGGTTGGGGGGGGGGGTTATTTTATGCCACTAAGTTTTGGGGTGGTTTTATGCAGTAATAGATAACCAGAACAGAATTTGGTACCTGGAAGAGAGAATCTTTCATAACAAACAAACAAACAAACAAACAAAAAATAAAAAACAAAAGCATAAGCCATTGGCTTTTTACTGAGCAGTAGGAGGAAGCTTGTGGAAATAAAGTAAGACCAACTAGATGAGAAGAGGCAAAAGCTCTTATTTAGAACTTCACCATCACTTGCATTTTGGCAGAAAGTCAAAGGCAGTCAGAGGTGTGGGATACTTTCAGTTGAAGAAAGGGAGGACATTGTTCTGATTAGAGACTGGTGGCGTGGGGTGCTGTAGGTGGGCTAACCAGAAGCAGGGCATCGTCCTGGGTGATTGGTTAGGGTACACATCCAGCTTCTTCTGGTTGGTCTTAAGTTGGAAACAGTGACAAAAATTAAGGGAGTCATCAGTTACTAATCAAGTCCTGGTCACTTTAGGCCGATTGTTATAGGGGTTATTGTCTGCGTTCCTGGAATTTTGCTAGTGATTAGCATTCTGACTTCCTGCGAGTCTGATTTATAGTAGGCTGGCTTCCTGGGCTGGTTACTATAGATTATGGCTTGGTTTCTTAGCCATAAGAAGATGGTGAGTCAGAGTTCCATATCTATATACTATCTGGCCATTAACTATGTGTTTAATCTCTCAAGGTCAAATGGCCTTAGGAAGTTTGTTAGTGAAATGTGGATGGACCTTGAGTAGGCTGTCAGTGAAGGCTAGAGGGACAAGGAGGAAATTATAGTTGGAAGGTGGAAAAAGGTGACCTTGATACGTGGTCATGAAAGGTTTAGCAACGCCGTCACCTGCAGTAACATGAAAAATAGAAAGTACACTGAATGAACTAGTGGATCTGGCTAAGGAGATTTCCTGGCGGGAAGCTGAACGTGCCCACTGGTTTCTTTTAGTTACTGATGATAAAATATGATTGAAGAGAAAGAATCTGTTCAATTTTCCAGCAAAATTTAGAGGAAGTATTAGAGGGCTCAAACCAGTCTTCCAGGGCATAAAGCATTCTCAAAGTAAGAAAGGTCCTCAGTGCAAAGGTCAAATCCAGGGTGCTATCAGGAAGACACAGTCCCAGAGTAAAAACGAGACCAATGATGTGACTTTAAATACCTTCTTAAGATCTCAGAAAGATTTAAGATGGTGCCTATGAACTATTCCAGACAGATAATTGGGCTTTTAAGGATTGTAAGACACCACTTGTCTTTCCAAAGATGGTAGCAATGACAGCCCTTTCACAGTATGAACTTGCTAACCCTGCAAAAAGATCTGCAGTCTCCTTCCCCTTTCCTTGAATCCAGGCTAGCCTTACTGATTTGTTTATTATATATATAATTATATATATTATATATTTATGTATATATTAATATAGTAATATATTATATTATTATATATAGTATATTATATACTATAGTATATAGTATATATATATAGTGTGTGTGTGTATATATATATATATATATATATATATTATATATATATATATATATATATATAGTAGAAGTGTTACTAAGTGACTTCTATGGCCAGGTCTGAAAAGAACATGTAGCTTCTGCCTGTTTTGCAGTGCTCACTGTCAGGATGCTCAGTCTCAAGACACTCCCTCTGGGAACCCATTTGCCATGTTTTGTGAAGCCCAAGTCATGTGGGGAGGCCACAAATAGGCACTCTGCTTGTCAGACTCTACTGAGCTCAGACTTCGTCATTCTAGCTCAGGCATCAGATGTGTCAGTGGGGCAGCCTCCAGATGATTCCAGTGCCTTTGAGTCACCCTTAACTAAGTCATTCCCAATTGAGACTCCAGACACTGTGGGACACAAGCCACCCCCACTGTCCTGTCCCATGGAATGTGTGAGCATAATACAACGCTTGCTACTTTATGGCAATTAAGTGTTGGGTGGTTCCATTTCGCAATAGATAAACCTGAACACCTGGCTATACATACAAGTGATCCTAAGAATCGTGCCATTTTCAAGCAGGAAAGGACCTTAAGAGAGTCACCGAGTCCTGCTGCCTCAGTTTTCAGATAAAAAAAAAAAAACCCTGACTCTCCTAGAACTACATGGCTTGCCTAAGGTCGTCCTATTAGTTAATAGCAGACCAAGAGCCTGAACTCCTCTTCCATTACAGTACAGATGTGTCCACCGCACAGTGTAGTTTTCTGTGAACTGGAACAGTACCACTATTCTGCCAGAGATAGAGTCTTCACCAAAGTTCTAGCTCTCTTGAGGGATAGAGCCCTGACTTTGGGTAAGCCTCTAAGCTCCTCATGGGGTGTATCTAAAGAGTAAGTGTGGATCATGTTACTAGACTGGCCAACTTGTTTCTTCCTTTCTCAGTCTTCCTTGGTCTCTCTCTCCTTCCTATGGCTTCTTCCACTCCACTATTGTCTTCTAATTTTCTTTTATCAACACCATGTATGAACAAAACCTTGTGTATCAACCAATGGCTCTGAGAAGCATAGATTATGCTTGTAGTTCATGGGATACAGACTCATAACAGAAACTGAAAGGATCATTCAGTTGGCTGATGGTTATCAAAAGAGCTCAGGATATGAAACAGAAATGGAATACCCTATCTACAAGGACAATCCTGACTCCCCTCAGTCACCAGGGGAAAATTACATTTTCCAAATGTAATTCCTGAGAAGCCCTGGTGACTGAGGGGAGTCAGGATTCTCCTTGTAGATAGGGTATTCCATTTCTGTTTCATAGTCTAAAAGTAATTTGCCTATAATCATCTATGGTCTTTGCACTTCTGTGTGTATCTCAGAACTGAGATCCCTCAAAATCAAAATAGGCAGTTGTATTTTTCCCCTTAAAGTTCTTATCATGGTAGTTCAATATTAAAATCACTGGTATTCAAAGAACATGCTTTGAATGACAATTTTATTATATACTTTTTAAGCTTTTTGGGGGGGGGCTCAAACCCACAACCCTGAGATCAAGCTCACATGCTCCTCCAACTGAGCCAGTCAGGCATCCCTCGAATCACAATTTTAGACTATCTAGTTCATGGCATTAAATTGTAGGGATGAAAGCAAACATATAGGGTGTTCTTCAAGTGTTTAATGGAGCCTATGTATCTTCTCAAAACCGGTGCTTTAGAATAGATGCAAAGGGAAGAAAATATAAGGACACATTCTACAGAGGAAAAGAAATAGACCTTATGAAGATATAGTACAGAAACTCAGGGTTTGAAAGCCCGATGGGAAGGTATTTGGGGATTGTTTAACTAAACTCAAATGTAGACACTGAGAATTAGTCTTCTCCACTGAAGAGCTGGAGGTAAAATGGAACCATCAAATTTAAACCTAATAATACTGTTCATTTTGGTTCTATGTTTCTGTTTTTGTCTGTGTTTTTTCTAGACAGCTTTCACATTTCTAGGAAAGAGGGTGGAGTGATTTAGTTGAATGCATAGACAGAGCACCTGGAGCACAAAAAAGGTGAAATCACATGATTAAGTCAAGGATTGGTCCATTTAGGTCACAGACCTGCTTTTGGATTATGAATCCGTTCAGAATTTGACTAAATTTTGGATCCACTCTCCAGAAAAATAAGTACATTAATACATTTTCATAAAATCCCCATTCATGAGGCAAGAATATGCAATGGGAAAGTCTCTTCACAAACGGTGTTAGGAAAACTGGACAGCTACATGCAAAAGAATGAAACTGGACCACTTTCTTACACCACACACAAAAACAAACTCAAAATGGGTTAAGGACCTATATGTGAGACCTGAAACCGTAAAAATCCTAGAAGAGAACACAGGCAGTAATTTCTCTAACATAAGCCGTAGCAACCTTTTTCTGGATACATCTCCTCAAGCAAGGGAAACAAAAGCAAACAGAGACTATTGGGACTACATAAAAATGTATACACATATTTTCCTCTGCACAACAAAGGAAGCAACCAACAAAACTAAAAGACAACCTATGGAATGGGAAAAGTATTTGCAAATGATATATCCAATAAAGGGTTGATATCCAAAATATATGAAGAACTTGTATAGCTGAACACCCCCCCCCCCCCCCCCCCGAAATAATGCAATTAAAAATGGTCAGAAGACATGAACAGACATTTCTCCAAAGAAGACATCCAGATGGCCAACAGACACATGAGAAGATATTCAATGTCACTCATCATCAGGGCAATACAAATTAAAACTATAATGGAATATCACTTCACACCTGTCAGAATGGCTAAAATAAAAAACACAAGGAACAATAAGTGTTGGCAAGGATGTAGAGAAAAAGGAATCTTCCTGCACTGTTGGTGGGAATGAAAACTGGTGCAGCCACTGTGGAAGACAGTATGGAGGTTCCTCAAAAAGTTAAAAATAGGCTCATCTGGGTGGCTCAGTAGGTTAAGCCACTGATTCTTGATTTTGGCTCAGGTCATGATCTCAGAGTCGTGAGACTGAGCCCTGCATTGGGCTGTGTGCCGACAGCGTGGAGCCTGCTTGGGATTCTCTCTTTCCCTTTCTCTCTCTGCCCCTCCCCTGCGTGCATGCTCTCTCTCTCTCTCAAGACAAATAAATAAAAAACCTTAAATAATTTTTTTAAACGTTAAAAATAGAACTATCCTGTGATCCAGCAGTCTCACCACTGGGTATTTACCCCCAAAACACAAAAACACTAATTCAAAGGGATACATGCACCCCTAGGTTTGCTGCAGCAATATTTACAATAGCCATATTATGGAGGCAGTCCAAGTGTCCATTGATAGTGAATGAATAAAGAAGATGTGATATATTATATCCAATGGAATATTATGGATTAAAAAGTACACTTATGATGAAAAAGAAGAAAAATTGGAAGATTATAACAACGAACACATGTATACATTTTACCTAGATTCAATGCTTCTTCACTTTGTGCTACATTTGCTTTATTTTCTCTTTTGATAGATAAGGTGTAGATATAGCCTAGATGTATTTTTTTTTGTAGAAATATTTGAAATTAAGTTGCAGACATCATAAAACTTCACCTTGAAATGCTCCAACATGGGTTCTTAATGTATAGAATTGTTGAATCACGGTATGGTACACCTGAAACTAACATAACACTGTATGTTAACTGTACTGAAATTAAAAGTAAAAACTTACTTAAAAAATGAAAAAAAAATGCCCATTCCTGGGCCCCATGTCCATCAATCTCTCAACCAAATAGATTAGTATAAATACGGACAACAGAATACCATTAAGCAGTTAAAAAGATGAACTTGGGGAGCCTAGGTGGCTCAGTCAGTTGAGCGACCTACTTCGGCTCAGGTCATGATCTCACGGTTTGTGGGTTTGAGCCCCACGTCAGGCTCTGTGCTGACAGCTCAGAGCCTGGAGCCTGCTTCTGATTCTGTGTCTCCCTCTCTCTCTGCCCCTCCCCCACTCATGCTCTGTCTCCTCTGTCTCAGAAATACACATTAAAAAAAATAAATAAAAAAGATGAACTTCATCTTCTGTTTTGAAATGGAAAAATGAACGTTACTTACAGGATTCAAGAAGTAGACCAAAGAATAGTTTCATATAAATAGTACAGTGAAATAAAGGAATAACTGAATGAAGTCCCCTAGATCCCTGAGCATGGGCAAAGCTGGAAAGCAGTGATGGAGTTTTCCATAGCAGCATCCTAAGAGGGTATGCTTTCTGGGTTGAGAACTCATTTTAAGGACTCCAACAGATACAGACTAGGAGGAGCTGGAAAGGTGACACCATGTGACATCTCTTAAAGGGATGTAATTCACAGCTGCCACAGGAAGACTCAGCAAGAGCACAGCTAAAAACTGCCTCTAGAAGCATTTTGCGATCTACCAGTTAGCATAATGGTTTAGTTACTGTAACAGACACCAAATAACAATGCCTTAAACAAGATGAGTTACTTTCCTCTTCTATAAAAGTCCAGCTGGCAGGCAGCCCAGGAAAGTTGAGCTGCTCTGTTTCAAGTGATGGTCCTGAGACGCTGGTTCCCCTGCCTTTCTCTCTTTCTTTCTTTCTTTTTCTTTCTTTCTTTCTTTCTTTCTTTCTTTCTTTCTTTCTTTCTTCTTTCTTTCTTTTCTTTCTTTTTTTCTTTCTTCCTTCCTTCCTTCCTTCCTTCCCTCTCTTTTTTTCTTTCTCTCTTTCTTTCTCTCTTTCTTTCTTCTTCCCTTCCTTTTCTTTCTTTCTTTTTCTTTTTCTTTCTTTCTTTCTTTCTTTCTTTCTTTCTTCTTCCCTTCCCTTTCTTTTCTTTCTTTCTTTCTTTCTTTCTTTCTTTCTTTCTTTCTTTCTTTCTTTTCTTCCCTTCCCTTTCTTTCTTTTCTTTCTTTCTTTCTTTCTTTCTTTCTTTCTTCTTCCCTTCCTTT
>NW_024412395.1:51813261-51959279 GCF_014898765.1 Herpailurus yagouaroundi | reverse complement strand
TTTCTTTCTTTCTTTCTTTCTTTCTTTCTTTCTTTCTTTCTCTTTCTCTTTTACCATCTTCCAGGGTGTTACCCTCATCCACATGATTGAACTGCATGTCTACTACCACGGCTGAATTCTTGTCTCAGAAAGGAGGAAAAGTGGAAGGGAGCACATGCAACTTTAAGGATGTTACCCAGGAGTGGCATACATCACTTAGGCTCACATCCTATTTATGGGAACTTAGTCAAATGGCCATACCTGACTACAAAGGTGGCTAGGAAATGTAGTCTCTACATGGACAGCCATATGCCTCCTTTAAAATTTGGGGATTGCTGGGGCACCTGGCTAGCTCAGTTGGTAGAACATGTGACTCTTGATCTTGGGGTTGTGAGTTTGAGCTCCGTGTAGGGAGTAGAACTTATTTAAAACAAAATCACAAAGGCTCATCCAAAATCTCTGCACTCTGTACCACCCCACTGCACCTACACTGAAAAGAGAATAAATCTTTAAAACAAAAACAGAAACAACTTGGGGATTACTGTTACTAAAAGGAAGAAAGGAAATGCTGATGAAATAATTTGTCCAAGTCTTTATGTCTATATATGTGACTTCATTATTATTATTCTTTTTGTTAAGCTTTGTCACAGGTCATGACAGACATTCTCTAAAATGTCCCCCCACCCCCTGCCAATCATTCATGTCTCCTGGTATTTAAAGCTTTGTTTAATCCCCTACTCTTGAGCGACATTCTTCAAGTGAATAGAATGTTGACAGGCTGTCACTTCCATGAGTAAATTATAAAAGATGTACTTTCATCTTGCTGGCAACTCTACCGCCTTCTCAGTTACATGTTTTGATGAAGTAAGTGGCCATGTTGGAAAGACCCATGTACCAAGAAACTGAGGTTAGTCTATAGACATTGTAGTAGAAAAATTCTCTAACCTTATATACAAGACAACCTAGTTGTAAATCATTATAGGCCATGAGACCAATGAGAATATAGACATGAGGCATGTCAGGGAGCTCTGAGCTGTGGGCTCTATGGCTAGGGACATTTCTCTTCCTTTGATGGCCTTGTTGCCTCATCTGTACAATGATAAGCTTTTAGTTGGTGAACTCTTGAAATCATTTCAATTATAAAACTCAGTAACTCATTGATTCTGAATTTTCACCAAAAGATATGAGCCCAGAATGAGAGATTTAGAACATACCTGTTTACTTCAATTTTCCTGACTTCAGTTCAGAATCTAACATTAGCTGAGAATTTACCAAACCCATGTGACAATTTAGTGTCTCCATGTGACAATTTAGTGACAAGGAAAGGAGCACCTGGCTGGCTCAGTCAGTACAGCATGTGACTGTTGATCTCAGGGTTGTGAGTCTGAACCCAACACTGTGGGTAGAGTTTACTTTTATTTATTTATTTATTTATTTACTTACTTACTTACTTACTTACTTATTTATTTGTTTATTTAATGACAGGGAAAGGATCCTGACTCCCACAGCATTTGGCAAAGACCTGGGTAAATAAGGTAAAACTTGTAAGCCACCTCCGCTCTTCAAGATTCTGAAATGTGTCTCAGGACCAAGCACATGAGCTATTGACTTTTTTAAAAAGTAAGATTAGGTATGGATTTATTACCTGATCGCTTGCCATTGTCAAAATGCTCAGAACTCTCCCCACCCATTAGAGGGTTTTTTGGGGTCAGGAAGTACTTCTTTAATGGTGGCCTTCTAACCACCTATCTTATAGAGTCCTTGGGGTGATGGTTATATGAAGCTTCCGGGGCCTCACCCCTAGACCTAATGAATCAGAAGGTCTAGGAATGTAGCCCTGGGAGTTTGCTTTTAATTACAGCATCCCAGGTAATTTTCATGCACACAAAAAGTTAAGAACCAGTCTTTTGCCTGCTTGGGGCCAAAGGTTCTCTTGATGCTACCTCCCTGAGTCTTCTTCCACTCTTTGTGATCCTCAGCTGTCCCTTGCTTTTTCTAAACTGCTGTATCTTTATTGCGTGTTCTTAATATTTAATGTCACGGATAATGACTGTTTTGTTGATCAAGGACACCCTTAGTTTTCTCCTGTTAAATCAGAAGATCAGATTGGATGATTTTAAAAGTCTCCTCCAACTCAACATGTTCAATTCCATTTCTATAAATTCTGGCTGGGTAGATATACCTGGTCATAGACACCTCCCTTGATCATTCAGGGTTCTGGGGAACTCCTTGGGAATATGTCAGAGTCAGCATGATGCTAGCTTCTTACTGTCATCACTAGGGTCTTCCTAAAGTATCTCAGATCAGTGATGCTTGCATCGCTTAGACTTAGGCACAGAGAGACACCCATTCACTGGGAACAATTATGGAATATTCTCACTTATGTTACAACCTTCCCTGGTACTGACAATTCCCAGCTTTCTAACATTTCGAACGTTAGAAATGAACTGTTTTTCAAAAAGATTTTATAAAATAATATTCTGGTTTGAGTTATAGCCTTGAGAAGTACCTTGAGTAAGAAAGACTTCACGGAGAAAGAGGGGTGGGCTAATGAGGACTGCAGTGATAACCAGGGGAAGTGAAGACTCTAGGTTTAGATAAATATCTATAACCTCCTAAGTTTGGGCTCCACAGAGAAGCCCCAGGGTTCTGCAATTCCCTGTTGGTAGTTCTAAAAAGCGATTTTAACAAAAGAGAAGTTCAAAGCAAACTGGGCTTGTGTTTTGGAAGTGTCATCACTGTATTTCTGCAGCATAGGGTGTATATGTATTTTTTGGTTGCAGTGGTGAAGTTTATATGTTCCCTGGTATAATTAGTTATGAGTCATCTGATGACACTAAAACCCCAAACGGCTCAGGTAGCTGAGTATTCCTTTTTAAGACAACAGATGTTGCTAAAAGTCACTGTTCTACTTTCTGAGAAAAATCCCACTAACATATAAAATATACCATTTATTTAAAAAAAGTAAGTCTATTTGTATTAAATACCATAAAAGGAAATTGTCAACATAATTATTTAACGTGCATGTAAGAATCACTCTTTAAGACCCACTGCTGTATTTTCATGGAGCTAGAAGATTCTCAGCTGAGTTTGTCACTTGGGTGAGAGGTTTCAGCCAAGTGGTTTTTCCATTCTCCCCTTTTTCAGAGTAGCTTGTGAGAAATGTTTTCAGCTAGAGTTTGTTTACTTTCTATAGGTTAATCTTATGATTAAATATGCAGTTTCCTAAGCCAGTGGTTCTCAAACTTTAGTGTGGAGCAGAATCACCTGGAGTAAACGCAGATTGCTGGGCCGCATTCCCAGAGTTTCTGATTTAGTAACTTGGAATTGGACACAAGGATTTGCATTTCGGACAAGTTCCCAAGTGATGCTAATGCTGCCAGTCTAGGGACCACGCTGTCTTGAACTCTCAGCTGCCACGCAAAAACCGAATTGGATTCTGAATGCTCCAGAGGCAACTTGGGCATTATTTTTGAAAGCATAATACTCATTTATGGCAGCAAATATTTTATCACTGTTTTGCCTGAAGCAATTTCTTTTTCCTTTGTGTTTTACTAGAAATTTCGTACCTTGGCCACTTTTAGCATGAGATGGGCCTTGTATTACACTCATTTGTGTAGAAGTCTTATCTGTTTTACTACTCTGAGCTCTTTGAAAGATTGTGTTCATCTTTGAAGCCTCATCGTACCTTACATCTTGTAGACATCAAATAATTCTTTGGTGAATTGAATTTAGTTATGTATACATGTTTTGAATTTGTTTCATACCTAGTTTTCTACATCTAATATCCATAAATAATAAATATTGAATTAAGTATGCAGCTCACATATTCTTAACTGTACATATTATTTTAACTGACTTTGACGGTTTGGGGAAATAACTGTTTCTTTCAGCTTAATATAAATCTAAATAATTACATCTACTTAATCATTGGTAAGTTACCTATATTTTTGAATCCTGTCATTTTACTGTGAGATTTCTGTACATAGAAACAGGACTTGGGAACGTGCATAATAATACAGCACTTACAAAGACTGACCGGCCCAGAACTGTTATCTTTAAAAGCCAATGTCAAGGTCTGGGACTAAATTCTGATATTACTCAAATAGAGGTTGATTTACCCTCAGTCACCTTTGCTTCCCTTTAATACCTTCAACTACTTAAGAATAAACTATATCTCCAAGAACTGGATTTCTCGAATCAGATGCCACATTGCCAGAAATATTCATACGATTGTTGCATTTTTAGTAGCCATAATCAAATATATTTGAATTTTTTGACTTACAGATTTTAGATCTTCAGCTTTGGAAGAGACCATAAAGATCATCCAAGTGTACACATCCTCAGTCAAGGCTCACATCTTCCTTACAGTCTACTCACACTCACCTTTGCTTTAAAAAAAAAAAAAAAAAAAAGCAACCTTCAGCTTCTATGCAATCCTATTCAACCCCTTTAGAAATAAAGCCTGTCTAAACAGGGTATTCCAAATGTCTGTTATTCCCCCATGGTCATGTTATTTCCCATGGCTGTTTCCTTTTTCCCTATTTCTAATTCTCCCTGCTACAGAAGCTAAGGGGCAGCTACAGCCCACAACTTCCAGCTACTAGCTGCTCAGGGCACACAGACTTGCCATCGACATGCCTGAATCATGACGGATGAAGCAAACAACTTAGCAGCTTTCTCCTCCAAACCCAGGCTCAGCACAAAATCTGTTACCACAATGACTTCCTTGGCAGTTATTGTGATACTAGCAAGAAATGATATGGACTTCATCAAGGATCAAAAAAGAATAAAGCCTTTGAGAGAAAAAGAAGTCTCCATCAAATATAATAACCTCAGTAAGGAATATAAATAGCTAAATGCTTACAGGTCATAGTTCACACCCCCCTTCATTAAAACTTTAGCTCAAGTAAATAAAGGGCTATGTTTACAGATTTAGGTAATCTATTTCTCTTGTATGCTTTTTACTAATTAAAATCTATCCAACCTGGGACTGTTTCAAACCATAATCCTCTATCATACTTTACAATTTTACTTTCAACTGTGATGAAAATATGTTTTCCCACTGATGCTCACAAAGCCACAGTAAACAACAGCCATGTACTACATAAATAAAACATGAACCTACAAATAGAACTATAAATTTAATTCATTCACATAATAAACTTTAGACCAAGAAACGTAAATGTCTATTAAAATTACAACAGATTTAAAAGAGCTATGGTTTAGAACCCTGTCAAGTTCTGCATTCTAGGGAGCAAAATCAAATGATGGGCATAAATACTTTGAGCAAAGGAAGAGAGACATGTGACACTTAATGAGTTTCCATGCTAGAGATGACCATGGATACATAGAAGACACGTGACATCCACAAGTCAAGAGGCATACAGAAATGGAAAAAGAAAACAGAATACAGAATTTAAGTATAAAACTCGCAAAGACAGAAATAAGAGAAATAAGCTTTCCTGGTACCTTATGCAGACTTTAGGAAATTGCCACCAAATACTTTTCAAATTAGGACACATTTTCCCCACCGTAAGTATAAATGGGGATTCAGCTTTGATATTTGCCTTGTGAATTGGATGAAATTGAGCTGAGGGCCAGATGTTTTCCATCTGTGTTTTAGATTATGCTAAACACAAAATCATTAGAGAGCACCCGTATGACTGAAGAGTTTTTTATTAAAAAGCCAGGTAACATCTCCTTCCTGCCTTCGACTTCGGAGGATTTTAGTATATTTTTGATGTTAGAATTTTGACAAGTAATGAAAAAAATTAGATGAATAGTTTTGAGTAAAAAACCTAACCACCTCATAATAGGTGGCCTGAATCTTCATAAGGTTGAAACAACTTTTGAAAAGTGAAAGCTGCGGATTATCCATGTATCAAACTAGGAACTTGATTTATTTCCCCTGAATTGAATTTTGGTATTAGGTAGGCAACCAAAATATATTAGTTAATCTAGTTTATTATGTGCTGTGCAGAAACTGCAGTTCACGTGCATGAACTAAATTACGAATTAAGTGTCACATACCCCACTGGGGATTCTGCTTCAGCATAATCACTAACGACATGGAAGGAAAAGTATATAAAGTCTCGAAAGGGAAGTCATCAAAATGTCAGCATGAAAATGTATATACTATATCAATCATCACATGCAAATCTCTAACTGGTAACAAGTTGAAATAGTAAAACTGAAACTATCAAAAAAAGTTGTGATGGCCCATAAACTGATTACATCTTTGTTGAACAGTATGACTTATTTGTTATAGTAACACTATGTAAGTTGTTTTACAATGTCCATAAACTAATTTGAAACATTGCGGATTCTTTAAAAACAAGTGGGGGAGGAGCGATTGACACAAAGATCTTTATGCAAAAATGTGCTGAGTCTGAACGTCACCAGAGAAAGATGTACTGTTTATGTATATTGGATACCACATTGATCAGGTTACCATTATGGTGGCCCAATGATGAAACGCGTCCTTTTGTTGTATTAAACTAAGTAAAGATTTCATTGCCAAAATACATCTTTCTGTCTAGATTTTTTCCTTACTTTTTCCTGTTGCATCAAACTATGCTGGCACATATCCTTATTTCAAAGCTGCCCTGGGTTTCATATTGTTTTAAAGTCCCTCTCTATCATGCAGACCAGAGGTAGGTAGTGATATCTGATAGAACATTCATATTACCTATTTTGAGTAGCTCTCAATTTGGGATATTAGCAAACCGTAATTCCACTTACTAGAAAAACAAAACTTGAAGGTTGAATCTCATTATGCAACACAGTTCATTTCCCAGTGTGATATCAATGTATCTCAACTTGTCAATATTTACCGTGAAGAGCTAAGGCAAGTAAAAGTGGTTTGCAATTTTAGAGCCCTAAATAGCTTACTAGGTGTTTACATGAATATGAAGTCATAGCTACCACTATAGTAACATTCTGTGACACTCTCACAGCAAAACCAATATAGATGGGAAACACTAAAGGTTCAGCTTTAAACAGATTACTGAAAAACCTATAGTATTAGAACAGAGTACAAAGTAGGGTGAAAAACTGCCTTTTCTACAAATGTCATTGTTTCAAGTAGGTTTCTGCAAGAAGCATGCTCATCAAGATTAGTTTTTAAATGGCTATGTCTTTTTTGGTTGACTTACAGCAAAATAATTTAAAACAATATTCATAACATGGTTTTAAGATTTAAATTCTATCTGAAACTAGACTAACACAGTAAATAATACAGTTGTATTTTCTTTAACATAATTTACTTCCATCCATTACAAATTAGCGGTCAGCTGAAGGTAAAATTTACACAATTTTCCCTTGAGAAAACTGTGGAGTATTGTTAACAAGTTTAGAAACACACATTTCAGAGCTACCTAAATAACTGATAAGTCAATTTCTCCATGTTTCTAAGTTCTTGATCAAAACGGTTCATTCATCAATTGTTAGATTCAAAATAATCATATCACATTAATTTTAGAATTTTCTAAAATGATACTGTTGTTTGCATGCTACTAAAACCATTGCTTCAAAAATGTATATGAGACCATCATTAACATATTCTCTTCAATTAATTTTTAAAACTTAATTGAATTGGGTGCTAGGGTCTTTAAGTAAAGCCTTGAATTTGTTTGGTAGATTAAACTTTCCTTTTTGATGTTAGCAAAACTCTAAATAAAAAATAACTTTTAGTTTACGTGTAATGGTAATTTGTTTCTGTGCTGCCCAAGCGAGCACTGAACTTCTCTTACTTTAAATTTTATTAAATTTTCTGCAAACTGCGCTTAATTGTACATACTTATGCATATTATTTCTGCATATTGGTTTATTTTAAAATAGTCTTTAAAGTCCTAAGTGGTACTGGTTGCAGTTTTATGAAATAGACCATGCATTAGCAGTTCACATTTTAACAGTTTATACAATCGAATACATTTTTGCAGTCAAACTTATATTTCTGATTCATTAGCTTATTTTTCAGTATAGACATGAAACGGTTTCCTACACTTGGACAATAACATCACATCATTGTGGCTTCCTTGCTTCCACTTGGACAATGGCATGAGCATTTTGTTCTAAAGTAACTGGAACACAAATGTTCAGTGGTAGGATAAAGAACGCTCTTTCCGTGGTACCAAGTCAGCCTAAAAACTGTACTTTTGCCATACTTTTTAAGCTTGTAGGTTTAACCAAGTGAAAACATAAGAAGGTTATTTTGTCATCAAATGACTGCTCTGCTTTTAAATTTTTTATATATCGTATTTTTAGATACGTTCCGTATGTTTTATCTAGTTCTCTTGGCAATCATAAAGTTAAACTTAGAAGGAAACTTTACCTTCAACACTGCATCTGTTTAGATACCAAAGGATCACAGCCGTCAGTAACAGCCAGCAGGCTCATTTCAAACTTGCCATTTTTCTTTTTTCACCAAGGGCATTCTCTTTTGAATGAGCGAATCACTTTAACTTTTGAGTCCAAAGCCCTTGGTCTTTCCACTCTACCAGGATTTCCCTTTCCCTACTATCTGCAAAAAACAAAAACAAAAACAAAAACAAAAACAAAAACAAAAACATCTTTTCTGGCTCTGATGTGAGTTTCTGTAACTCTTCATAGAAATGATTCTCAAGAATCTGGGTTTAGATTAAGACCACACACCTAGATGTGTATTACTGTAACTGTGTAGCAACTTTCTTATTACTATTGCTAGCAAACCTGTCAGTCTTGAAAATTTAGCTAAGCAAACTGTCCTTCCCAGGTAGAGAAGCCTGAAGACTCCCGTTCCAATCTATCATTAAAGTTTCAAAATCTCTAATGAGAACAACTGGTTCTAAGGCCTATCTCCACGATGATTTGAATATTCTTTTACTACCTTGTCTCAAATTAGAGTAAAATGTCATTTCTTAGGAATATGAAAGTAATTTCATCTCTATTATGTTGATGTCTGTGTTTTACTTTATACTGTAAGTCTCAAGCACAACCTTCCTAGCTTTTAAGAATTTACCCTTCAGTTTGACTTCAAATAGAAGTTTGTAAACTGTGAAATCCTATCAATTTATATACACTTCTGCTACCATGAAGACTATTCAGTTCCACTGAAATCTGGCATTAATGAGGCCAGCTTAACATATAACAAAATTTAGAACATTTTCTGTTCTTTGATAATTCTAAATCAGATTATCTTATTATTAAGATAATTATTAAGATGTCAGTTTCAGGTTTAAAAACTCAAATATACGCAAACATCCAGGAGTCAGCTGAGTCAAGACACTTGAAAAAACACTTGTAAACTTTTTTAGAGACAGGCGAGAAACCTACCTATGGGTATTTCTGGTTCCTCCCTGAGCAAATCCTGGTCAACTTCAATGAATTAAAAAAACCCAAAATCCCAAGATACAAAGTGGAACTAAAAACTTCCAGGCCCAGCCAGAAGATCTCTAAGTGTCTATTGTGAAACAAGACTCTTCAGATTTTCACAGCACAATGAAGAAGAAAAGAAGCAAACAAGAGGATTGAGGTGACAGCTTCTTTCCTGGGGGAAAGACCAACCTGAAGAAGGGCCCCCAGTTTCTCTGTAACTCTCCGGAATCTCATCTGTGAACAAATCCTTGAGTCTCCAGCATCTCTCCAAACACCTGCATAACCCACTGCCAGGAGGGAGCACAGCTCCGTGTGACCTCTGTCCCTAGAGTACCACCAAATGGAAAGCCACGAATTCGCCAGATATCATAAGGTCCATTGTATGTACAGCAGGTATCAAACTTTTAAGAGAAGCCCGACAGTCTCCGGTCAAGTCCTAAGGCCGCATGAGAAACTCAAGGTGTGACTGGAAAATCTTGTCCTATCCCTCTTTACCGCAAAACTGACCCTGCCCTTCTTCCTCCATCCATGCACCCAACACACCTTCCCAGACCCTTCTAAAGCAAAGAAACCTCCCCACATGCAGTCTACAGGAACCGTCTTCTCGGTGAAATCTGACCATTTTGTAAAGCCTCCCCGAAGAAGAAAAGATCAAATGAGACTGGCTCAGCCGGGTCCCGAGGTGACCCCAGAGTTAACGTATTTATTTTCACGCTGCAACTGCGGATTGCTTTACAGAGACATTTCATGCTGTAGCTCTGCATGGAGCTGAGGACAAAAGTAACATTTTTATTAACGTTATAATTATTATAATTATTCTTTAACAAAGCTATTAAATAACCTGTACAAAGCCCGGACGGGTCCTAGCAAAAAAAAAAAAAAAAAAAAAAAAAAAACAAAATTTAAAATCCCCCCCCAAGGTCCTTCTGTTTTAACTCAACAGCGTTTCCTATATACAAGGTCAGCCCAGTGTGGTCCCCCAAAACTGTAGATCTCCTAGACGGTGGGAATGGTTAAGAGCTTGAAACCGCCCTGGCGTGACGCAGTGCTCCTCACCCTACTTCCCCTGTTCCTCCGGGGCACAGGGTCCCTGTCCGAAGGCCGGGCCAGGGAAGCTGGGAGCCCGGCGTTGCTTTGGGAGGAGGGCAGAAGGAAGACGCAAGAGCCTGTTGGGTCTTCCCTCCGCCAGCTGCCCACAGAGCTCCGGAACCTCCCCAAAGAGGGGCTGGGAAGGGAGTCCCAGGCGGGAGAGGCCTCGAGTCGCCCCGCGGTAGGCTCACAGGTCCCGCGGGTCTTCCCGCTTGACCCCGGCCTCGGCAACTTTGAGCTTCTTATTCTGGTGCGTCTTGACGTGCTTGGCGAGGTGGTCGCTGCGCATGAAGCGCTTTCCGCACTCTGGGCAGGCGAAGCGCTTCTCGCCGGTGTGAGTCCGCAGGTGCCGCTGCAGCTCATCCGAGCGCGTGAAGCTCTTGCCGCAAAAGAGCCAGTTGCACACGAAGGGCCGCTCGCCCGTGTGCCAGCGCAGGTGCGCCTTGAGGTGCGACGTCTTGCCGTACACCTTGCCGCAGCCCGGCACGTGGCATACGTGCTGCTTCTTCTTGCCCGGCTCTGCCTCGGGGGCGCCGCCAGCCGCCTGGCAGTTGGGGCAGCGGCAGCGGCGGCACCTCCTGGCCGTGGCCGCCAGGGGGGCCTTGGTCTGCAGCAGCGCAGCGATCTGGCTCTGGTACTGCGCAAAGTCCGACGGGCCCAACACCAGGCCCCGCTGCAGGGCGGCGGCGGCGGCGGCGGCGGCGGCGGCGGCGGCCGCTGAGGCGGGGAAGCGAGGTGCGTGCGGGCCCCCGGCGCAGGCGCCGGAGAGGCCGCCCCCCGGAACCCCGGAGGTCCCCGGACCGGTCCCCGCCTGCGGGATACTCCACCACGGGAGGTCGTCGGGGGCTGGGTTGGGAGACAGCTGGCGGCACGTGGGTGGCGGTGGTGGGGGCGGCGGGGGCAGCAGGTTGGAGTAGCCGGGCGGCAGCGCCGCCTGTGTAGGGTAGGGCACGTAGGCAGGCGCGCAGCTGGCGGGCAGCGCCGCCATGCTCGAGGGCAGCATCTTGACGGGTGAGAACTCGTAGGGGTACGAGGGGTCGGCAGGGGGTGTGAGGGGCAGCTCGTGAGCCGCCCCAAAGGACGGCTGCAGGTGCGTCTTCTGCGGCGTCAGGCCCAGACTGGGGTGCGGGGGCGGCAGCGCGCCCGGTGAGTGCGCGGGCATGTCGGCGGTCCACGGGTGAAAGAGCCTGGAAGGCGAGCCCAGCGCGGGGTCGTAGGGCACCTGCAGGAAGTCCGGGGGTGCAGCGGCTCCCGGCTGGCCTATACGGCTACAGGTGGCGGCTAGCAGCGCCAGGGGCGAGTGCTTTCCCAGGTCCGGGGAGGCGCTGGGGGTGCGGTCCTGCATGGGCGGCGGCGGCGGCGGCGGGGAGGGCGGAGAGGAGACAAAAGGTTAGCGCTCCAAGCGCGGTCTTCAGGCCGGCCCGCCACCCCCACACCAGCTATTATATCACCGCCCCTCCCAAGTACCGGCTGTCCCTCCCCCCACCCACCGCACCCCCGCACGCACCCACCAGTACCGTTAACTTTTGGAGCCTGCGCTACCTGAACGCGGAGCGCTCGAGCGCTTCCTGTTAAACTACTTGGTGCAAAGAGACGCCATCCAGACTCAGAGGAAGCAGGCACACGGTGGGAGGGGAGAAGGATCCGACGGGCCGCTCCGGCCTCCGCGGTCAGAAAGGGTGTGGAAACACCCACAGACCAGCGGCCTATCCGCCCTCCCTCCCACCTTTTAAGCTACTCTCGAGCTCCTCCTACGCCCGCCCCAGCCTGAAATTCAGCGGGAGGGCCCCAGCAGGGTGAGCTCGGGCCCTGTTCTTGGCCAAACTCGCAAGCCCGAACAACCCTCGGATCCGCGCGTCCCTCCCCCAAAGGCCACACTCTAGACACCAAGGTTAGGTGCGAAGTTGACGTGGGCACCACTAGGTCTGACTCCAGCTGCATCCACCGAACAGGGTCCCTTTGAGATTCAGGGTGCACAGAGTACCACGATCGATCCGGACGCGACCCTTCCCACCTTTCCCTATCTCCCTCCGAGCCCAGACCTGACCTGGAGGAAGGCCTGCAGCGAGTCGTTCCGGAGGACGGCCACGGCGGCCATAGCTACAGCTTTCGGGCCGTTGGCTGCGGAGCAGGGCGCTGCCGAGGCATGGAGACCCGAAGGCGAGGACGAACGGCCGCCCAGCGTCCCTCCCCGGCGCCCTTTCTGCGCTCCGGGGCCCTCCCGCCTGCGCCTCTCGCCGCGCCCAGCTCGCTCGCCCCGCGCGCGGTCTGAGCGCTTCAGGATCACCTCCAAGAATTTGATAAGGACTTTGCTGGGCCGCCAGCCAGTCAGAGGGAAGATTTATGGCTTTGAAGTTTGCCGCTACCCAATCATCAAAGAATAGCGGCTCTTTCAGAAGCGAAAGCAAATCCTTTGAATCCACAAAGCTCCTATGGTGTGTTTGTTGGTCGGGATAAAAGAACTGATTATTAGGGGGGATGGGAAGGGAGGAGATAAAGGCGGGACAATTAATGAAGTAATCACTATGTGGGAAATGTATATACACAAATAATTGGATTTTCCTGATCAAAGGGGGCCTTGCCGCCTGGAGACCCGCGCTTGGGTTGCTTGAGACACTCGATCCTCCTCCCCCGTCCCGCAACTCCCTTGCAATTAAAGATTTGCACCGAGGCAGCGCCCAAAGTGACAAAGTGTCTTTGTTATCTCCGGAGAAATCTGCCTTTGGCTTCAGGGCGAGGGACTTTGAGACTGAGATGAGGGTAATTCCCCCCTCCTCCAGTACGTACACACCCCGCACCGGAACAGCACACCCAGCAGCCTGCGCACACCGCGGCCCCCAGGGAATTCCCGGGGCGGAGCGTGGGACGCACCTCGCCGGGCCGGCCGCGTGCCCTCTACCCCCGCCCGTCGCGGTGGAGCCGCTGGCAGGGTGCTGACCCGGGGCGGGGCCAGGCGGCCGCCTAGGGCGGCGGTGGGTAGCGCGCACGCTCCTGGGCCGCCCGCCTGACAAGCCACTGTAGCTCTCTTGTGACATTCCTGCTGGCGACCTGGAAGTTTTCTTGGGCCACAACTTTTGCAAATAGTGAGCCTGGGAGAAACACCGGACCGCGCTTACCACCACAGCTGAGCTTGGCAGGACACCCAGAGCAACCCATGATATACACCAGAGGAAAAAACTGTACGTCGCTCTTCTCTCTTCAGGCAGGCAGCCCTGGACCACCGCGAAGGGCCGGGCAAGCAGCTGACCGCTATTGGCCCCCACCGAAGCCTCCCGCAGTGCCGGCAATTTCTCCCTCCAAGCCCCTTCCGGCGAGTGAGCGCTCTTTGCAAGCCGCACACACCTACCGGGGAACTACTTGGAAAAAGTAAGGCGCGGTCGAGGAAACCTTTTGTTGTCCAACAAACCACAAACAGTACGAGGGAGGCCCTTTAACCGGAAAGAAAAGTCGATAAAAACTGTTGTTCCCGTCACCTTTGTAAAGAGAAGAAAGTTCAGGCGCGGGGCGTGCGCCCCGGGCTAGGGAAAAGCTCACCCTGAACCCTCGCTGGCCCGCCCGCATGCCCGGCCGCGGAAGGACGGTCGGCCACCTGCCCATGTCCGGCCCGGGCTCCAGGCGCGTCCTGCCAAGTCGGTGCGGACGCAGGGATCTCCGCACCTGGGAGCAAGGGGTCGCGGGAGGAGGAGGAGGCGGGCGGAAAACCGCGGAGTCCTCAGGGCACTGGAGGGGATTAAGGGCCGGAAGGGCAGCTGAGGCCTCCCGCAGGCTGCCGCCGCTCACGTGGCGGTGCAACCGAGCAGGCCGCCTGGGCTTGGCGGACCGCGCTCCACGCCCGGCCTCCCCGCAGACACGGGCTCCTCTCTCCGAGGCCGCCGGCTGTGCGGGGGCTCTTTGAGCTTTCTTGCGTCCGGCCTTCCTGCGCGTGGCCAGGACTGAAGGGAGGACTGACCGTGTGGTCCAACTCGTGGTGCGGCGCCCGCGGTTAGCCCAACTCCAGCAGACTTCTGATTCGGAGACTGAGCTGTATCCTGGTGCCTTCTGCATTCCCATCAGGGGTCGGGATGCTACGCCCACCAGACATACATTTCCCCGAGCCCAGGGCCTGTCTTCGAAATAGAAACATCATGCGGAAGAAGAGTGGGCCACCTGCGGACCAAATACTTACTATGAGCAAGCACGCCCCCCGCCCTCACACCCCCCCCCCGCCAGGGGGTTAACCCAGGAAGGATGAGCAGTGACCACCATACAGCTCACTTGGCCAAAGCTCCCGAAGATGAGGTCCAGGTACTCTGGGAGCCGGGAAGGGGAGGGAACTTAGTGTTTTGCTCCATGGCCTGGCAATCGTACCCCTTTCCACGCCTCATCCACGGGTTGAGTCCCCGTGAAGCCTGGGGCCCGAAGATGCCCTTTCTCGGATGCAAATCAGAGGCCAGGGAGTTTGGTGGCGCACACTCGCCCCTGCACACGTCCGAACTGTCAAGCAAGTCTCGTCCCTTAGAGTATTTCTTCTCCGGCTCCTTTCAGTTCTTCAAACCCCTCTGTCCCCTAGAGTCAGGCCGGTCTATGTTCACTATTTTAACACAAACGCAAGAAAAGCCTATTCACATCTGCGTAGTTGTTACAGGAGAAAACTTTTTCCTCCAAGATGCCCCCATTAGCCATTTTAACCACCACCAGCGGCCAGGAGGCAAAAGAGAGTAGTGCTTGCTGGTTAAGAGGTCAGACTCCGAAAAACCTGAACCCAGATTTTCTAGTTGCCGCTTTCTAGTTGGTGACCTTGGCAAGCAAGTTACTTAGCCTCTTCGTGCCTCAGTTTCCCAATTGGTAAATGGGGGTTATAATAGTGCTCATTTTATGGAGTGCTTGTGGGCTTAAAAGAGGTAATATAAGCAAAATCTTTAAGGCAGTGGGGCGCACAGTAGGCCCTCTCTTGCCTTGGTTGAAGTCCTTGCTGTAGGCCTTACCTCCGTTTGTGAAAACCCGTCACGACTGCAGCCCTCCCAAGCACGAGCTGAAGTTTGGAGAAAGACTTTTACAAGCTGCTGTTAAGCTTCCCTCCCTCTGCAGTCGGGGACTCCTGAAAAACTTACTCTTAATGAAGTAATGTTCGGAGCGTCCATTAAAAATGCAATGCCCGGAGATCAAAGTACAATATTTATTTTAGAAATTTGTTGCAATCACCAAGAGATACAGGTATCAAGGCCAGATGTCAGTTCCGTTACACAAAGCCCCGCGCCCGGGAAGAGCGTGTGGCTGCTCTGCCATAATGTAAAGAAACATCAAAGACCAAGCGCGCTGCAAAAGTGCGCAGCCGGGAGGGAAGGAGTGAGCCCGGGAGGGCCGGGCGCGCCCCAGACAGCGCGGGGGCTGCGGGGGCGGGGGTCAGTTCAAAGAGGTATCCGCTGGGGCGCGAGTTCACAGGAGGGAAGATTTAATGGGCTTTCTTTTGTTGGTGGGTGTGTTTGTGCACAGAGGACCCACGAACTCCTCTGTGGTCCTCCAGCCGGAGGGCGGAGGTGGAGGGGCGGGGAGAGGCGAATATGGAGCAAACTTTTACCGCGGCGGGGGGCGGGGAGGTTGAATACTAGCATCCCCGCAGCGGCAGGCGCAGTGGAGCGGCTCTCCTAGCTGCAGGGCTCCGAGGCCGGGAAGTTTGCGTCGCAGTTTCTTCGCGGGCGGGCTGCGAGCGCCGACCAGGTGCCACCAGCGAGAAGAGGCGGGTAGGTGAACCCGCAGGGGCACTCGCGCGATACGCGGATCTACTCAGCACGCTCCGGATCCATTCCAGAGAAAAGCGTTTGCGGAGAACTCTGGATCACTACTTCGCGCCCGAGATTGGTATCTCGCCTCGGGCATTTCTTTCTCTCTCTCTTTTTTTTTTTTTTTTTTTGGCAACAACTGGGGACCCACGTCTCTAGAATCAACCCAATCAGTCACCCATCGCCAGTTGATTTTTTAAAAATCGATGCATTATTTAGGTCATTTCAACAAATTCTTAATTCATTGGCTGTATACAGCAAGGTGTTGCTTAACTGCCCAGATCCCCCCTCCCTTTCGCCATCCCTCGCTAAAGCCTCAATCTTCCAAGTGTTCCTGTCTACCTAGTTAATACAGTACCCGTCATTGCTTTATTTAAGGTGCTGGGAGGGGAGGGGTCAGAGTTTCCCTCGTACTAATGGGGCACTGAGTCGCAGGACGATGCTGTGTGCATTTCTTCAGTCATCTACAACCAAGTATTCTTAGAGCAGTCACTCGGCAGCCTTTTGAAGTCTTGCTAGAGCAGAAAGCTGCTATTGTTTTCAGCTCTCAACGTGGAAGGGATCAAACTTTGCCTCTTCAATCTGAAAGGTTCTTCTTTTTTTTTTTTAATGGTGGTGGGGGAAGGGTTGCAATCTGATACTCTCTAAGTTAACTTTGATTTCTAGGATTTGGAGCAGTCTCACAGTTTAAGCTGCAGACCAAATCACAGACACTCCAAAGCTTGTGTCTGAAACAGGGGCTCTATCCTTAATACAGAAGAGTGCGTTCAGAAGCAAGAAATTATAATGCTGGGAATCTTTGGGAAACAGTGACTTGGCTTGGGAAAGTTTGCTCAACTGGAAACCTTGCGTTAACTTTAAGCTTAAACTTCAAGATTGGATCAGTATATAATGGATGAGGGAGTGGAATTCTAGAAGGGGTCCTTTACCTCATCCAATTCGAGTCTCCCAATTGATGGCAGGAGGAAACTGCGTTTGCATGGTATATCATGCCTGCACAGTGCTGTTAACTTAAGTAGCCGTTCCATAAATGCTCACTGGTGTTGGGTGGTAGAGTGGAATGGTGTGTACCAATGTCAATTGCATAGTGATTGTTTGGTGTCACAGAGCACACAAATACAGTAGGGACTCAGAGGAGAACATTCGTGAGGGCTGGAGTACTTAAGGGAGGTTTATTAAGGAGCTGGGGTTTGGAGGAGCCTTTAAGGACCCATGGAATTTTCATGGGGTGCATAGAAAAGGAAGATGGTGGAGGGGGGGAAAGGCCAGGAAGGAAAGAGAACTCCCTTTTCAGTGAGGAGCTGAATAACCATGGAAGATGAAGTTTTGCATCTTTGATTTGCTGGTGTAGACAGGGTAGGTCTAGATTAGAGAAATCAGGGAGAGGAGATGGGCCCTGATGCTATATGTAATACGAATTTAGGGTAGGCTCCTGAGAAGATGAACTCAATTCCAGTTCTTAAATTTCCTTCCTAGGGGGGTTGGCTTGCTGAGAGCTTGGAAGGGTAGGTGCAGATGCAGTTACCTAGGTGTGAGGTGGTGAAGGCCTGGATTGGAAACTGGTAGTCAAAGGGTGACAGACATTTTAAAGAGAAAAAGGGGAAAACTTGATGACAATTTGAAGTAAGAGGTAAAAACAAAAGGAAAAATAAAAAAGATTTCTCTTTTGACAAATGGTGCGGAGACAACTGGATATCCATGTGTAAAAGATTGATGTTGGGCATTTTCCTTACAGCATACATAAAAATTAACTCTAGGGCACCTGGGTGGCTCTGTCAGTCAAGTGACGGGCTCTTGATTTTGGCTCAGGTCATGGTCTCATGGCTCATGGGATCTAGTCCAGCATCTGGCTCTGCGTTGATGGCATGGAGCCTACTTGGGATTCTCTCTCTGCCCCTCCCCTGCTTGTTCCCTCTCTGTCTCTTTCTCTCAAAATAAATAAAAAACATTAAAAAATTAACTCTAAACGGATCACAGACCTAAATGTAAGCGTTAAACTATAAAACCTGTAGAAGAAAACATAGGAGTAAGTCTTCATTGACATTGGGTTAGGCAGCAGTTTTTTAAAGTTTTTTTTTTTTAATGTTTATTTATTATTTTTGGGACAGAGAGAGACAGAGCATGAACGGGGGAGGGGCAGAGAGAGAGGGAGACACAGAATCGGAAGCAGGCTCCAGGCTCTGAGCCATCAGCCCAGAGCCCGACGCGGGGCTCGAACTCACGGACCGCGAGATCGTGACCTGGCTGAAGTCGGACGCTTAACCGACTGCGCCACCCAGGCGCCCCAGGCAGCAGTTTTTTAGATACACCAAAAGCACTGTGGCAAGAGAAAAAATAGACAAGTTGGCCTTCATCAAAATTTAGACCTTTGTGCTTCCAAAAATACCATCATGAAAATGGAGACAACCCACAGAATGGGAGAAAGTATTTGCAAATTATGTATCAAATAAGAGATTTGTATCCATAATGTATAAAGAACTCTTGCAACTCAGCAATAAAAATACAACTAATGCAATTTTAAAATAGGTGAAGGATTTGAATAGACATTTTTTCCCTATACAAAAAGCAAATAAGCACACAAAAATATGCTCAATATCATTAGCCATTACTAAAATACCAATAAAAACCAGATGAGATACCAATTTACATTGACTAGGATGGCTGTCATGAAGAAGATAGTGTTGGATGTGGCCAAACTGGAACCCTCATATACTGCTGGTAGGAATGTAAACTGATACAGCCACTTTGAAAAGCAATTAGGCAGTTCTCAAAATTTTAACATGGAGTTATAATTCTATTCCTAAATAAATATCAAAGATAATTAAAAACCTATGTCCACACAAAAACCTGTCTATGAATGTCACAACAGCACTACTCATAACAGCTACAAGGTAGAAACAATCCAAATGTCTACCAACTGATGCATGGACAAACAAAATGTGTTACATTTCTACAACGGAATACTATTCAGCTGTAAAAACTAATGAAATACTGATATGTTACAACACGGATGAACTTGGAAAACATTATGCTAAGTGAAAGAAACCAGTCACAAAATACCACATATAGTATGTTTACATTTATATGAAGTGTCTAGAATAGACAAATCCAGAGACAGAAAGTAGATTAGTGGTTGCCAGGGGAGGGTTGGGGAGGGGGGCCTGGTGGAGAATAAGGAATGACTGCTTTTGACTGCTTTTTTCTTTTTTTTTAATGTTTATTTTGAGAGAGAGAGAGAGAGAGAGAGAGAGAGAGAGAGAGAGAGAGAGAATGAACGGGGGAGGGGCAGAGAGAGAGAGAACTCACACACAGAATCCGAAGCAGGCCCCAGGCTCTGAGCTGTTAGCACAGAGCCTGATGCGGGCTTGAACCCACAAACTGCAAGATCATGACCTGAGCCGAAGTTGGATGCTTAACTGATTGAGCCACTCAGATGCCCCTTTCTTTCTTTTCCTTCCTTCCTTCCTTCCTTCCTTCCTTCCTTCCTTCCTTCCTTTTTCTTTTCTTTCTTTCTTTCTTTCTTTCTTTCTTTCTTTCTTTCTTTCTTCTTTCTCTCTTTCTTCTTTCTCTTTCTTTCTTTCTTTCTTTCTTTCTTTCTTTTTAAAGTTTTTAATATATTTTTAAGAGAGAGAGAGAGAGGCAGAGGCCGAGGGAGAGAGAGAATTCCAAGGAGGTTCTGCACTGTCAGCGCAGAGCCTGAACCGGGGCTTGAACTCAGGAACTGGGAGATCATGACCTGAGCTGGCATCAAGAGTAGGATGCTCAACTGAATGAGCCATCCAGGTGCCTTGGTGGGGGTAATATATTCTAAAATTGATTGTGGTGATGGTTGCACACCTCTGTGACTAGATTAAAAGCCATTGAATTATATACTTTAAATTGATGAATTGTATGATACATGATTATATCTCAATTAAGATGCTTTGAAATATCAGACTACAAGGTTTTAGCCTGAGAAGTAGCAAAAATGATTGAATTACTGTAAAAGTGGGAGTATAAGGAGGAAGACAGTTTGGAGTTGAGTAGAAGTACCAAATTCAGTTTGGGGCTGTTGAGTCTAAGATTTTGGCTGGATATTCACAGAGAAATACTTACAGAAAGCTGCAAATGTGGGGAGTGGGCAGTGCAGGAGTGATGGGGCTAGAGATAAGGACTTGGGAAGTCTTGGTGAGTAGTGATGGCTGAGTTATTGAGCTTATTGGAGTGAGTGGAGATGAAGCAGGTAGAGAAAAGCTACAATAGAATTTAGGGGTAATCACCATTAGAGGATGGACAAAGGGAGAAGAGCCATCAAAGTAGACAAAGGAAAAGAGAGGCAAGAGGAACCAAAAAAGTAGAGATGGGGGTACCTGGTGGCTTAATCGGTAAGCAGCTGAGTTCGACTCAGGTCATGATCTCATGGTTCCTGAGTTCGAGCCCCACATTGGGCTTCATGCTGACAGCAGGGAGCCTGCCTGGGATTCTCTCTCTCTCTCTCTCTCTCTCTCTCTCTCTCTCTCTCTCTCCCTGTCTCTCTGCCTCTCCCCTACTTGTACTCCCTCTCATAATAAATAAATAAATAAATAAATAAATAAATAAATAAATAAACAAACTAATAAATAAATAAATAAATAAAATAAACTTAAAAAAAACTGTAGAGGTGGGAGAATGAGCAAGACCATACATATGTCCAAGGCCAGGAGTGGGGTGAAGGCATAGAGGAAAGGGTAGTAAGAAACAGAGTGTCTGTTAGTTTCAGGAGGAAGCTTCGAGGATCCACTTTTAGAACTGAGGTAGGGACAGGAAGCAGATTATGGGTTTAAGAAGCAGCTAAAACATTCAGCAGAGTCTGGGCAAAAGTGTGTTTGTGTTTTAGGATGTGGTAAAAGGAAAGGTTAGAAAGAGGGGCTGTTGTAGGTGGGGAGCCTAGATCCCAGAGGTTTGCGACAGGGGTGTGGGGACTCTCTCTAATGAGGAGAGGAACCTCTCCTTCCCATACAGAGAAAAGCAAGCAAGTGTAACTGTAGGGAAGAACTGCCCACTGGGCCGATGCCAAACACAACTCATGGGAGAAGCTTTGTATTTATTTATCTGAAAGTACAAGGTGAAGTCATTGCTAAGAGTGAAAGGAAGGGGGGACGTCCCACGTTAAAAGTATTGTTGGAAACTGGTTGCAAATCGGGATGCTTACACCTACTTGTGCCAAACCTTGTCTTACATGTTTTACTTGACCAAATTCAGGCCTCACACACTTAAGTCTTGTCTTCTCGTTTACTCTGCTGTCATCTGGATTCCTCAAACAAGAATGGGGCCCTTCTCCTTACTGTCTTGACTTGTAAAAAGAAGGGTAGTGCTAATGTCCTGCGGTGGGGCTGTCAGGAGGGGCAGAGGGAGGAGTTGGGGTACTTTCCGTGGGAGGGAGGTCCCCAAATAAACATGCCTTTTGGGGCATATAAAATTGCTGCCAACAACACTGCTCTGAGCGATCTTCAGGCACAGACAAGGCCCCCTTACAAAAGGCACAACTTAGGGGGGGCCTGGGTGGCTCAGTCGGTTAAGCGTCTGAGTTGGGCTCACATCATGATCTTGAGGTTCCTAGGCTCTGTGCTGACAGCTCAGAGCCTGGAGCCTGCTTTGGATTCTGTGTCTTCCTCTCTCTCTGCCCCTCTCCTGCTCTCCCTCTGTCTCTCTCTCAAAAAAGTAAACGAACATTTTTTAAAAATGAAAAAAAAAAAAAAGGCACATCTTAGGAAAAGATAGTGCCAAACTTTCTTTATTAAGCATATAGTTTCCTATTTATTTTATCTGTTAATATTCCTGTTACAACCCTACGCTTTGATTTGTCACGGAAGCCACGTGGTGTCAGAAGAGATAAAGGCACAAAGAAGTCCACGGACTGAAGGTCGTGGCAGGAGCCTGCTGACGCCCAAGATACCATTTTGTGGCTTTGTCTTCCATCTTTCTTTCTAGGTACAAGGAATTGAGTCTTTACGGAGTACAGAGGACATACGCTCAGGTGAGCACAGGCAGGGTGGAGGACTCCTGAGAGCAGGGAGACCAGGCCTGCCCTTGGGCAGTTTGGAATCCGGCACAGGGAAAGAGCCGTCAGAGGGGAGACGCAGTTGGCTCACAGCACTGAGGAAGGGTATTAAGAGCTAATGAAGACAGTGAGGCCCAAAGAAGTGAAGTGGCTTTCTGAGATCACACAACACAGTGAGAGAATCGAGTGGTGCACACATTATTTCTCTACGCTGATAGGGAACATGAGTACTGTAAGGAAGGTTCTCCGCGACCTGTTACCCATTTGTGGTGGCATTTATTCCTTTAAAAAAAGATGAAAGAGGTGGGCGTAGCAATAGAATGGATATAGCAATAAACTAAAAACATGCATTAATATGCAGGAAAATTACTTTGGATGCAAGCCTCGTATAGATCCTGTGTGCATATCAAGAAATGCAAATAAACTCTGGACCCTTCACTTCCAACCCTCCAAGCCCAGCCTTACTGGGTGGAGGGAGGTGGGGTTGGTTAATTGGGCTGGAGAAGGGAGTGCTGGTGACGTTATGGGTTTGCATCACAGGTCTGCTCTGGTTTGCTGGGAGTAGTCTTTGGGAGAAGCCACGGCTTATGGCCCGTCTGTGAACACACAGACACGGTCACTCATAGTGTGCTTATATGACCATGCGGCTGGAGGACCATGATTCTGTGGCCAATCACAACACTAGGGAATCTCACCAAATCTCTCACTGACCCGATTTTATATATGGGGACGTTGTAGCACAGAGGGGTTAAAACTTTTTCCAAGATCCTACATCTTGTTATTGGAGTTGAATCCAGGCAATGTTATTCCAGAAGGCAATCTTTTAACCATCACATTAGAGTGCCTCCCTGAGTGAGTGCAAATCTCTGTTATTGGAAAAACAAATGGCTGTGTGGGTCTGCAGTGATACTATTAAATAAGAAGTCTGGGATAATTTATTGACCACATTACAGAGTGCTATTTCCTTTGTGGTAAGCATGTCAGTCTCACATGAGGTGTTTTAATCTGTTTTGCCCAAGGAGAAATGTGGATTTTCACCTCAAGGATTACAGTACAGATCTAAGACCCTTTCTTTCACTTCTAGAATACTCTTTTAATCTCCCCTGCCCCTTACCTTCACCCCAAGCCACCAGGGGGCACACAGAATCAGCTGTTTACCTTGGAAGTTTTAAGGCTCTGGTTTTAAGGATACAGGTGAGTATTAGTCGATGTCTTTAGGGGTCCAGCTGAGGACAGACTAACACAAATGCCAGGTCTCTGCGTGTCCTCAGTTCCATTTAAAAGGTCTGTGCTTCCTCTAGTTCTGGCAAGAGTCTCTCTCACCTGTGGATTTTTTGGTCTTGAGAAACAATGCCCTTTTTATCTGAGTTCTAGGATCATAGTTTAGTTTCAAGTTGGAGCTGTTCTTTTTGCCCTTTACCGTCCCCTGCAGAAGCATCCAGACTTCGATGCTTCTTTCAGGGTGCCAGCACTGACCTCCCTCTCTGTGTGCCCTACTTTCTCTTTCTAACCCTTTCACGGCTGCTCCCCCAAATATGCTCTCACTTGTCATTTTTCTCAGGTTCTCCTACGTGGCTGCAACAAGAAATTCCAACGCCTAACCCAGGATCTCTTGCTTACTGTATCGGTCAGGGCTCAGTTACAGTGAGCAGAATCCATTCTACCTATGTGTTTAAGCAGAAAGGGACTCACTGCAAAGTATTCAAATGTCTTCCAGACTGACTGGAGAGCTGAAGAAACAGAGTCTCAGCTGAGCTTTTAGGAATGACTCCCAGAGCCACACTGCAGACCTGGGTTCATAAGGGAACCACGGCCCATGCTGGGATCAAGAGGCTGTGGAATCAGAAAGCTGCCCGCCTACTGGGAAGAACCAGTGGCAGCTTCCGAGCTTCAGAATTGTGCCATCCCTACCATGTACCTTGCCTCGTGACGACTATGCATATAGGGCTATGACATTAGGACCTGTTACAGCTGTCACAGAAACAACCAATATACTGCAATTGTGGTTGCTAGTCGGGACAGCAGGAGCACAGTTCCTGCCTCATAGTCCTTTTGCTTCTGTCTTCCAACTTTGGTGTGCTGCATCTGATTGGCACAGTCTAAATCATATACCCTGGAATCCTAGCTGCAAGAGACTCTGGGAAATACAGCTTACAGCTTTCCAGCCTAGAAAGAGATGGGGACAGCTACTGAATGAGCCAATCCGGATACTGCTACATTTGCTGACAATGAAGTTGCTTCACTTTAACCTGGTCTCCTTTCCCAGACCCTTACTCCTCCATTAGGGAATGGCCCAAGCACTGATATGCTCTTTCTTCTCACTACAAACACTAAATCTGGTCCCAGCTACAGTGGGGTGGTGTCATTCAATCAGTGTTTATTGGATTCCCTCCATATGTTCTCCTCTTAACATCTAACCTCTTTCATGACGCCTAAATCTGTCTCTAGCATTCACTTTGACCTTTGACCTTTCTCTAGAGCTCCAGTCCTGGATTACTAACTGACCTCCTTGATGTCTCCTCAAGAATGCCCCATCAGATCTCCAAAATAAATGTACCCCCAGGAAACAACCCCTCTTCCCACTTTTCAAACCAACACATCTTACCAAGATTTCTGATTTGTGATTTTTAAATCGGTTCAAGTCCAAACTTAACCTGGCTTCCCCTCTTCCTTACTCCCTGCTTCATCATTGCTAATTCTGCTTCCATGCTATTCACTAATTATTACTTCTCTTTTCTTTTCCCACTTCCATTTTCCTGGTTGAAGCTTTCATTATCTTTAACTCCCATTTCATGGCCCTTGTGGCCATAGACTGTATTTTCACGGCAGACTGTATTCTTCAGAGATGACCCCAACGAGATCTCTTGCCCTACAATCTGGCTGTCCTTAGTGACTTGCTTATAGTCAACAGGATGCACCTCTGAGGCTAGGTCAGTAAAAGCCAAGTGGCTTCTACTTGGTTCTCTTGGAATGCTCACTCTCCAGTTGCGCCCCTCCCCACCTTGAAATACCCCCTCTTAGAACACAGTTGTGAGAAGCCCAAGCCACATAAGAGGTGTCCTATATGTCCTCTGGTCAACAGCCCTAGCTGAAGCCAACTTTCTATTCATCCTAGCCCAGAAGCCAACATGTGAGTAGAGAAGCCTGCAGGTGATCCCTTACCTATTTGAGTTACCCTAGCTGAGGTGCCAGACATCACGGAGCAGAGATGAGCCATCGTCTCTGTGATCTGTCCAAATTCCTGACCGGAATATCCATGAACACAGTGAAATGATTGTTGTTTTACTCCACTAAATGTACGGTGGTTTGCTATACAGCAATAGGTAATCAAAAGAGCCTTCAAATCCATATTGCACTGTAATGCAATCTGATGATTACTTTTCTTTTTTTTTTTTTTCAACGTTTTTATTTATTTTTGGGACAGAGAGAGACAGAGCATGAATGGGGGAGGGGCAGAGAGAGAGGGAGACACAGAATCGGAAACAGGCTCCAGGCTCCGAGCCACCAGCCCAGAGCCCGACGCGGGGCTTGAACTCACGGACCGCGAGATCGTGACCTGGCTGAAGTCGGACGCCTAACCGAGTGCGCCACCCAGGCGCCCCATGATGATTACTTTTCTAAAACACTGAGCAGCTTATATTTTTGCTGGGCTCAGAAGCCTTAAATCTCTCCCCACTGAATATGGAATTAATTGTATGTTTTTCAGGCTTGCATTCAAGATGCCGCATAGTTTTGAATCTTCCTACGTTAGCTTCCACTTTAACCCACTATGTACCTTTCATTCCAGTCTTACTAGATATTAAACCTTCACTTGGCCATGCCTGAAGCTTTCCACCTCCATGAACATTCACAAGCTTTTACTTGAAACATTTTTTTTCTATCTCTATCAAATTCCTTCCTATCCTTCCGTGAAGCCCAGCTTAAATCTCTCATCCTCTAAGACTGTGCTGGCTCCAATATGGGAGCTGACAGCCACATGGGGCTATTCATATTTCAAGTTGACTGATTTAAAAACAATTTTTTTTAATGTTTATTTTTGAGAGAGAGAGAGAGAGAGAGAGAGAGAGCGAGCAGGGGAGGGGCAGAGACAGAGGGAGACCCAGAATCTGAAGCAGGCTCCTGGCCCTGAGCTGTCAGCACAGAGCTCAATGCGGGGCTTGAACCCTCATACCATGAGATCATGAGCTGAGCTGAAGTTGGATGTTCAGCCAACTGAGCCACCCAGGCACCCCTCAAATTAGCTGATTAAATTGCAATTTCAGTTCCTTGATCTTACTGGCAACAATTTAGTACTCAGTAGCCACATCCCATTGGACAGAGTTGCTCTGACAAACCTTCTTAGCATTTCCTTTTTTAATTAATCTCTCCTTTCCCACAGAATGTTAAATTGCAACTTTGGCAATTTTGATTTGAATATTTTGAAAATCATATAATCGACTACTATAAAATTACAATGCACCTTGGTTTTCTACTATTCTTTTTTCAATGTTTATTTATTTTTGGGACAGAGAGAGACAGAGCATGAACGGAGGAGGGGCAGAAAGAGAGGGAGACACAGAATCGGAAACAGGCTCCAGGCTCTGAGCCATCAGCCCAGAGCCTGACGCGGGGCTCGAATTCACGGACTGCGAGATCGTGACCTGGCTGAAGTCGGACGCTTAACCGACTGCGCCACCCAGGCGCCCCGGTTTTCTACTATTCTAATGCATTGCTCCGCATATAGTAGGTGGCTCAAACATTTACTGAGTTGCAAGGAAGCAACGATGAATCTCTCTCTACTAAGGGTTAAATGATCTCTTTGCATCTTTTCCAGTAAAATATTCAACCAACAACACAAATCATATATCTTCACCAATATATAATCTCCCTGAAAAGCTCTTTTTCAAATCATAAATGATTTGGCAGCAGGAGGGGCTCTTGGGAGGGGTATACCAGTGTAGGCTTTTCTATTTCTTTCCAGCAGCTAACTGTTCTAGGGATCTAATTATCTTGGAGTGCATAGTGTGTGGTGTGTGTGTGTGTGTGTGTGTGTGTGTATGTATTTTGTTTCAAATTATGCCAATTTTTTGCCCAGTCCTCATGACATCTTAATTCATACCATTGATCCAATGAGGAATTTCCTTCTCACTATCTCTTCTCTGGCCAAAGAGGATATGGGAATAGCCAATTACCATACTGATGAAATTCCACTCAGTTTAAGGAAAAGTTATTACCAGTCCCCAAATCATTAAGTTCACACAAATAAAATACATAAAATGAAACTCTAAAATTATATGCTGTGTGGTAAGACTATTTTATCGTGTGTGTGTGTGTGCATGTGTGTGGAGAGAGAGAGAGCATTTTTTTTTAAAGTAATCTTTATACCCAACGTGGGGCTCAAACTCACAATCTGGAGATCAAGTCCCATGCTCCACCCACTGAGCCATCCTAATGTCTTGAGAGAGAGAAATTTTAAATCTAACCATTTAAATTTTTTACTTATACAATGAAGCACGGTCATTAGGCATGGGGTAGATCACCTGTGTTCATACACATAGCCTCTACGAGCCCTGTAAACGAGATAAGCTTTGATGATGTTTATACGAGGCACTATGTGTTCATGTCAACAGTGTTTTTTATTATTTCCCTTCACTCATAACCACAGAGTGAAGCTCCTACTAAACTTGAGACATTTTTGAGGTTAATATTTACTTAATCTAAACATTCTATTTTAAATATAAAACCTGGACTCTACCAGAAGCACTTTTTCAGTTACTCAATAACTTTACTTCCATTCGACAGTAACAAATGTTGTTTGTTTGTTTTTTGTTTTTTGTTTTTTGTTTTTTTTAAACCTGTTTCTGAAATAGATGCTGAAAATTAGGACATTGCTGTCTGGTTTTGGATTCAGTGATTTTTGAATGTCTTTGGACCACTCTCCTGACTTAGCTATCCCTTTAGAATAATTATTATTTCACCCATAATAACAATATCTTATGCTTGTTTAGTAAGGGTGGGTTTTTAAGATGCAGAAAGCATTCATTTCTCTTCATATTTTAGAATGGTGCCCTCAGGTCTCAGCATTACTATGAAGCACTTTAGGGAGATGCCTTTGGGGCAGAGGCAAAGCAAAACCCCAGCCTGGGGCATCTCAGTGTGGTCCAGAGTGGGTGTCCTTCCCTCTTGCCTGCTGGGTGAGGGTGCTGTCCTTGTCTTTACCAGGGAGCCTATGCCAAGGGGGTGGTGCCCTGGACTCCCCTATTCTAGCACTGGGAGAGAGTGTTAATAACTTTCCATGTTATTTGCCATAATGGTAATCACTCTTTAGACCTCAAGAAATTAAGAATATGCTGGCTTAAAGGCTTAAATTTAAATCTAAAACAAAGAACTATATAAATACCTGTGCATTATGTTCACTATTGACCTAATTATATATATATAGATATATAGATATATATAATATCTATATATATCTATATATATAAAATATCTATATATATCTATATCTATCTATCTATCTATCTATATATATATATATATCTGCTCTCATGAAAAGTTAATACCATTTTCTTCTAAAACCAGTGCAGGGAAACATGGAGTCCTTTAATTTTCCTAGTTTGATTACGAAATAGTTAAGAAGTCCAGCCCCTGGCATGCACACAGGCATAGCTCTGGCCCCCATGCAAAGGGTCTTGACTCTCTGGGTCTCATTTTCTTCACCTGTGAATTAAGGGATTGTTGTTGGTGTGTTTTTTGTTTTGTTGTTTTTTGGTTTTGTTTTTGTTCTTTTTCTTTGTTTTTTTGTTTTTGTTTTTGTTTTTGTTTTTTGCCTCTGCTTTTCTTTCTGGTTTCCAACACACAATAATAATGCTTTTTTTTTCTTTTGATACATTGAATTTGAGAAGTTTTTTTTTTTCTAAAGTTTCAATTGTGGCAAAAACACAAAATTTACCGTTTTAATCATCCTAAGTGTACAGTTCAGTAGTGTTAAGTATATTCACACTGTTGTGCAACCAATCTCCAGAACTTTTTCATCTCGCAAAAAAACCTCCTTAAACAACTGGCCATTTCTTTAGCCCTGAGCAACCACCATTCTAGTTTTTGTTTCTATGCGTTTGCTCATCCTAGATATTTCATAGAAGTGGGATCATACAATATGGGTCTTTTTAGGGGCGCCTGGGTGGTTCAGTCGGTTAGGCGTCCGACTTTGGCTCAGGTCATGATATCGAGGCCCGTGAGTTCGAGCCCCGCGTCGGGCTCTGTGCTGACAGCTCAGAGCCTGGAGCCTGTTTCAGATTCTGTGTCTCCCTCTCTCTCTCTGCCCCTCCCCCATTCATGCTCTGTCTCTCTCTGTCTCAAAAATAAATAAACATTAAAAAAATATATATATGGGTCTTTTTGTAACTGGCTTCTTTCACTTAGCTTAATGTTCCCAAGTTTCATCTGTGTTGTAACATGTGTCATAATTTCCTGCTTTCTAAAGTTTGCAATAATTTTTTTTTTTTTTAAGAAAACTTGCATCTGAAGGTAGATAAGATCATTAAATTCTAAGGAGGAGACTGGCCTTGGGCACCTAGGTGGCTCAGTCAGTTAAGCATCTGACTTTGGCTCAGGTCACCAACTTGAGGTTCATGGGTTCAAGCCCTGAATTGGGTTCTGGGCTGACAGCTTGGGGCCTGGAGCCTGCTTTGGATTCTGTGTCTCCCTCTCTCTCTGCCCCTTCCCCGCTGATGCTCTCTCTCTCTCTCTCTCTCAAAAATAAATAAACATTTAAAAAGAGAGAGAGAGAGATTGACAGGCCTTGAAATCCAATCTGCCATTTTATGGATGTGAAATCTGAGTGAGGCCTAGAGGAGTGACTTGTGCAAGGTCACCCAGCAGGTTAGCAGAGCAGACCTGGACAGAACTTAGGACAGAACTTGGGCAATTGTGGCACAAGTAAGTACCCCCTCCCCCCTCCACCACAGGAGTTGTGGGGCTGCATTTCAGGACATTTTAAAAGAAAGGTGAAGGGGTTTAAAACAGCATTAGGTAAAGGGAAAATAGCATCAATTGTGCTGGAAAACAAAGTGTGTCCCTGAGCATGTGGGGCAGGGTTGCAGGGAAGGGGTTGGGGCAGGAGGAAGGGATGGGAGAGGTGATATTGGGACGGGGCAGTGAAACCGGAGGAAGAGGTAGCAGTGGAGGGAGGGACAACAGAGGTTGTGGGGAGGGAAGGGGAGGAACCAGATGGGAGCCTAGAGAGGAGAAAGAGCCAGACTTTAAAAGAGTAGTGATGGGGCGCCTGGGTGGCTTGGTTGGAAAAGCATCAGACTGTTGATTTCGGCTCAGGTCATGATCTCACAATTCAAGAGTTCCAGCCCATATAGGACTCTGTGCTGAGCCTGGAGCCTGCTTGGGATTCTCTCTCTCTCTCTCTCTCTGCCCCTCCCCTTGATTTTGCATGCATGATCACTCTCCCTCTCTCTTTCAAAATGAACATTAAAAAAAAAAGAGGCTAGTGAATAAATGCAAATACTGCTTCCCTAAAGCATCTAAATTAAGGTGACCTCAGGCCCACCTCCTCCAATCAGTTAAGTTTAGTGAAAAATCATGGAGTCTTCTATTGTCCCCCTCTGTCCCCCAACACCTGGCTATCTGTGTTATGGGTCTTTAGAATAGAATAAAAGCTTTAAGTCTTAGATTGCAAATAACTAGTTAGGTAACACATGAATTGACACACTGCCCATTAAAGTACAATCAACCAACCTTCAACAGTTGCAAGTGATTTTTATCAGACTTTCTTGCTTGGGAGTGGGGAGAACAGGTGGGTTGCTGGGATTTCTAGAAAGAGTGCTATTAATTGTGGTGCGAACAGAGAAACCCCGAGTAGGGACACCTGTGTACTTCTGCCTGGCATCATCTGCCTGCAGTTGCTGTAGGCCTGGGTATTTGGAGGCTGATCTGCCTTGACCAGAACAATAGGAATGTGGGCCCAGAAGTTCAGGCAGCTTATGAAGACTTTACCTTTCAACCCAGTTAATTCCTTTCACGAGGAAGCGTTGTCCCAGATGATTCATAAATAGTGGTTTCAGGCAACACATGTTACATAATATGTGTTTTTATGGATACCCAGAATATATTCGAGCACACCTCTGGGAACTGTAACTCGATGTGCATTTATTTTGAGAGTCTTTGTTTTCTAAAAACGAATTCTTCAAAGACTTGCAGAAGAGAGCAGAAGCCACCTTTATGGTGGACCCAATTTTCTTTCCCTGCCATGCCGTAACTCCTGGCTGGCTATAAAGCTATCAGGCTCATTTCCATATCAAACAAAGAGGAGGCAGGAAAATACTCCCCGGATAGACATAAAAAGACACATTACTGGAGATTGTCTAAGAACTTGTTTTTATGGCCAAAATTAGCAAATTATTCACAGTGATAGGTGAGTTGGATGACAATAGTGTTTAAGAGAACAAAGTTGCTCATTAGGACTTCGACCCCGAATCTGCCCCAGGGTGGGTCCCCAGCTGCCAGAACATCTATGAATACAGACGGCCAAGAGGCTATAAAAAAGAAAGAGAGGCAGCCAGGAAGTCTGCCACTTACCCAGATGCAGCTACCAGAAAATGCATTCCAGGGCTCATTCCTGCAGCTGCCCAGAAGGCTCCGTGGGTGGCCACTGTGTTAATGTGGGGGCACACGTGGCTCCCATCTTGCTAGCGGTCCCAGGGAAACTGGGGAGCTTCAGACGCCCAATATCTATTTCCTTTCTTGATTTGAAACTCTTTTGGAGGTTTTGGAGACTTTCAGCAGAAACCTGAGCTGCCAGCTGCCAAGCAGAAGTGCTCGATTTCTTGACCTGCACTTAATCAATACCGATCTAATAACCCCTTTGAAAACGTTAACGTACGTTGGGTTGCGAGGTGGTGAAAACCCGCGTGGCACCTTTCTGTACGAGATCTGTCCCAGAGACAGTTTATCACATGGTAAACCAGTGTTAGCCACCTGGGACTCAGCGACCCTTCCTATGAGGCCATGGTAAAAGATTCAATAGACAAGGCCTTGAAACCGGACCTAGTAACTGGGGCCTCCAGGAGGGGAGGGAATTCTTAATGCAGGACCAGCAATCTGTCTGGGCATCTGGGCTCAGACTTCCAGAGGTAACATCAGCAAGGAGCCCGGCCAGACGAGCGAATTGGGGATTTACGCTGCTGCTTGCTGCCCATTCCTTCCACTTTAGAACTTCCCTCCCTCTCCTCTTAATGAGGAACTGTCTGGTGTCCTGGTCTCTCAGGGACATGTCCTCTGTCAGGTGACAGCTAGGGGATCTCATAAGCTTCCTTTTATATTCTATTAGGGGCTCTAGAAGACAATACCTCACCTTGAAGAGCGCCTGCAACTGTAGGATTGCGGGCGCGCTGGCTCAGAGGTGCTCAACCCTGGCTGCAGGTGAGAATCATCTGGGGGAGCTTTTCAAGCATATTGATACCCAGGTCCCACCCCAGCCTAATTAAGTCAGAATCTATGAGGCCCAGTCATTGGCATTTCAAAAAAACTTTTATTTTGAAATAGTTACAGATTAACGGGAAGTTGCAAAAACAGTACAGAGATGCTCCATTACCCTTCATCCAGTTTTCCCAACGATTATTTACCTATAGTACATAAACCCAGGAAATTCACATTGGTACAGTGTGTGAGAGTAGTTCTTTGTCGCTGTGCCACATGAGTAGATTTGTGTGGCCACAACAATCAACATACAGAAATATGGAACGATTTCATCATTGCACACCTCCTTCCTGCCATCCGTACAGTCCCACCTAGTCCCCATGCCTGGCCACCCCAACCACTGGCAGCCTCCAATCTTCTCTTCACCTTTCTAATTTTGTAATTTTGAGAATACTACGTAAGTGGAATTGTACAGTGTGTGACCTTCTGGTATTGACTTTTTTTCCCCACTTAGTGTAACGCCCTGAAGAGCCGTTCAAGCTGTTGCATGTATCAAGTTTGTTCCTTTTTATTGCTGAGTTGTGCTCCCTTGCACAGACGTAACGGAATTTATCCATTCACTTCTTGAATGCCATGTTGGTTGTTTCTGGGATTTGGTTATTACAAGTAAAGCCGCTATAAAATTCATGTATAGGTTTTTGTGAAGACAGTTTGCATTCCTCTGGGGCACATTTCTCAGAAAGCTTCTCAGGTCATTCCAATGGGAAGCAAGACCAGGAACTCTCAGACCAGGGGAAAGTAAAAAAGTGGCTACCGGATGTCTCAAACATTTCTTAAATACTCTGAGACATTGTGCTCCCTGTGTGGCAGGGAGTCTAGAAGAGTAAGTAAGTGCATGCGTGCTGGTGTCAGACTGCCCGGGCTCATACTCTGGCTCCACCACTTTATGGCTTGACCTCTGTCTCACTAGCTCATCTATAAAATGGGGCAGTAACACCAACCTCATAGTAGTGTTGTGAGCATGCAATGAATATTGCTATAGCCTGAATGCTTGCGTACCTCCCTCCAATTCATATGTTGAAGCCCTAATCCCCAAGGTGATGATGGTATTTGGAGTGGGGCCATTAGGAAGTAACTAGATTTAGGTAAGGCTGTGAAGGTGGAGCCTCCATGATGGAATTAATTCTCCTGTAAGAAGAGACCGGAGAACTTGCTCTCCCCTTCTCTCTGCCATGTGAGGATCCAGCAAGATGGCAACCTCTGCAAAGCAGAAGAGAGCTCTCACCAGGAACAGAATTGGTTGGCACCTTGGTCTTGGACTTGCCCAGCCTCCAGAGCTGTGAGAAATAAATTTCACTCCGTCCATGGTATTCTGATACAGCAGCCAAATCTGATTAAGATACATATAATTCAGCTATATTTCACGAAGAGGCTCAGAACATATTAATAGCTCAATAAATGGTAGTGCGTATTATTGCCAGGAACTGCATTTAGGTCACACGAGGTTCTGGCTTAAAACTCAGTGGCTGTCAAGCGCCTCCCTTCAGCTTCTGCAGGCAAGCCTTGGTGAACTTGGACAGCCATATCCTGCTGTGGACCTTTTGCTCATGCTGACAGCTGACGTGAGGTGAGAGTGGCGGCACTTCCTCCTGAGAGCCACCCACTGGTTCCTGCCCCTCCGCTGAGCTCCACAACACCCTAGTTACCCATCTCTCTTAGGAGACTTTCTTTTTTTTTCTTATAGACTTTCTGTTGGATATCGCAATCGCCTCTTAACATGGCTGCCTCCATCATACTAACACTGTGGGCTCCTTGGTGTCTCCTGGGCATGGGTCTTGATCACCGTCAAATCTCCAGGGCCTAGACTCATGCTTGTCAGTCAGTTCTCATTAAATACACATGAACGAAAGAAGAAATGAATGAACCAAGGGTTCTGTTATCCTGTGTGGCAGGAAAGGACTTAGCCCTCAGTTCCCTGAGAAGGTCCTGATCTCCTTCTTTAGGGTGGGAGGGGCCGAGGAGGCCTGAGCAGAAGGCAGAGCCTTGAGTTAGTCACTGACTCCCCTGCTGGGAGCTTCAAGGCTATCTGGGTCGGGGTCACACGGTAAGCCCTCGGACTAAACATGACTGGCTGGGCGACACAGGCAAGAGTACCAGCACAAGGATCATGAAGGCCACCAGAGCAGAAAAGGCTGGGATTTCAAGTTAGAAGAGGCAGATTCATGCTGGGTGACTTGGAGTAAATCAAGTAACCTCTCAGCACCTGCATTTATGAGGACAATAACTGCTATTATACCTTAGGCCAGATTCTGGAGCTGGACTCCCTGGGTGTGAATCCCAGCTCTGCCACTCACTACTTTGTGACCTTGGATACTTTACTTAGCCTCTCTGTGCTTCATTTTCTCATCTGTAACTTGGGGATAATAACAGTACCTACCTTAGAGGGTTACAATGATTAAGACAGTTCATAAATGTAAAAGGCTTAGAAAATTGCATAAAATTAATGTCAACTTAAAAATTTTAAACATATAAATAAATACAGTTAAAACCAAAGCCATGTTGCTAATGATGCTGGCAGGGCTTCCTGGAAAAGACTTTGTTTGCTATTTTAGCCTCCATTCACAATTCTACACTCTGATAAATATATAGAAGGGAGCTGTTGGACACCACATAACCAATCCGCTCAGGAGGCACCAGAAGTTGCTACCATCTGATGTCTGTCTTGTGGCCGCATGAAAGAAGTTGGGGGTATAAGTCCAGTTCCTGGTGGACAGGTGTTTGAAACCCAGAGCCATCCTAACAATTGGCACCCTTGGTGAGGTCTCCGCAGACAGGCAAGGATTAAGTCGAGGGGAGACAGACAGAACTGCTCTTCCCCCTGGAGCCAGTGGCCCCAACAGGGCAGGGCTGAGGCTGAATGACAGAGATTAGGCAACCACAGTGAAAACCTCCACTGTTCTCTGGGCTCTGCTTTGCAGAGAAATCTCAAGTTCTGGTCCCCAGAGTAGTCAATCCGGTAACTTTCATAGATCCTGTCATATTCACATTATCCTTCCATCTGGCCACAACTGTTCCAAAGAATGAGAGGCATCTTTTTTATTATCAAAAGAATAATATAATTAATGCAAGGTTTTAGGATCTGAATTCTGCTGTCAGAAATGAAATAAAAAAGCAGTGCCCTGTAATTTACCTTTTCTTTAGCAGTTTTTATTTTAGTCAAAGAAAAGAGAATGCCAGAAGGAAAGGAGTTTTGAGGTATCTTGCTCTTTTTTTCTATTAGGAGTTCAATTTTAGTGTATTGATTTTTATTAATATATAGAGACTTTCAGAACCCAAGTAGAGTGTATAGTCAAAATGAGTGACATGGTAAGAAAATACCTCCCTCTGAAATTGAAATGACATGATCATGTATGAGATTATTACATCTTTGAAAGTCTCTCAAACTACCAAGAAATTATTTGCACATATGGCTGATGAAACCTGTTTCTCCCAGCTCATGTGAACATGTGACTACCACAGGATGATTAGTGGTGTTTTGCCTGCCCAGCGACAATGTTGTAAGGTCAGAGGATCATGGTCACCAGAGCAGAAGGTTGGAAACAATCTTGAAGGATGAAGTATTTGTCAGTCATAAGAAGACGGTTGCTCTGCCAGTGGACACAAGTGGCCTGCTTTCTAGGAAAACATATCCCCGGGCAGGGGGCGGGTGGGGGAGCCGGTGCAGACTCTGATCAGCGAAGGTTGGGGGTCTATGCACACCTTGTCTGGCCGGCCATGGTTGTAACACAGGTAGTTCTCAGCCCGCACTTTGAGAAATGTGCTTACTGCTTTTCTAGCTCATTGATTTCATCCTCCAGAGCCATCTTGATCCTCTTAGAGTTTGCTCAGTAGGTTTTCCTACCGACCGGAAATTGGTATCCTGTTTTATAAATGGGTCTTCTGCAAGAGTAGGTGGAAAGAAGTTTCAACTTGCCTAAAGGCCTCGCTGTTCAACAGAGGTGCATAGGGTGTGTGGGTTTGGAGCCAGAAGAGGGGGAGACAAGGCGCTCCTTCTGTGTTTCACAGACTTTTGTGACTTCACAAGAAGGAAAGGCTCTTGACTTAAAACATTCTGAAAACCATTCGGTTATATTTATCAGTCAAGTAGTCCATCCCTTTTGAATGTTTGTAATTATGTTAATTGTAGCAATTAAACTGGAAATAATTTAGTTTTTGCATGCACTTCTAATTTGTTCACTAATTTGTTAAACTATTCTTTTAAATGTTAAGAATTTAACTGTTACTGATTATACAATTTAAGAATTTTTCCTATTAGAAAATGCCTTCTATAAACATAGAGGGTTCTTGCACTGTGTTTTTTTTTTTTAATTATTATTGTTGTTTTTGTTGTTGTTTTTAATTTCAGAGTTTCCTGGATATTTGGAGAATTCTGAAATTAATGACATTTCTTGACAGTCCTAAGAAAACGTATAGGTCACTATTTATTTATTTATTTATTATCTTTTAATGGGCTTCATTTTTCATCATTCCTAGTTTTTCATTAGAAGAAACTTTTGCTTCTGTGTTTGCTAGGAATGTTATGGTCCACTATCTCAGGAGTGAGATAACTAAAAAAAAAAAAAAAAAAAAAAAAGAGAGAGAGAGAAAAAAGATGTCAGCTATAGCATTTATTCATGGGAAAACGTAAAACATTAAGGAAGCAGCATAAATATGAGGAATTATTTTATTACAACTGCTACTTGAGTGCCACTAAGATTATTCCCAGGGTATAGGTGCTCCCTTTCCCATGGGCCACTCCGTGGATCACTGCTTGGGCCACCGTCACTGCTGGGGCTCTGCCTGGCGGCTGTGAAGGTGACATGGTCAGCCATGGCAGTGAGGGTCTAAGACCATGACCCAGGCAGCAACTCCGGATGTTTGACTCAGCGACAGACACAGATCCTCACTTGGTCAACCTGAAGACACTGAAAATGGCAACTCGTCCCAAATCCCATAATGTTCACTAGTCCCCTATCACTTGTTGATCTGACACTATTGGAAGAAAAATAAAGTTTAATACCCTATAGAGAAACAGATGAATTTTCCTGCACATGTAAAATCCATGAATTTGTTCATTCTTTTATTCACGGTGAACTACGTTTCTACATTCTGGAGAATCTGACGACTTGGTGACAGTATTTAAATTGACTTTCGTACCTGTAGGTGGCTCACAAGACAGAAATAAAGGTGTTAAAGTTTTGGACGTAGGGACTGGAATTAGTTGACAGGATCCACCTTCTAGTCATGAGATCAACCTAGTTTGCAGACGGTGTTAATGCTTCTCTTTCTATAAGGTAAAAGCTCCATTTCTTTATTTTTTCCCCACTTGAAACTGTTTAATCCCAATAATTTAGAAAAGCACTCTAATGTATAAGGATAATACATCGGCTTTCTGGAAGATCACCCTTTGGTGAGGTGAGGGGTTAAACCAGTGACTGGAAAAGAAAAATGATGCAGTGAAAAGCCAGAAGCATGCTAAAGGTTGCCTGAAACGACTTGCAATTGCTTCTATCTCTCTTCCTCAGGGGCTTTCCACTGAAAGTGGAGGGCAAGTTCCTCCTCTCCTACATTTAATCATCAGACTCATCTGCATCATTTAGGTTTTTTGTTTGTTTGTTTGTTTTTTAGTTGGATAGACCAAGCCTAAACATTCTGAGGTGGAGGGCTTTATGTTTACAGCATTTTTCCTTTTATACAGTGAAGAAGTTATGAGGTTATACAAGCTCTCAGAGCACTGAATCTGGTCTGTCTTGTGCACCTCAGTATCTACAGTTCCTGGCACAGTGTGTGGCCCATAGTAGGTGCTCATTAAAAATGTGTTGAATGAATGGTGGTCTGGTGTTACAGTCTAGAGGAAGTACCCGCAAACCCCAAACGAAGTATAATTTATCTGAGGCATTTCACAAATTATGGCAATTGGGAAATTAGAAGTGGCACTTTTAATTTTGGGGACTAGCTTGATAACTGGACTTATTCTAGATGACTGAGCTAACTTATTCCAAGCAGAATTACTTATTATGACTTTCTCCATCACCTATACTTTTCTGTTTAGAAGATACACATCACCAGCAAGCAGTCCCCAAAACAACCAAGCTGAAGCTAAGCAAAATTAACTAAATATAATGAGAACTGCATCTGCTTTAGGCATCTAAACAGGTGTCCCTAATGTCTCCTAATTTAAAAAGAGTTTATATTTTATTGTTTAATTTGTTTGTTTAAGACAAACACTCTAGGATCTATAATAGGCCTGTGGACAGAATAAAGCTTTGTCAAATGGAAATGGCTGTTGCTCAGCTGGGAATCGCTGAAATTTGTAACAAGGGTTGTGTTTGTGGCCAATCAGGGGAGAAGTTTTGTAAATAAGCACTCTCTCTCCTAAATGAGAGTTGCTGTGTAACTAACTGGCAGGGAAAATGCCAATTTGACAAAATATTTTAGGCACAAAAGCAGAATCATCTTAAGTCTTATCCTGAAAATAACTTGACATGAACATTCCCCAAGGTCTTGAGCTGGGCTCTGTAATTTACATGACATGATTAGGAGGGTTGTATGCCATTTTAGACTAATTATGTAAGTGGGAAGGAATTTGCTCCTTCATTCATGATGACAAAGTATTTACTGTCTATGTGTACTAACTTCCAATAAATGTTTAGTTTGCTTCTTTTTGTAGCTGTGGATAGGTGCCTTAAAGTGCTGCTAATTTGTCAATGAGCCTTAAACACGATAACCAGGCATCCCTTTTTGAAGCATCAAAATTAAAATCCCAGATAAGGACACAATCACAGACAAGGCACCAATACAAAATACACTTCGCCAGTAGTTAGTCATCTAATTTGGCAGAGAGGAATTTGTTTTTGTTGCTGTCCCCTTAAAAGATACAATGATGATAATACAGTTGATTGGATTTTTCCCCTTTAACTTTTCAGAAGGTTTCCAGGCTTTACTACTTGGCAAAGACAATTTGGGACAGATTTCTTTATTTTCTCCTCTGGCCTAAAACGAAAAACCCCCACTTTCCAAACTGTTACCACCGAAGAGTTTATTAAATGGCTGAAAAAGACAGCTGGTCCCACCATCTGTTAAAATTTTTCAGGGGCCAAATAAAACAGGTTACACCTTTAGCCATGCCAAGTCTTGCAATACCCCCTTCCTCTCACAGCCTGGGGAGGGCTAATCTGAATTTCACGCTCTGATTTTGCTATTGCTAATGCCTGAGCTGCTTATGTAGCCTCTCCATGTTGTTTCTATTACCTCTCTTTTTTAGGTACAAAGCTATTCTCACATTTCAAGCAAGCTTATTTGCAACCCATTACCTTACACCTCTATAGTCTTGTATAGTTACACCCAGCAACTAGGAGGAAACCCACAGATCCCTAACTAATTTCTGACTTTTCAAGCAAAAGGATAGAGCCAAAAGTATGTTTCCGTTGTTTTGCAACCATTTTTCTATAAATGCTAATGGAGGTAATTCAGATTTTGGAACAAAGGCTTAGCTCAGGACACATTGCAGGTGTGAAAGGGTTGAAACAAAAGAGATGCTAACCCTAATGGTATTTCTTGTCATTAACAATTCTTTGATGTTCACACTGGAGCCTCCCTTTTATCTTTTAGTTTTTCAGCCATCTTTGTTAACACTCAGCTCAATTGAATCTTTTTTTTCTTAACCTCCCCCTGTCCTTTAAAGACGTCTGCAAAATGTTTATGCTAAGTTAGTTTCCACCGCATCTTTTAGTACCAAGGCAAAGTAAAATGAGATAGATAAAGCCTGTGAGGTTATTATTAAAACATCAGTAAGTTTCTATCATTAAGCTGAAGGGGAAGATCAATAAAAAAGGAGCACTTAATGTTACTTTAATAAGGATGAGTTTCCTGTAACAGGATTTGGGATTAACTTTAGTATCACTGAAGAGGGCTTTACGATAATGTCGTTGCTGTGATGAGAAGAGTTTGACTTGCTTTTACCCAATTAAACAGTTTGCAAATACTTTGAATGTACTTGATCTATTATTTCCTGTTTTACTGAAAGCTTTCATGGTACAACATATTTTAAGAATATTTGACGCTATCTCTTTCTTCCTTGTCGATGAGGCCCTGGCAGGCTGCCAAAGACTTCCTAAGGCAGGTTTGCTTCTGTCTGTCCTTCTGTCCACCGAGAATTGGGGAAGGAGGAGGTGAGATGACAGGGAGTGGAACTGTAGCCTCAAGAAAAGTTGAACTCGCTTTGATGACAGCAACATGTAGGGAACAGTCAACACCACATAATATACCGTCCTAAGCTAGTCAGCAGCAGTCTCTGCGACTGCAGCCTGGGCGCAAAGTAGAATCATATGTTTCCCACAAAACGGTCTGGCAGATCTTACTGTTCATTCGTACATTTTGCATTGTTTTGAATAAAGCAGAAATGTTTATTCATTGCTTCTGAATTAATACACCTTTCCTTTTAACTGCTGGAGGGGACGGATTGTTTAACTAGTTAACTCTTTAGTATAAGCGGGGGTCTCTCTGGACAGTTAACTTATTTTTACTTGAGCACTCATGTTTTGGCAAGTATTCGTTTGGAACTGGTTTAATACTGTGGTTCAGAGCTGTAACAAACCGGGCAACTCCCTCAGCCTTTATATATAGTTCAGCCCCAAATGTCAAATGCGAGGGAGTAGATAATAAGAAAAGATAAAATACAAATTAATGTTAACAATGTATCTATTTTATGATTTTCCTCTCATATTAGTTAATAATTCTTAGCATTTATATGATGCTTTTCATCTTCAAAGCACTTTACAAATGTTAGCTAATTAACTATGAGGTAATGAGGCCTGGATAATAATGCTGCAGTAAATCTTCTCTAGCTCAGATTATGAAGTAAAAATAGAGATGTATGTATTCCTACTTTTTTTTTTTTTTTTTTTTTTTTTTTAGAGCATTAGGTGGATCCTAGAGATTTTGTGAGTCTGAGACTCGGGCAATTTATCTTCGATGTAGAATGTATGTTTCTCTGTAAAAAACCTTGGGCAATTCAGATGCTCATGAACTGTAAGGATTTTCCCATCTGGCAGGTGGTTGGCAAACTTTTTTTTCATCCTAGCTTTGTCTGTTCTTATTTCTCGTCACTTTCACCTGATCTTTCTCTTCTTGTCTAATAGAGAAAGGTTCAAAGGGAAGGACATTTACTATGAGGAATTAGGGACAGACACCGATTCTGTTTTTTCCCAAAATTTCCCACGTGGTTTTAGTTTGCGATCTGCACGCTAACACACTCGTGTTATTTTACATTGCTTTGTATGATGGTGCTCGTGCCGGCAAATTTCATTAGTTTAGAATGGGGTATGTGTGCACTGTAGACAGTCTGGCTGGTATGAGGCCTAAATTATAGAAATTTTCAAGAAAAGCATACTTTATTCAACATAAAGTACCATCTGATATAAAACAGACTCTAGTAAGCAAACGAAGTCATTACTGAAAGCACTGTAGTTCATGGCAGACTTCTATTACAAACTACAAGCACACTGCTTTATGAGAATGAATTGCTTGCTGCACTCACGCTCTGAGTGCATGTCGTATTTCCCTGAACTCTTAATTTGGAAAAGCTACTAAAGTTAGTCAGATTCTTCTTATTCATGAATTAAGACTCTGACAATTCAGAGGGAATTTTATTTGAACCACGGCAAGTCCTATATACTCTAAATTAGAAAAATTTAATTTAACAAGGATTTATCCTATTTGTTAAATGCTTTCCCCTCCTCTTTCCAGGATTTATATATTGGTCTGTGTCTACCTACCCCAAACACAAGGTTGACAAATAGAGGGCTCCAGCCTTGGACCTCTGTCCTCCTGAGACTTGGGGAACACGCTGAAACTATTTGGTTTTTGTTTTTGTCTTTTAATGTTTATTTATTTTTGAGTGAGAGAGAGAGAGAAGGACACAGAGAGAGAAAGCACGAATAGAGGAGTGGCAGAGAGAGAGGGAGACACAGAACTTGCAGCAGGATCCAGGCTCTGAGCTATCAGCACAGAGCCTAACGCGGGTTTCGAACTCACTAACGGTGAGATCATGACCTGAGCCTAAGGTGGACCCTTAACTGACTGAGCCACCCAGGTGCCCCCACGTTTATACTATTTGGAAAAAGCCAGATGATGACTACATCTGTATAATACACTACAATGTTCATATGATGGATTATTTTTTCACTTTTCAGTCTGATTGTTTTAAAGTCCTGAACACCAAGTACCAGCCTATATGCTTTTACAATAATAATAAATCATCAAAGAGAAGAATCAATTGCTATAATATTCCGAGTCTAGTTCTATACATGCCTTAGTGATATGGCCTCTTTACCAAACTAGTGCCTGGTGACAGATTGTACATAAAATGTACTGTCATTGTCAAATTAGTATCTCTCAAAGAAATTAATTGCCCACTTAACTTGTAATGACATAACTTGATCAACTGGAGCTTACAATATGCTGGTCAGGGAGAAGCGTTTCTATCATAAATCACGACCTCGTCCCCAGGCTTTTATCCGTAAGAATAGATACCCTTAGCTTGTTGTGTCATCAGGATGGCTCCAGTCTTCAGATGGGGGTGGGGGTGGGGTCAGGAAGGAGGAGAAAAAAACTGAAATTAACCCTTCTCATCAGTGACACCTACCCCCCTCTTTCCCATTTGCAGGGGGAAAGGAATGGACCCCAGTGAGGAAGGGAACTGAACCAAGTGCTTTCATATTATTTCAATGAAATCTCTCAACTGAATTCACTAACTGATTTCCCTTCTGTTGAGACGATCAATTTCTACATTTTGGAGAAATATTCTTAAAGCATTCCTAATCTGCTTTGCTTGCTTTGTGGTTACCCTTGCTATCTCTGTATATTTTTACTCTAGAAACTTGCTGTAGCCTGCAAGAAGCATGGAGATTTAGCATAGATTTGATTACCAAGAAAGGCTTAATCCCTGGCCTCCTTTTCTCGGTCCCTCCCCCAAATCTGCCACTCCCTTCTTTCACTAGAGCAGAATCAATTTAGATGGAGAATCTTGCAGCAGTGGGAAAGCAGTATGAGTACACAGTGGACTACTGTGTGTATATGTTGACGTGGAACTGGCCAGGATAAGTTAGTGATTCAAAGATGCCATATACTACGAGCAATATAACACCATTTTATGTTTTAAAAGCTTATATAGGCTGGGCTCTGTGCTGACCACTCAGAGCCTGGAGCCTGTTTCCGATTCTGTGTCTCCCTCTCTCTCTGCCCCTCCCCTGTTCATGCTCTGTCTCTCTCTGTCTCAAAAATAAATAAATGTTAAAAAAAAAAAATTAAAAAAAAATAAAAAAATAAATAAAAGCTTATATAGGCTGAAGAAAAGCATGAAGAAGTGTATTAGTTCAATGTTTTATAATAAGGATACAGACTTTTAAAATCATATGCTCTTGACCAACTCTCATACTGTTCAAATCTTAGCTCAAATGTTCCTGGTTCCATAGGACCCACCCTGACCACCTTGTTAGGCTGCAATCCATTCTCTGCTCTCCCCATTCTCCATGTATCATCTTCAAACATACTTAGAGTGACCAATTCATTGACCAAATGGAACACTTTTGAAGGTGAAAGGGAGCGTTAACTGGAATGGGGTGGAGACAGAACAATATATATAATCTGAGACTATCTTGAACAAACCACCAGAATGTTTGGTCACTCCAGACACACTATGTAGTTGATTTATTTATTGTGCTGCTTGCTTATTGGCTGTCCCTCAACCTAAACAAAGCTCCATGGGAGCAAAGGGGCAGAGCTTTTGGTCTGTTTTTGTTTTGTTTTTTTAACATGGGATGTTTTACAAATTTGCGTGTCATCCTTGTGCAGGGACCACACCAATTTTCTGTGTATTGTTTTAGTTTTAGTGTACATGCTGCCAAAGTGAGCATGCTTTTTGTCTGTTTCTATCTATTGGCTTATTGGTGCATCCCAAGGCCTAGAACAGCGCTTGGCACATAGGAAGTGTTTGATCAAGATTCACTGAATGGATGAATACAAGAATGAATGGACAAATACACTGAATGAATAATATATGAAATTCATTTTGGGACACGTTATATAAATGTGGAAGGGTGTTCTAAGCTAAGTCATAAGGCTGAGTCTTTGCCATACCCATGGCACTTTGTTGCATGTTCTCCGCATAGTAAGAATATGCTAAATGTTTCCTGATTAAATGAATATTTAGTTTGGGGGCGCCTGGGTGGCGCAGTCGGTTAAGCGTCCGACTTCAGCCAGGTCACGATCTCCCGGTCCGTGAGTTTGAGCCCCGCGTCAGGCTCTGGGCTGATGGCTCAGAGCCTGGAGCCTGTTTCCAATTCTGTGTCTCCCTCTCTCTCTGCCCCTCCCCCGTTCATGCTCTGTCTCTCTCTGTCCCAAAAATAAATAAAAAAATGTTGAAAAAAAATTATTTTTAAAAAAATGAATATTTAGTTTGGATTCTGGTAAATTCTCAGAACACCCATCCCTGTTAAAAAAAATTTTTTTAATGTTTATTTGCTTTTGAGAGAGAGAGAGAGAGAGAGTGTGTGTGTGTGTGCCCTCACACATGTGCACGCATGTGTGAGTGGGGGAGGGGCAGCGAGAGAGGGAGACACAGAATCCCAAGCAGGCTCCAGGCTCTGAGCTGTCAGCACAGAGCCTGACACGGGGCTTGAACTCACGAACCATGAGATCATGACCTGAACCGAAGTTGGACGCTTAACTGATGAACCACCCAGGTGCCCACCCATCCCTGTTAAAATGAGTAATTCAAAATATATTACAAAATCTAACACTAATGCTATTTTAGCTGATGTCCTATTTTCCTTCTGTTAAACAAAATTCAGCTGAGCAAATGTGAAGATCTAATTGGCTTTATTCAACAATTCATGAGTCAGGCAGTATACCATCTAGCAGATAGAAGGGAGCTCATAGGGTGCTTGACTGGTGCAATCAGTGGAATGTGCAACTCTTTTTAAAAAAAAATTTTTTTTTCAACGTTTATTTTTATTTTTGGGACAGAGAGAGACAGAGCATGAACGGGGGAGGGGCAGAGAGAGAGGGAGACACAGAATCGGAAACAGGCTCCAGGCTCCGAGCCATCAGCCCAGAGCCCGACGCGGGGCTCGAACTCACGGACCGCGAGATCGTAACCTGGCTGAAGTCGGACGCTTAACCGACTGCGCCACCCAGGCACCCCACGGAATGTGCAACTCTTAATATCTTGAACCCCACATTGGGTGTAGAGATTACTTAAAAAATAAAAAATCTTAAACAAAAACAAACAAGAAAAAGAAAGGAGCTCCAGGGAGCTGTACAAAATGGAAGACTTTTATAGGCAGAAGGAGGTGGGGCAAGAGAGTTATTCTAGCAAAGAATGGATTATTTCAGGCAAAGTCACCTTCCTTTGGAGGAAGGCTGGGGTCTATTAGGCAGATTACCTCACTAGTGCTGAACAGGTAATTCCAGATTGACTGGTTAAGATTATATTCCTGGGGGAGGCTGAAACTGCAGTTAGGTTAGGTATTAAGTCTTGGTTTGCTGGCATGGGGTTTAGCACAAGTGACTCCATTTTGAGCTTGTTGTTTCTTTCTTTCTTTCTTTTTTTGTTTTAACACTTCATTAGTATGGATAAATGAGAATGGATTTACTAGATAGTAATATAATATTGTTTAAGTGTTCTCCCTCCTCTCCCTTTCTGACTATTTGGAAAGCAATTTCACTCTTCAGCAGGAAAAGTTTTCTATTTACATTTTATTACATTTTCATATAGATGTTTTTTGGGGGGGGGCACGAATTAAAATATTAAGTTACAGATGGCCTTCTCACATGGTCTGATTTAAAGTGCTCCCAGATAATACCTATCCTTCTCAAGCTATTCCAAGAAATAGAAAGGGAAGGAAAACTTCCAGACTCTTTCTATGAAGCCAGTATTACTTTGATTCCTAAACCAGACAGAGACCCAGTAAAAAAAGAGAACTACAGGCCAATATCCCTGATGAATATGGATGCCAAAATTCTCAATAAGATACTAGCAAATTGAATTCAACGGCATATAAAAAGAATTATTCACCATGAACAAGTGGGATTCATTCCTGGGATGCAGGGCTGGTTCAACATTCGCAAATCAATCAACGTGATACATCACATTAACAAAAAAAAAGAGAAGAACCATATGATCCTGTCAATCGATGCAGAAAAGGCCTCTGACAAAATCCAGCATCCTTTCTTAATAAAAACCCTTGAGAAAGTCGGGATAGAAGGAACATACTTAAAGATCATAAAAGCCATTTATGAAAAGCCCACAGCTAACATCATCCTCAACGGGGAAAAACTGAGAGCTTTTTCCCTGAGATCAGGAACACGACAGGGATGCCCACTCTCACCGCTGTTGTTTAACATAGTGCTGGAAGTTCTAGCATCAGCAATCAGACAACAAAAGGAAATCAAAGGCATCAAAAGTGGCAAAGATGAAGTCAAGCTTTCGCTTTTTGCAGATGACATGATATTATACATGGAAAATTCGATAGACTCCACCAAAAGTATGCTAGAACTGATCCATGAATTCAGCAAAGTTGCAGGATACAAAATCAATGTACAGAAATCAGTTGCATTCTTATACACTAACAATGAAGCAACAGAAAGACAGATAAAGAAACTGATCCCATTCACAATTGCACCAAGAAGCATAAAATACCTAGGAATAAATCTAACCAAAGATGTAAAGGATCTGTATGCTGAAAACTATAGAAAGCTTATGAAGGTAATTGAAGAAGATTTAAAGAAATGGAAAGACATTCCGTGCTCATGGATTGGAAGAATAAATATTGTCAAAATGTCAATACTACCCAAAGCTATCTACACATTCAATGCAATCCCAATCAAAATTGCACCAGCATTCTTCTCGAAACTAGAGCAAGCAATCCTAAAATTCATAGGGAACCACAAAAGGCCCCGAATAGCCAAAGTAATTTTGAAGAAGAAGACCAAAGCAGGAGGCATCACAATCCCAGACTTTAGCCTCTACTACAAAGCTGTCATCATCAAGACAGCATGGTATTGGCACAAAAACAGACACATAGACCAATGGAATAGAATAGAAACCCCAGAACTAGACCCACAAATGTATGGCCAACTCATCTTTGACAAAGCAGGAAAGAACATCCAATGGAAAAAAGACAGTCTCTTTAACAAATGGTGCTGGGAGAGCTGGACAGCAACATGCAGAAGGTTGAAACTAGACCATTTTCTCACACCATTCACAAAAATAAACTCAAAATGGATAAAGGACCTGAATGTGAGACAGGAAACCATCAAAACCTTAGAGGAGAAAGCAGGAAAAGACCTCTCTGACCTCAGCCGTAGCAATCTCTTACTCGACACATCCCCAAAGGCAAGGGAATTAAAAGCAAAAGTGAATTACTGGGACCTTATGAAGATAAAAAGCTTCTGCACAGCAAAGGAAACAACCAACAAAACTAAAAGGCAACCAACAGAATGGGAAAAGATATTTGCAAATGACATATCGGACAAAGGCCTAGTATCCAAAATCTATAAAGAGCTCACCAAACTCCACACCCAAAAAGCAAATAACCCAGTGAAGAAATGGGCAGAAAACATGAATAGACACTTCTCTAAAGAAGACATCCGGATGGCCAACAGGCACATGAAAAGATGTTCAGCGTCGCTCCTTATCAGGGAAATACAAATCAAAACCACACTCAGATATCACCTCACGCCAGTCAGAGTGGCCAAAATGAACAAATCAGGAGACTCTAGATGCTGGAGAGGATGTGGAGAAACGGGAACCCTCTTGCACTGTTGGTGGGAATGCAAATTGGTGCAGCCGCTCTGGAAAGCAGTGTGGAGGAGGTTCCTCAGAAAATTAAAAATAGACCTACCCTATGACCCAGCAATAGCACTGCTAGGAATTTATCCAAGGGACACAGGAGTACTGATGCATAGGGGCACTTGTACCCCAATGTTCATAGCAGCACTCTCAACAACAGCCAAATTATGGAAAGAGCCTAAATGTCCATCAACTGATGAATGGATAAAGAAATTGTGGTTTATATACACAATGGAATACTATGTGGCAATGAGAAAAAATGAAATATGGCCTTTTGTAGCAACGTGGATGGAACTGGAGAGTGTGATGCTAAGTGAAATAAGCCATACAGAGAAAGACAGATACCATATGGTTTCACTCTTATGTGGATCCTGAGAAACTTAACAGGAACCCATGGGGGAGGGGAAGGAAAAAAAAAAAAAAAAAAGAGGTTAGAGTGGGAGAGAGCCAAAGCATAAGAGACTGTTGAGAACTGAGAGCAAACTGAGGGTTGATGGGGGGTGGGAGGGAGGAGAGGGTGGGTGATGGGTATTGAGGAGGGCACCTTTTGGGATGAGCACTGGGTGTTGTATGGAAACCAATTTGACAATAAATTTCATATATAAATAAAAAAAAAAATAAAATAAAGTGCTCCCTAGTGTTTTTCTTCTCTCAGCTATTAACCAATAGCTTGTGCTGAATTAGTTCCTGCATAGTTTCCATTTTCTTTTCTCACTTTACCATTACAATGTACATATATAAAAAGCACCTTAACACCCACATGTATTTTCCATATAGTCAGGAGGGACATAGGAAAGGCTGTTCTTCAGGATTAAACACACATTCTCATACTGCTCTCTCATTCATCCTTCTTCCTTATTTTGGTGTCATTTAAAACCTGACTTGGTTACCCCCATAAGACAATATTGTGAGGCCAACTGCTCTCTTTCTTCAAAGTCCAGGTGGTACTTGTACTTAAAGAGTGATTTGAAATGACTTTCTCATTAAATGCCTTTTGTTTAACCTCATGTCCCCAAAGGAAGCTCTGATTCATTTGGGAAATGTTTTTAATAATGTATGGAAAGGACAGTATTCGGAGAAAACTAAAGGGCCTAGGAGTAAAACTGTGAACTTAAACGGGGTGGGGGGCAGAGAGAGGAACAAGAAAGGCCTTGGCCAGAGGGAGCTGTGTTTACATTGAACATCTGATTTGGGTGCTGTCTCCTATAGATGGCATGAAATTGGAGGGCATCTCTCTTTCTAAAAGCAGGCAGAGTGTGTAGAAGGAGTGCAGGGACAATAGGTAAGTTGGGAAGGTAGAGAGAGGACCTGGCTATGGATGGGAGAGTTGCCAAGGGAGCAAAAGGCTTCTGCGAGCAGAATGAGGATGGAAGGGACCACTGGGTGTCAATCTGCTTAGACAGCACAAGAATGTGTTAGAGAGACTGGGGACAATCCCATTCTCATAGTAGTGTGATAATAGCACACATTGTTGTGATAATTATTAAGAAGTTGAGCTTCTGATATACTTTCGAAGAAAGTTCCTATTTCAGGGATAAACTTTCCAGTCTTGTTAATTTTTACAGACTGAAGGTAATATATATTAAAAAGTGAGAAAATGTCTAAACAGAAATGCACATGTTTTGCCTTCTCTGCAAGGCAGAGACATTTCTTTTCAGAGACATTTCGTCAACCTTAAGTTAGAAAAGCCTACTCCTGCTCTGAATCTGACCTTTAGTCTTTGTGTGGCTGCTGCTGCAGTTAGTTTTTAGTTCTAAGGCCTAAACTATGGAAAGAAAGGAAGAACAGGAGGATGGAGGAGTGGGGAGAGCGGGAGGGAGTTTGGAATGAGGAGGGCAGAAGAAGGCAAGTCGGACACCAGGTCCTAGGTTAATTTTTGTCGCTCAAGATGGCATCTTAAGGACTTGAGTTTTAATAAACTCCACTCTAATACCTTCCACACTGGTTTAAAACAATGTTTCATTTCATTCAAAGTTAAGGACTTGTAAATTAATTCAATCTATCAAGATTTGCAACAAAGGTTCTCATACTTTTTTGTGCATGGGAGTCACTCAGGGTACAGATTTCCCCTCACCCGACCTCCAAAGGTTCTGCTCACCTAGGTCTGGGTGGGCCCAGGAAAAGGGCATCTTTAGCAAGCTCCCTAGGTGGCTCTGATACTCCCAGCCCAGCCGGAGGCAGCTGGAGAAGCACTGGTTTAGCACTCGTTATTCTGACTTCTCCTGGGTTGGGTTAGGCCCCAAGAGCCTCCTCTGATCTCTCTTTTATTTCTGAAGAAGGAAAAGCAGCTCTCACTTCTCTCTCTGTTCTCTGGAGGTAAAGGGAACAACTAGGTTTCTGTGCCCCCCCTCATCCCTTTCTCTCATTCTCAGGGCTTTTTTCACACATATCCTGAAGCTAAACATGCCAGCTTCCTTTCCGCTTATCAATGGGATGGGAAAAGTGAACACCATTACTGAAGTATTGTTTAAATATGATGTGACATTCTGACCCCCTGAAGCTAAAGCCATTACGAGATGAGTAACACCTCTGATGTCCTTGCAGGAAGGGATTTTCCTCTCTGTGATCTTTGTGTGAAGATCTCAAGTGGACAGCTCTGCATTGAGCAGAAAAATCACAGAACTTGCTCAGTGTGGCTTATTTTTAACAGGAACGTGGAAATAAAAGAAACGCAAAATAATGTAAGGGTTTCATGTATAGTACAGTTGCATAGTTGGGGGTGTGAATTTAATTCCTGGCACAGAGTAGTCATTTAATACATATTTGCTGAATACATGAATATATTTTAAAAATAAACTCAAGCCCTATTTCTTAGCTCTATGATATAGACATAAGAGATACACAGTTAATTTCTATTACATCTCTTCAGAGAGCCATGGCAACTTTTAAATCTCAGTTGAGCCGCTATTTGGTCATATGATTATTTGCTATGATTGCCAAAAACCTATAGCTACACAGTTGCATGTACAATTATTAGCCACTCCTGACTCAAAATGGATGGGTTAGCCTGCAGTTAGTTGTTAAGAATATACTGCTAGGGGCACCTGGGTGGCTCAGTTGGTTAAGTGTCCGATTTTGGCTCAGGTCACGATCTTACAGCTCGTGGGTTCGAGCCCTGTGAGCTGAGCCCCATGTCGGGTTCTGTGCTGATAGCTCCCAGCCTGGAGCCTGCTTTGGATTCTATGTCTCTTTCTCCCTCTCAGCCCCTCCCCCACTCATGCTCTGGCTCTCTCTCTCAAAAATAAATCAACATTAGAAAAATTAAAAATTAAATAAAAGAATATACTGATGAGGTTTTATAGAACTTTGGGATCTTTTGGTGCTCAGAAAACATTAGTTTCTTGTTATATTAAGCTTATATATAAATATTGGTGAAAAGATACAGATTTGCTAATAATTAAAAGTTGTTAAATCACTCAGACATATTACACATATAGAAACTAAAAATGTTAGAGTGGTAATGAGTGACTGGAGAGACCTGGCATACTGAATGGGAGTTAATGCAGGATGCTAGATTTCAGGGCATAAAGTCTTGGGATTTTGTGATGGTTCAGGAAAAGCCAAAGAAGCTAATGATTGAGGGTCCTCAGAGGCCCCATGGAGAAGCCCAATGCCCTCACTTGATAGGTGAGGAAACTACAGCTTTGAGAGGATTCTCTCTGCTTTTTCTCTTTCCAGCCCCTTCAACCATGCTTTCTCCTTTCTTTTTTGAAGAGTTCTTGGTGATCTGTTAAGTACTCCATGCTGCCTTCCTTCTTCCCACAGTTGTTGATCAATACACAGTTCATCAGATAGGATTACATCATGGGCTTATATTCTATAGTTCCATTTATATAGTATAGTATAATCATGTAACCTAAAAAAGAAAAAGGCAATAGAACCATATTGCTGGGCTTCTTGTCCAAGGAATTTTCATGAGGCCAAACCTATTTGGTGTCCCCCAAGAATGGCTGGAAAGTGGTAAAAATAAGTTTTCCCTTCAGTTCTTTGGGAAACAGGTCTAGAGCAGGGGTTGGCAAACTTCTGTAAAGGGCAGGTAGTAAATAGTTTAGGCTTTGCCGGCCTGCCATTGTGGTGTGGGAGCAGCCACGGACTATATGTAAATGGATGGCTGTGTCTGTGCTCCAATAAGACTTTTTAGAGTCAGAACCACAGCCAGAATTGAGAGTCAGCGGAGTTTTCCTATTTCCCTTTGCCCTCTCAGCTTCCCTTTGCCCATGGGCACTCTTGGTGCTGTGTGCCTATAGCTGCCTTTGCACAACATGCCCCAGATTTTTTATTGCCTCTCAGTCTCCAACAAACTTATTTTTCCTAGTTCACTGTTTCAGGACCAGCTCTCAGAAGTTAGCTCATTTGAGAAACCAATTACAAAAAAAAAGTGTAAATTGTGACAATATTTTTTTGCCTTCTTTAGGATGAAAGATGGCTCAGGTTGGTCTTCAAATAGAAAGCTCACCACCATTTTTCCCGTTGCCTTGTTAACTTTCACCAAGATACCAGGAATATCTCTGCAAATCCCCATCAAGGCTATTCCACACTGCCTCAAGACCTCCGCTAACTTCCTATAAAAACCAATTGTTGTCTGAAAGCTTCAAGTTTCTTCTCAACTTGGCTTCAATCGAGTCTTTGGTAATCTATTCAACTTTCTTTTCTAATGATTTTTTTTTTAAGTTTATTTATTTTTGAGAGAGCATACAAGCAAGTGGGGAAGGGCAGAGAGAGGGAGGGGAGAGAGAGATTTCCAAGCAGACTCTGCATTGTCAGCACGGAGCCTGACATGGGGCTCAGACTCACGAACCAAACTGTGAGATCATGACCTGAGCTGAAATCAAGAGTCAGACGCTTAACCAACTGAGCCACCCAGGTGCCCTTCTATTCAACTTTCTTGACAGAGTCACCACTTGACCCTCTCTGCAGGCCTCGTACTGAGGTTGCAGGTGTTACATGGCAGCATGGAATAGGGATTAAAGGACATTCTGGAGCCAAACTGCCTGGGTTTACGTGCTGGTGCCACCAAACTGCAGGGTCTTGGGCACGTCACTGAAACTTTACATACCTCACTTTCCTGTGAAAATGGTATAATGTTGATAATATATATCTGATAGGTTAGTGTGAAGGTTAAATGGAGCAAGAGGGGTCAAGCACAGGGCTTGGCATATAATAACCACTCAGTGCATGTCAGTTATGTTATTCTCCAATAAAAATTCAATGAAGACATCAGCATATTCTATGTTAAACTGCAGTTTGGTTACTCTGACCCCGGACAGACTGTCAGTTAACCATCAGCATTCCTTAAAGGACTGTTTGACTCCTGGAAAGAGCCTGCTGGACTCCGCCACAGCTCGATTTGCATACTGCTCCTCCCTACTAGCTCTCTGACAGCGGCCAGATAACGTGACCTTTCTGAACTTCCCATTTATGCTTTTTACCTACTTAGCATAGCTGGTGTGAAGACCACATGGGAGAATGCTAGTGAAGTTGCATCAAATAAATGTATTAAATATTTTTATTTCAATAATGGCTTTCAGATTATCTCTGTAAACATCCGTAGAGTTCTTGGAAGGCACTAGGCCTGGTAGCAACATCTTACATGTCGGGGAGAATTAGGGAAATATTTTTGGAAAGAAGAACGCTTCTTTCTAAGCAAGTTGTCTGCTTAGAACCACTTAACCTGTGTATAAGTGAAGCTGGTCCTAGATCATAGGACATTATGGGAAGCCTGATAGTCCGGTATAGAGAATCCAGAATGTAGAATAAATTAACCTAGATTTTACTCTGTTTTTACTCTGTTATTCACTCACAGTGTGACCCCTGGATAAGTCACTGGTTGTCTGCTCCATCATCTGTAAAAACAGTGGGGTTGGCCTGGTATTTTCTAAGTCTTCTTATTGTTCTAAAATAGAACCTTCAGGTGTACAGAGCAGTGACACGTCATTTTTACGTCCCCAGATCGATCTGGCAAGTAACAGCCAACCATCCAAAGTTATCAAGGGGATGGTTAACTGGCAGAAATATTTTCTTTGATTTTAACATCGTAACGTGAGTGGCAATAAGACTTTCGTTGTTTGCTTGATTTTTTTTCCCCTCTCCTTTTGTTTTGAATGATACATGGCCCAGTAAAACCACAAGTGAGTGTGAATGAAGAAAACATTCTGTGTGACTCAAAGGCTAGCATTCTTTGCTGTCACTGACCAAGGGGTTGGTTTGGAGAACATTAAATACCAGAGGTCATGTAAGTGGGTACCCAACTAACTAAATAAGCATAGACCCTCCCCAACTCCTCATTTTATTCAGAGGTTGTCACTGGTTCACATATGTCATGTGTCAACGCACAAACTCCTTCTCTTCCTTGTATCTTGAGTATACTGAAAACATGATCTGTTTGGGTACTTCCGTTAAACTACCAAACTGGTGTTTACACATAGACATAGTCTGAACTGATGACCAGGTTAGTCATTTAACCAAGTAACCCGATCAATAACCAGCCCATGATTCAAACCACTCGCTGTGACTGGATGCGGTATTGTGAGTGAGTCATGGATACAAATAAAATATTTGAGAGGAGATATCTCAACATCTTTCCAAAATTTCTACTTCATACAAATTTGACTTAGGATGAAGACTAATGTAATTCAATAATAGCTACATAGAAAAGAAATACCATAGGTAACTTTAGAAAAAGGAATCTCCAAAAATTTATTTTAGAGATAGTCTCTGAACTTTGAAATATCTGTAAAATAGTATATATGACATAACAATCCCATTCTCTTGAAGGTTATTTTAACTGTGATCAAGGAACTGGCAATAAATACCTTATACCTTATGAAATCTCACAAATCAACACTGGCAGTGTGGAAAACCAATAAACACAGATTTGAGCAAAACACCTTTTAAAAACTGTTTTAGGGGTATCTGGGTGGCTTAGTCGGTTAAGTGTCTGACTTTGGTTCAGGTCATGATCTCATGTTTCTCTGTGTCAGGCTCTGTGCTGACAGCTCAGAGCCTGGAGCCTACTTTGGATTTTGTGTCTCCCCCCTCTCTCTGCCCCTCCCCTGCTTGTGCTCTCTCTCTATCCCTCAAAAAAATAAATAATAAAAAAAACCCTGTTTTAATGATTAACAAGTGTCTGAGGTCTAGTTACTATACTGATTTTTTATATAACTTTGAATCTCATTGACTTCATTAACATAAAAAAATCACTTTCTCCCATCCACAGTGTAAACCTTAATCCTAATCCTTCTCTTCAGCCTGTTTCCAGCCTACAAATCTGGCCAATCCTGCAACCCCCTTGAATTATATTTCCTCCTCTTTCCTTCCTTTAACCACTGAATTTCTGGGAAATTAGCCAGCTGCCACAGGAAACTAAAGTGACTGTCTCAGTCACCCAGCTGATAAACTGCAGATAAATTCCAGATTTCAACTCATTTCTTCTGCATGGGATCATCTTTAATTTATCCTTCCTCCACCCATTGCTTCCCCAGCCCTTACTACCCAATCTGCAAAGGACATTTTTACCGGATGGATTAATTTCACACCACTTTTATTCTCCTTCCATCATTCTAGCTTAGGTCTTTAATACCTTTTGCTGAACTGCCACATAAACCTTCCGACTGATTTCCTTGCCTCTCACTTCTCCCTTTGCACTACTGCCAACAAGCTCTTTGCAAATTCCAGCTCTGTTCATGGCATTCCTCTGAACACAATCCCCAGTGGTTTCTGGTTGCCCAGTAAATAGAGTACAAACTCCTTAGCACAGTATTCAAAGTCCTCCACAATCAACTTCTCCAATGGTACCTTTTATTTACTTACTATGCTTCAGTCAAACAAGAACAGGACCTGAATTTTTCCGGGTGCTTCAGTCTGACTGGGCTCTTTCATTACACTTGGTTGTTGTAGGTGTACAAGGGTGCTTAGAATGGGGGTGGGAGGGACTTTTTTTTTTTCTTCTAATTCACACCAAGACTATAAGCTGCCCTTGTGTTTTCTTTTATGGGATGGCAGCTCATTCTACCTCTGTCCATCTCTGCTCAAGCCACCATTCAAGATTCAGGTTAAATGCTGATTTCTTCATGAATCATTCCTTCATTTCTCTATGCTCCCTCTCTGCTCTTACTTGCTCTGCCATTTCCTACTATAAATATCTATGTATATGTCACAGCTCTCTTCCTCTATTGTAAATTCCTACATTAGCTCAACAATGTCTTAAGACAGTAATATCTGGAGATTAATTGTGTGAAACAAATAATTTATTATTAATCATAGTTCAAATATACAGAGTTGTATACTTGGAAACGGTGAATTGTATTGTATGTGAATTACATCTCAGTAAAGTTGTTATAAGAAAAATAATTCAAATATTAATATTTGTAAATTATTTACTTAATGATTTTAAGCAGGATAGGTTACAGCATGGCAGATACAGCACGCACACATTTGTATCTCCTGTTTCCTGAGATCTCATTTACTTATTTATTTTTAAAGTTTGTTAATTAATTAGTTAATTAATTAATTAATTTAGAGAGAATCCCAAGCAGGCCCTGCACTGTCAGCACAGAGCCTGACATGGGGCTCAATCCCACAAACTGCAAGATCATGATCTGAGCTGAAACAAAGAGTCATATGTTCAACCAACTGAGCCACCCAGGAGCCCCTCTTGAAATCTTATTTAAACAGCAGTAAATTAGAACTAAGAATAATAAACTCAAGATAATGATAAGAATAGAAGAGTGAATCATCAAAGGAAGAAAGATTTTAATATATTTCTGGAAGATGAAAAATGGATAGAAGTCACCTTGCTTCCAGTAATAAAGGCCTAGGTAGTTCAAACTGTCCTCTCCTTGAGCCAAATAGTAAATTAGGACAAGATTTAAAAATACCTAATTGAAGGCACTGGAAAGCTAGCAAGAGAATGAAAAAATAATGAACCAAGGTCTAGAAGAAAACAGAAATTCTGAGAGAAGAACTTGGCACTGGGGGCAACTTTTCTTCTGGAAGGAATTTGCCAATTTCAGAAAAGGCAACTAAGAGGCTGCAAGGCTAAACAATGAAGAGCAACGAAGGGGATGAAAGTTGGAGTCTTAAACACCTATCTTCCCCGCCCCCCCCCCCACTACCCCACACACAAACCCTGACTTGGGATGGTAAAGAGCTCCACTTTAGGAGATAATAAACCAGATGTCTACTGTTCTAACAAGGATTTCAGGTCAGTTTCCAACCATCATAGGCTCTACAGTTGGATTAAAGTGGTCCTAATTTATCTGTGCCCACAGCAAATGCTACTGTTTTATGGAAGAAGGGAATATTATTCTGGGTCTCAAATTATCTTTACAAGCAATGTCACAAGTATAATTTCCAATACGCAATAAATAATAACCAAGAGAATAAGAAAACATAAATAAGAACCACATAAGTTAAAACTGCTAGAAACCAAATAAAGAGAAACCCTTAAAAGCAATAAGGGAAGAAGACAAATTACCTTCATAGGAAGAACAATTTGAATTACAGTTGTCTTTTCAACAGATACAATGAGAACCAGAAGATAATGAAGTGCTATCTTTAGAGTTCTAAGAAAAAATAACTGCCAATATAGAATTCTGCACTCATCAAAAATATCCTTCAAAAATTAAGATGCAATATAGACATTTTTAGTTAAACAAAAACTTATAGTAGCAAACTCATAGTAAGGACATACTAAGTGCCCTTTAGGCAGAAGGAAATGGATCTCAGAATAAAGGTCTGAGATGTGGGAAGAAACGAAGAGCTATGAGAACAATAATAATGTCTTGTGGGATTTAAAATATATATGAAATTAAAATATACCACAATAGGGCACCTGGTTGGCTTATTTGGTAGAGCATGTGACTCTTGATCTTGGAGTCATGAGTTCAAGTCCCCATGTTGGCCTAGTTAGAAATATACCACAATAGAAGCAATATAATCAAGGAGGAATATATAATATAGATAGAAATACTGTTAGTGTTTTAAGGTCCTTGAATTCTTGAATTGTTCAAGAATAGGGTAAGAGTATTAAGTAATATTAGATTTTGGTTAAGTCAAGGAAGGCATATTGTAATTTCTTGGGTAGCCAAAAAATGGTAAAAGTGTGTATATGTACCTAATGATATAGGCTTAATATACATAGAGAAAACAATTGCCAAAACTAAAAGGAGAAATGGATAAGTACACAATCATAGTGGGAGATTTTTAACATAGTTTTCTTACCTGATAGAAACAGCAGTAAAAAAGTTCAGTAAGCATGGAAGAGAGGACTATTAACAAACTGGACCTATTGTGCATATATAGAAGACTGCAGAATACACCTTATTTCTAAGTAAATATGGAATATTTATTAATAAAGTTTTTATTATGGAAATCATATGCTGAGTCATAAAGTATCAATAAATATCAAAGTCATTGAAATGATACTGAATTTGTTCTCTGGCCATAAGAAAAATTAAGGTAGAACTCAACAACAAAAATATAGGAGATAATCTTTGTATGTTGAGAAATTAATAAACTTCTGAAAATCTCATGAGCAAAAAAGAAATCATAACTGCATAATAGTAAAAACACTTTCATTTGCTACTAATTCCATACTTAGAGGGAAAATTATAGCTTAAATAAATATATTAGAAAACAATGCTTAAAATCCCAAGAGATTAGAAAAAATAACAGCCAATTTTATCAAAGAAAAAACATAATATACCTAAGAGCAAAAGTTAGTAAAGTGGGAAACAAATAGATAATGAAAAAAATGAACAAAATCAAAGGTTGTTTCCTTTAAAACACTAATTGACAGACCTAGCAAGAATAGTCAAGAAAAAAGAAAACACAAATTATCACTACTGCAAATCAAAAAGGAGATCTTATGACAGATTCTACAATACTAAAAATATCTTGAGAGATATATTGAGCAATTCTAACCAAACTTGAAAATGCAGAAAAAAGAGACAAACTTCTAGAAAACTAAAACCTAACAAAACTGACACAGGAAGAAACAGAAGACATAAGTAGTCATAAATTATTAAAGAAATTTAATCCGTAATTAAAACTTTCCCTCATAAAAACTGCAGACACAAATAGCTCCTGTAGTGAATTAAAACTATTTTAAGAAAGAACTAATGTCATTCTTACACAAACTCTTCTGTAAAAAAGCAAGTAGGGATATTATGAGAATTAAGAATGTATATGTTAATTTCATTATGGGCACAGATATAAATTTTTAAAAAATTAATAAATCAAATGCAGCAAAATGTAAAAGGATAATACAACATGATAGAGTTGTATGTACTGAAAGGATGCAAGGCTGGTTTCATGTTAGAAAACCAGCATAACTCACTACACTGACAAAATAAAGGAGTGAAATCATAGAATTATTTACATGTATAAAACATAAGCATGTGATAAAATCAAACATCCACTTATAAGGGAAAAACCCCTCTAGAGAACAGAAAGGAACAGCAAATATTATAATTAATGATCAAACACTGAAAGCTTTCCTCTTTGAGACTATAAAAAAAGACAAGAGTGCCTACTATTAGCCATTCTAAACAACCTTGTACTAGAAATCCCAGCCAGGTCAGTGTGGCATTTCGATTAAAACAAAAATGACACGAATTCTTTACTGTTCCTTGTATGTAATCCTTTGCAATGTAATGGGACTCTGAAGCCCCTCTTGAATGTGGGTTGGTCCTGCATTTTGTTTTGGTTAAAAGAATATGGTGAAATTGACAATGTGCCAGTTCTGGGCCTCAAGAACGCGCTCCCCCCCCCCCCCCCAGCCATCTTTTTTAGAGACTTTGACACTGCCACTGGGGATAATAACAAATTAGAGGATGAGCCCATGTTGAGTAGAACTAAGTTGGCCTAGCTGTCCTTGCTGTGGCCCTAGATATGTGAGAAACCCACTCAACATGAACAAAAGTGGTTAGCTGACCTGCAGCTAAGTGCAGATGCACAAATGAGTACTGGCAAGACTAGTTCAAACCAGCATAAATACTCAGCCAACTCACAGACTTGTAAGAAATATGTGCTTAATTTCGGGTGGTTTATAATGCAGCAAAAGCATTATAAAACAGACAGTAAGTCAAGAAAAAAACAAAGTATAAAAACAAGTATGAAGTATGAAAAAGGAAGAACATGTCTATAGTAGTTCACAGAGGATATAATTGTGTATGCAGAAAATCCAAAAATATCTACAGATAGATTATTGGAATTAATGACATAGCAAAGTTGATGCATCTCAAATACAAAATATCAACTGCATTTTAATATAATGGCAATATTTTAGTCTGTTCAGGCTGCTATAACAGAATTCCACAGATGCGACTTAAACAACATAAATTTCTCTCTCATAATTCTGGAGGTATGGGAAGTCCAATATCAAGGTGCCAGTAGATTTGGTGTCTGGTGAGGAGCTACTTGCTGGTTAACAGACAGATATCTTTTCACTGTGTCCTCATGTGGTAGAAAAGGCAAAGCAAGGTCTCTGGGGTCTCTTTAAAAGGGCACTGATCCCATTCATAAGGACTCTACTCACATGACTTAGTCACTCCCCAAGGTCCCACCACCAAATACTGTCATGTTGGGAATTAGATTTAAACATGAATTTGGGAGGGGGACATAAAAATTTAGTCTAGAACAGGCAACAAATAGTTAATACATAAAAATTAAAAAGTGTTAAATAATATCAAATTATACATGGCATATAGGGATAAAACTAATAAACTATGTGTAAGATTTCTCACATAAAATCATAAATCATTATTGAGAGAAGAGAAGGAATAACTAAACAGAAAGATATATCGTGCTTATAGTTTGGAAAACTCAATATTATAGGCATGACCATTCCTTCCAAATTGACTTATAGACTCAAGATGATTACAAAGAAATATAAACAGTTTTTTCCCTCCATAAGTTGACTATTTGAATCTATAATATGCAAAGACCCCAGACTACTCAAGGGTCTCTTGGAGAAGAAAAACCATGTTGGAAGACTTGCTTTGTCATATGCCAAGGCCTATTATAAAGGTACAGTATTTAAGACAAGGATATCCGACCAACAGAACAGAGAATCTGGAAATAGATCCATTATTACCTGATTTATGTAAATGGTAGTATTTTAGAGCAGTAGGCAAAAGATGGCCTTTTCATTAAATGGGGCTACAACAGTTGAATCTCCATTATGAGAAAGTATGAAAATTGGCCCTTACTGCACACCATTCACACAAAATCACTTCTGGCTGGGTAGAAGATCTAAACATGAAAAGCAAGAAATAATGCCTCCAGAAGATCCTAAAGGTAAATATCTATGACTTTGGGGCCTGACAAGATTTCTTAGTATGCTTTTAAAAAGTACTAATCAAGGAAAAGATTGATAAGTTGTACTATGTTAAAATTACAGACATTTTTCATCAAAAGATATTTTAAGGGAATGCAAAGACAAGGCATCTAGTGGAGAAAATACTTGCGACACATATAATTAACTATATGTAATACATTTCTCCAAATAAAAAGAAAAAATATAGTTAACCCAATTAAACATGGGTGTATCACAAGAGAAGGTATTTAAAATGGGCACTAAACACATAAAAGTGTGCTCAGTTATCATTATCAATTAGAGATATGTAAGGTATAAATCAAAGTGAGATTCTAATAGATACCCATTAGAGTGCCTATATAAAGAAGGCTGATAATAGCAAGAACTGGAAGTTCTCTTATGTCATAGGTATGACTGTAAATTGGTAACATCACTTAGGAAAACAGTTTGGTATTACCTACTGAAGTGCAGTTATGTGTACTTTAGAACTCTATTATGCAGTTATGTGTACTTTAGAACATATTGCATGCAAATATACACTAAGAGACCTGGAACAATGTTCACAGTGGCAATGTCCAAAATAGCCCCAAATTGGAAAGAATTCATATTTGTCTATCAAAAGCAGAATGGCTAAGTCAGTTATGCCATATTCACAAACTGGAATGCTACATAGTCATGAAAAGGAATGAACTACATTTCTATTACACAACATAGATAAGTCTCACAAATATAACACTAAAGAAAACAAACAAGACCCAAAAGATTACCTACTACATGATTCCACCTACATAAGTTCCCAAAACCTAACTATAAGAGGCAAAATTTAACTGTAGTGTTTAGGAATGCACATGAGTGGTAAAATTATCAAGAAAATCAAGGAGGTATTTACCAGCAGAATCATGAGAGTGCTTGTCTTTGGGAACATGGTGATTGGGAAGGGACAAGAGGGACACTTCTAGTGTGCTGACAATGGTCCACTGCATGCACAGATGTTTATACAGATGCTCACTTTCTGATAACTGACTGAATTGAGTCTTCTGATTTGTGCCCTTTTCTGTATTTGTATGACATTTAAACATAAAGAAAGTTAAAGGAAGTGGACGGAGGCATATCTTCAGATGAACCAAAATGTAAAAACAGCAGCTCAGAGCATGAACACCAAAGGTGCAGTTAAGTGAAACTGTTCTATTCCCAGAATGATTTCTATTTTGTCCAGGGTCAGTTATTTTGTTTGTCTTGACAATATCCTTCAGCCTGTTGGTTTTCTTCACATCAGGTATCCTCGCAGAGATACTATCAAAAGTCAATGACACATAAAAATAGATGTTTAATTGTATAAAGTTTAAAAGGTAATCAACAAAAATTTAAATATACAATTATAATCACTGGAAGAAGTAAGAGAGAAGGGAGATAAAACTGAAATAAGTGCACATCTTTCATAGAAGGAGAGAGTAAATGTTATCAATAATGATAAACCAAAGAAGATAGAAGTAAATTATCCATAGATACGATGGAAACCATTAGAAGAATTAGAAATAGTAAAAAATGGTTGACTCTGCGGGGAGGGACTAAGGTAGGGACAGGGAGATAATGTTTTCCATTATCAACCCTCTGGACTATGTGATTTTTGTTTTGTTTTGTCATGTGCATATTACCTTGAAAAATCTCATAAGACTTTTATGAGATTCCAGGTTGAATCCTTCTCATATACTTGATTTAAGAATTGCTTCTTGGGTTTGTGGCATTATGACTAGTCCAAGAATAACATCAACAATCTGTAGATGGTGTAGTTGGTTTTCTTGTTTGTTTGTTTGTTTGTTTTGTTTATTTATTTTGAGAGAGAGAGCAGGGGAGGGGCAGAGAGAGAGAGGGAGAGAGAGAATCCCAAGAGAATCAAGAGCTGGATGCTTAACTGACTGAGTCACCCAGGAGCCCTGTGAACCCTATTTCTAAAGTAATGTTAGGAGTTATAGCTTGGCAATGACTAATTAGTGTAGAGCTTCAAAATCATCATTTTATAATTATTTCTGTTTCCTTTAAACTTATTTTTAGAAATATTTAATTAGAAACAAGGCAGGTATACAATTACATTGTACACAGAGAAATAGGAAGTTAGAAATATTTCTACTCAACAGTTCGAAAAATAGCTAAAGTATCAAATCAAAAGTAGATAAGTCAATGATAAAAGTAAAATTTCCAAAACAGGATATATGACCTCATACCAGTCAGAATGATGTGACAAGAAATAGCAAGTGTTGGTGCCTGGGTGGCTCAGTTGGTTGAGTGTCCAACTTTTCATTTCGGCTCAGGTCATGATCTCATGTTTAGGGAGATCGAGCCCAGAGTCAGGCTGTGCTGACAGCATGGATCCTGCTTGGGATTCTCTCTCTCTCCCTCTCTCTCTCTCCCTCTCTCTCTACCCCTCCCCTGTTCACAGGCACAAGCTCATTCTCTCTCTCAAAATAAATAAATATTAAAAAAAAAAAAAAAGAAACAGCAAGTGTTGGCAAGGATGAGGAGCAAAGGGGATCCTCGTGTGCTGTTGCTGGGAATATAAACTGGTGCAAACGCTGTGGGAAAAAGTATGGAGGTTCCTTAAAATTAAAAATAGAAAATACTGTATGATCCAGTAATTCCACTACTGGGTATTTACCCAAAGAAAATGAAAACACTAATTCAAAAGATCTAGGCACCCCTATGTTTATTGCAGCATTATTTACAATCGCTAAGATATGAAAGCAACCTAAGCGGTCGTTGATAGATGGATAAAGAAGTAGTATATATATGCAATGGACTATTACTCAGTAATAACAAGGGATGAGATATTGTTATTTGTGACAACACGGATAGACCTGGAGGGTTATTATGCTATGTGAAGTAAGTCAGAGAAAGAGATACTGTGTGATTTCACTTACATGGGGAATCTAAGAAACAAAACAGATGCAAATGAACAAATAAACATACAAACAAAACCCAGAAACAGACTCATTGATATAGGAAAAAAAACTGGTAGCTGCCAAAGGGGAGTGGGGTGGGGAGGTGGGAGAAATAGTTGAAGGGGATTGAGAGATAACAGACTTCCAGTTTTAAATAACAAATCACGGGGCGCCTGGGTGGCACAGTCGGTTAAGCGTCCGACTTCAGCCAGGTCACGATCTCGCGGTCCGTGAGTTCGAGCCCCGCATCAGGCTCTGGGCTGATGGCCCGGAGCCTGGAGCCTGTTTCCGATTCTGTGTCTCCCTCTCTGTCTGCTCCTCCCCCGTTCATGCTCTGTCTCTCTCTGTCCCAAAAATAAATAAACGTTGAAAAAAAAAATTAAAAAAAAAAAAAAAAAACCCCAAAAAAACAAATCACCAGAGATGAAAACTTAAGTACAGTAAATTCAGTCAATAACAAGGTTGTATAGTGACAGATGGTAACTATGTTTATAGTGGTAAGCACTGCATGATACATAGAAGTGTTGAATCACTATATTGTGTACCTATACTATACTTCAAAACAAAAATATTTATATTAGAATAAATATTCTAGATATTTAAAATTTTTTTAACGTTTATTCATTTTTTTTATTTCTTATTAAATTTTTTTTAATGTTTATTTATTTTTGAGACAGAGAGACAGAGCATGAACAGGGGAGGGTCAGAGAGAGAGGGAGACACAGAATCCGAAGCAGGCTCCAGGCTCTGAGCTGTCAGCGCAGAGCCCGACGCAGGGCTTGAACTCACGGACCGTGAGATCATGACCTGAGCTGAAGGCGGACGCTTAACTGACTGAGCCACCCAGGCGCCCCTAACGTTTATTCATTTTTGAGAGAGAGCACGAGCGTGCAAGTGGTGGAGGGGCAGAGAGAGAGAGAGAGAGAGAGGGAGACACACAATCTGAAGCAGGCTCCAGGCTCTGAGCTGTCAGCACAGAGCCCAATGTGGGGCTTGAACTCACAAACCACGAGATCATGTCCTGAGCCACAGTCAGATGCTTAACTGACTCAGCCACCCAGGAGCCCCATATTCTAGATATTTTTTAAACAACAAAGTTCACTTGTGTTTCTTCTGCTCTGTCTGCATACCTTATAAACATTTCTTTGGGGTGAACATCTGAGAAAAAAAATCAAGGCTCATTTTTTTTTTTTAAAAAGTAAAGTTTAACTATTCAACTTTTCCTATATTTTTTCCTCGTAAAAAAAATTTCTGAGATCTTTAAATGCCTCCTTTAATTATTTTATCTCTGTAAAATGTGGGTATTAAAATTCTCCCCTTTATCACTCTGAAAACGATTTTTCTCTATTTCCTCCAGTTAATTTTTCTAAAAATCTGGGAACTCTCATTGTACTATCTGCCAAGTATTTTAAAGTAAAAAAAAAATGTTGAGAACATCTGTTCTAGAGAAAAGGTCTTGTAGGGTTTTTTTTTGTTTGTTTGTTTGTTTGTTTGTTTGTTTTACCTCACACAGCAATCTTACACATTGTTTTGCATAGAGGAGTTGCTCCAAAGCTGTTTGCTGTATTGAATCATATTGAGTATTATAATATATGGTATAACATTATTATAATAGGACTAGCCCAAACTGGAGTGAAAAAAATCAGAGTTTATGGTATAAGAAAAGTGATTAATCATGTGTAACAACAGAATTGAAATTTTCTTATCAGATACGTTAGTATAACTAAGTGAAGTCCCTCCATTCATTTAAGTGCATTACTGGATGTCCACTCTGTGCCAGGCACTACCCTAGGCTCTGTGCCCACAAAGATAGACAAGACAAGATCCTTCCTCTATAATCACTCACAGCCTAGTGGAGGTGGCCAACCAGAGACTGGGAAGTTACTAAACCACAGGACTTGGACTATGGCAGGTCCAAATTTTCTGTCCCTCTAACTCCTTTCTATTTACTGCTAAGGTGATGGGAGTAAAGAAGCAAAAGCTTTATCAGCATAATAATTAGCAAGAGAGGTGTCCATCTGCCTTACAGAAAGACTTAGGCTTGCCCCCTAAACACAAAAAATTATCCTGACCTAGGAGACCTTGAGTGCACTCCTTTAGGATGGGAGCACTCAGCAGTGGAACCCTGACTCTGGACAGATGCCTGGAGGGTCTCTCAGGAAGGAGGTGGATGCCAGGGAGAGGTGAGGTAGAAACAGAGTCCTGGATTTTCACAGGGGCAGATTTTGCATGGATGGACACAGCAGGAAAAATAAATGTCAGTATTCATGATTGGCTAATGGCAAGGTTGTCTGTTACCCCCCTAGATGTTGAGGTCTCCGTTACTCCCATGAATGATGGTTACTGCTATAGTGAAGATGTGCTCAGTGTCCCACAGCTATGAAAAATTGCCCCGCTCAGGCTGCACTGCAGATGTGGGGAGGGCAATGGAGGTATGAGAAAATGGTTGGGAATATGAAAATTGTTCAGTAAGGCTCAGACATGCACCATGTGTCCAAAGAAGCTGACCCGTTGCAGTGCTTTCTTATGAAATGACAATCAGTCAACTACCATGATTGTTCTTACCCTCTGCAGATTTGGGGGTGGGGGGCAGGAAGTACAGCTCAGTGCTGAGCAGAAGATGCTCCTTTTGAGGATGAGGAATAAAAGAAAGGGCAGGCTGGGTTGTCTTCCTCAGGAACGGAGTCCACAGGTGACAAAGATTTATAGTACTCATCTTCCCCATCAAGCACTTTGATTTGGCTGCAACAAAGAAAAGAGTTTTCAGGAAAAAGAGAAAACAAATGCCGCAGTCATCACCCAGGCAGCTAACAGTGCATGAGTACTGGGAACAGGGCTGGGGCTGGGTCCCACCCCTGGAAGGGAAGGACAACTTAGGGTACCTCAGCGTGACCCAGAACTCAGGAACTGACTCTGATCCACCAAGCCTTTGCCTCTGGGTCACAGACTGATAAAGGGCTGAATTTAGTGGCGTCTGGAGGCTGTGATCATATTACAACTTTTCTGTCTGAATTTACTTGTCTGTCCCTGTTTGGTTCCTAGATGAGAAAGTTCCCCTCTTGCCCTCCTCCAGTTCTCAAATTAGTACCAGTTAGCTATGTCACTGTATTCTCGGTCAAGATACTAACAATCAAATGGGCCACAAACTCTTTAATGTCCTGTGTCTAACCACAGGGGGAAATTTTCCTCTGTGTATCTTTAAGGCCCAGGGGTAGGGTGATGTGGGAAGTGGCCTGTTTGCACTGTGTGGAATGCTCTCATCTGTGAGAGAGTTTTATACAATCTCCTATGACTGCAATTAGGAGGAAACTACAATTTCCTGGGATAATTATGAGAAATAACATTTGCCTTTAGGTGGCAATTTCAGCCTTTTTGGACAGAATAGACCAAGTTTTATATAGCTGCTACTGTGAAAAGTAGTTTCCAGTGTCAATAATAGTGGTGATATCCCCATTTGCATATTTTTAGAAGCTCTTCTGGAAAGTTTTGCATTTTCTGTAATATCACAAAGGACCCCTTCTGTTTACAGTTGCTTAGAACTAAGAAGACAGATATTTACCCAAGTTTTCTTGGCTTCCTTTTGCTCCCTTGATATTCTAGAGTTCCCTGTGGAGAGGGCCAAGAACACACAGTCAAAGCAAAGCAGCAAGTCGTTAATTTTTAATTCAAAGTGATTTTGTGTTGAATGCAAGCAGATGCTGATAATATCAGAAGTCACAGCATAATTTTTTTGATCAAAGGGCTCAAGTGAGCCTGATGAAGCATGCATCTTGCTCGTCTTTGATAAACCACATCAATTATTCACCGTGAAGGCAGACATCCTGACATGAAAGCAACAGATAAAGAGCCTAAGCACATGTTCAAGAAGAGAGCATAAGAGAGTGGGGGTGGGGCTGGAGGGGCTGGAACAGGTATTAATAACAGAATTATTAACTGGAAACAAAGCCAGTGAAACAGCTTTATGGCCACTTTGAACTCACATTTAACTGGTTATAGTACATGGTGTCCTCAGGGCTACTCAACATTTTGGGCTGCTGACATCTTCGGCGAGGTGTTCGCTGCTTCTGTACAAGACCATTTTCTGAAACTGCAACAAGACAGCAAAACTTTACTGTAAACCATCTGAGGTATTGGGAAAATTAGGTAAAAATCGCTCTTCACATAAATGCACTTAGTAGAAACTGTGTCTCATTTTAATGGGCATGTTAGAGCTCTGCTAATATTGGCAGAAATGTCATCCTAAAACACATACACACACATAGGAATTGCTAAGTGTAAACAAGGACCACTGTCTGTAACTTTGCCTTCATCTCTCTTATCTAAATCAGAAGTCAAGAGTGACAGAAAGCAAATTGGTTTGTCCATGCTGGTGAAGTAGAGGTTGGTGGCCAGCCTTTGTAGAGCACAGAGTCCTATCTTCATGGGATAACTCAGGACAATGAAGGCAATCCGGGATAGTTTGCACCACATCTTGCAGTGAGGGTTCAAAGACATCTGGAGCACACACCCTCTTGGGTAGATGAGAAGCAAACCTTTTGGTGGGATACGTTTCGGAGGGAAAATGGCTTGAGCTAGTATTTACTGAAATGCTTTGAACAATACCATTGATCCATGCAATCTCTGGAGATAGCGTAAAGGAGAAGGGGAAAAGATAATTGCATGATTTCACAGAGCAGCCTCTCCGTGTTAGCCCCGATTTCAGAACCCTGGACCAAGAGTGAACTGGAGTTTAAGAAACCACGTGTCCAATGAAGTCATGATTTATTTCCCTTCCAAGCAGATGATTTTTGTGGAATCTGCTGTCCTTTTGGCACTATATCTGAATCAGGATTTAGCAGTTTTAACTTCTTGCCAACACACACACACACACACACACACACACACACACACACATACACACACCCCAGAGCTGCCACACAATACTGTTTATGAATGTTACAGTCCAGAGAAGAGTTCTCACTTTCCTGGGCCGAGTGTGTATCATATTCATAAAACAGGGTTGTAGAATTGTACCTGGAATCATAGTTTCACTTCACTAGAGGTTCTTACTATTTAGGGAAACTCTGGGGGAATTTTCTAAGTGAAGAATGACTCAGCAAGAACCATTATGAATAGCAAATTATCAGTTTCCTAAGTATGAAGTTTCACACCTTTACTGTTCTTGAACTGGAACCTATCTATATTGGCCAAGACTGTTAGAACCATACAAGGATTTAGGAACTATTTATTCTAAATGCCTATTTTTTATTTTTTTTTTTGGAAAAGAAAACAGGCCCATGAACGTTGAATGACTCATCCCAGATGAAATGGGAGAGTGAGGACCTAACCCTAGACTCTTACCTCCCGTTCTGGAAGCATTCTTTTTAAAACTATAGCATACTGTCCTTCTTAACAAGAAACTTTTTTTGTAAGCTAAGATCTAAGTAAAAGTAAGCTCCATCGTGCTATGTTGCTTGCAGAAGGTTCTAGTAGCCATTAAAGATATCCCTGTACACATCTTCAGGAAGTCTGGGTAGAGGGCAGGACTCCAGTATCTTGGGCTGGCATCATCCTCAGAGTAGAAGGAATCCAGAATTGATATGGGTTCTTTCTGCTACTTCCAACATACCTACCGCCTGCTTGGTTTGTGAAGTCCATATGCTGTAATATGGTAGGACACAAGGTGCCCTGTCTCATCTCCTCTGATTTATAGATTAATGAACAGAAGTGTATAGAGTTAAAGTTGCTGGTGTGAACATGCACTAGAGATCTGACATCTATTCTCCCTTAGACTTCTTAACGTTATGGGAATTCCAACCTTGGAAACTCAAAAGACTGATCTTAAATAGTTTCTGAGTTCAGCTGGAGTTCAGCCCAGTTCAGCTGGACTTCATATAGTGTTTACATTTGATCAGAAACTTTTATTTATATTCTCAACTGGGGATACTTAATTTAAGATGTGGTTCTCAAATTTTGTTCTCGATGAATTTGCTATTCCATGGGTGGGTATTTTTTTCCTGATTTTTAGAACTTAGGAATTAAATTATTGGGCATAATTTTCACAATTTTAGCATTTCTCCCATAAATTAAAAAAAATCTGTCTGATGGTATCTATACTATACTAGAATCTAGTATAAGCTGGTGTCTGATTTAGCATTAAATTTTAATTTTAATTATTTTAACTTAAATATTTCCATGTCTCACAATGTTTTACAGAGTGCCATAACTTACAAGAGTTTTGCCATTGGAACAAATTTGAGTATCACTGGTATGTGATCAATAATAAGAAACCAAATAAATATTTGGGAAATGAATCATTATTTAATAAATGCTGTTGAGTGGGGCACCTGGATGGCTCTGTTGGTTAAACTTCCGACTTCAGCTCCTCAGATCATGATCTCACAGCTCATAGGTTTGAGCCCTGCATCAGGCTCTGTGCTGACAGTTCAGAGCCTGGAGCCTGCTTTGGATTCTGTGTCTCTCTCTCTCTCTCTCTCTGACCCTTCCCCCCTCACACTCTTGTTTCTCTCTCTCGAAAATAAATAAAATGTTAAAAAAAAAATGCTGTTGGAACAATTTGATAGTAATATACAAAAAGTATAACTTAAATATAGACCTTATAAGGTTTATCCTATATGTAAGGTACTTTGCTGGATATTGTGGGGAAAACAAAGAAAAATAAGACAAGGTCCCTGCCTTCAGTCTAGTAGACAGCATTGAGTCTTAAGAGGTTAAGTGACTTGTCATAAATTAGTGCTGCCAGGCTCAAGTTAGTGTTAAAAATTTTTTAAATCTTTTACTTTTCTCAATATGCTTTTTGATTCTTACAGGCCACAATAAATTCCAGATGAGTTATATAGTTAAACATTTTAAATATTCCTATAAAAACCTTAAAGGGAAATGAAATAGACTATTTTAACTGTGGAAGAAAATATTAATGACAAAGATGGGTCCAATTAGAGTAAAATATTCTGTATGATAGACATTAACAAAACTAAGATGAAAGGAAGTGCAATAGAAAGATAAAAACAAATTTATTTTTATTTATTTATTTTTTATTTTTTTTAATGTTTATTTATTTTTGAGACAGAGAGAGACAGAGCATGAACGGGGGAGGGTCAGAGAGAGGGAGACACAGAATCTGAAACAGGCTCCAGGCTCTGAGCTGGCAGCACAGAGCCCGACGCGGGGCTCAAACTCACGGACCGCGAGATCATGACCTGAGCCGAAGTCGGCCGCTCAACCGACTGAGCCACCCAGGCGCCCCTCATGTTTCTATTTTTATCTTATTTTGTAAAAGCTCTTAATATGTATTTTACACTCAATATATAAAACTACCAAGGCACCAACAAGGATAAATTTAAGGTATGCTGTTGATAGATGAAAATTCAAAATTCAGGAAAAGAAGCAAATATAAAACAGCATATAGGACATTGATGAAATCTAAATGTTTATGTACATTGAGAAGTTTTTTTTTTCCTTTAAAAATTAAAAAAAATCAATAAGGCATGTAGGGCAAAATTATTCTTTGATTCAGTAGACAAAGAAACTATAGCTAAGAAAGATAAATCTGGAAGTGGCAGAGTCGAAGCCACAACCCCTGTCTTTTGAGCCAATCAGTTTGCTTACAGGAGACATAAAACAATCTGGCAATTACCTAGTTCATTTGATTAGTTTATGTAGACAAAATAGGCAATTCAAGGTTGAAGGTAAACATTAGTATATGAGTTATTTGAAGACAATGTTAGTATTCTGAAAGTGGCCTATTCTTACTTCACATAAGCATTTGTAAACCAAGCCAAACTCTCCAGTTTGTAATCCTCTGGAGGCTACCTCCCCATAAAGCTTTTCGAAAGTATATCATGTCATGAGTACTGTTTAACATAGGTCTCTTTCCCCTTCAAGAATCCCTGCACCTTCTTTTCCCCTTGCACCTTTTGATTTCATATTTGAGACCCTGAACACACCTTTCTCTTCTGAGCTGACACAGAACTTTGTAATAAACAGGAGATATACCTGTCATAAAATGGAAGAAATGTAAATGACACCTCAGTGAGGAGCGCTGGGACAGGCATACTTCTCTCTCTAACCCCAAATCACCATACTCTGCGGCTGCACAACTGGCTGAGTCCTTAGTGAGAGACAAACAGCTGAATTCAGTTGATGGCTTCGTTACATAACTTCAAACAACTGGTTTGGAAATTTCATATTCCAGTTCTTTTTATCGAACATGCAGGTATATCCAAGCTAGAGTTGCCAGATCAAATACAGAACACCCAATTAAATTTGAATTTCAGATAAACAACCAATACTTTTTTTAATCTACTAAAATCCTGTGCGATATTCAGGACATACTTGTATTAAATTAAAAAGTGATCAGTTATTCATTTGAAATTCAAATCTAGCTGGGTGTTCTGTAGTTTTTGTTGTTGTTAAATCTGGCAACCCTAATTCACAAGCACAATTTCAAGTTGCAAACAAGGCGTTTTGTTCCCTCCTAGGGTCTCAGAGATGAAGAAGGAAACTATTTCCTCTGCTCTAATTGACTTGCTGAGTTACAGCTATTTTGGCTACAAATGCTCTTCTCTACACTGTCCCCTAACACTTAGGGTTTCACTTTTTATCACCCATTACAGATGTGCCATTCTGATCCATTTCCTAGCAGGATCGTAGTGAGGGAAGGACAACCACAGTGAAGGCAGGATGGGGCATACAGCCCAAATATTTCCCTGCTTAGTGGGGCAGTATGAACTCTGGGCCCCCATGGAATGGACAGGTAATGGGCAGGGTTCCTGGGAGGAGAGAGAGAGAGCACACCAGGAGAACCATGGCCATATGCACCCTTCCTGTGGGCCCTCAGCAGGCAGGAATATGTTCTGCGTGGCAAGACTGCCGATCTATCTGATTGCCATTTTGTGGATGAGCCTTTCCTAGGGTCATTTGCCAAGTAAAACATCTCCTTGAAGCAAATAGTGTTCAGTGTTCTAGATTTACAGATGGCAAATCCCATGTGGGGTTACTAGATATTTCCCTGAGGCACAAAACAGAATTAAGAGTTATGCAATTCATTTACAGACTTCTGTCAACTCTGCATAAAGGGAGGTACATCATTTCTGTGACCAAAATTCTCAGGGCAACTGGAGGTGACAGTAGCCTAGCTGTCAGCTGGATTCTCTTTCTCCTCAATGATAGCCGACCATGCTGCATGGCACCCCGGTGACACTTAATGTAACAGCTTCCAATGAGATGACTTGGCTTTTCTGGCTCTGTGCCTCTGCACTCACCATTTCATTTTTATGTATCAAATCTTGTTTTACAAAGTAGCTTTTTATTTATTTCATCTCATTTTGGGAAGGACAACTAACCCCAAAGAGATAACAAAAGCATGAGGAGATTAAGAGATCACATAGCACGTTAGAGACAAAGTCCAACTGAGAATTCAGGTTTCCGAATGTCCTCACCGATGATCATTTTCTTTACATTACACAAATTGTTCAGTTTTTAGAAATACTGGTACCCAGATCAGGACCTATGCATGGATGTTAAAAAAAAATCTCCTTGGATAGTTCTGATGTACAGCCAGGGTTGAGAGCCACTATACTAGACCATACTAAATCTTTCCTTAACAATAAGAACCACATCGGCAAAAAGCCTGCGATAATCTGCACTCCCTTAAAAACGCAGTCTAAGGAAGAATCTTCCCAATGTGTTGTAAACCACTTGCTCCTGATATACCCTGAGGCATAGGCTATTTCAGGGATGCTCAGAGTCTTGACAGGGAATAGGAGGGAAGATATTATGCCCTGGGAACTCAGATTTTCAAATTTAAGTCACGACACGGGGCTGATAAATCTCTGTGGTTCAGTCCCTTCCTTATATATCTAAGGGGTGTGAACCCAGGGAGCCTGGGCCCCTCTGCTGGTCTCCCTTCAGAGCCAGGGCTAGAACTCAGGTCTTTTGATTCAAAATCCCAAAGCCTAGGCCATGGCGTTTACTACAATGCTTGTTCTTTTACTGAGACATTCTTATAAGTTTTCACCTCACCATGTCTAACTTCAGGAGGGACTAAGGAATTCAGTGGGTTTTTGTAAAACATACGCACAACCAGAAAGAGAGATTTTCTCCTGGGGTGCATGTAATTCAGATCTTCCTTTCTAAGATGAAAGGAAAGCTACAAATTTTCCCAGTTGCCATGTTATGTCATGAACAATCTTCTTCAAAATTGCAGAATTGCTACAAAGAAAATATCCCTGAGTTAAATTAGTGCCTGTGGAAGATGGTGGAGTTATAAATTGTCTGTGTGGAATTTTCTCCTTACTCGTTAGGGAAGTAGTAATAACTTCCCCTAAAACTATTTTAGCTCAGGGCTTGGCATACATTTAACAAATAATGAATGAATAAATGAATGAATGAATAAATGAATGAATGAAATGGTGACCATTCACTACTCTTGTCAAGATTTATTCCATCTATGTGGCCCCCTCTTTGGTTCTGTCAATCAGGATATTATTGCCAAGGCTTCCAATAGGAAGAGGGATGTCCCTGTAATGTCCCTGCCTATCTTGGGACACCTCTGGGGAGACTAATCTACAAAGGAGGGAGATGAAGTCGGCCTCTTAAAAACAAAGTTGATTAGTATTTTTTTCCTTTAATATCCTTTCAATACTTTTCTAGGACTATGCATTCACTTTTCTTAATAAAAAATTCTGTCACTTATTTGCTACTGCTTTTTCCCCTTACTTAACAATAAAGTCATAAGTATTTTCCATGATATTAATCTACCTTAAAAATAGTATGCTTTGGGGCACCTGGGTGGCTCAGTCAGTTGAGCATCTGACTCTTGATTTCAGCTCAGGTCATGATCCCAGGGCAATGGAATCAAGTCCCAAGTTGAGCTTCAGGCTGAGCATGGAGCCTGCTTGGGATTCTCTCTCTCTGCCCCTCTCTTCTGCTTGTGCACACACACTTTCTCTCTCAAATAAAAATAAAAAACAAAAATAGTATATTCCATTTACAGTTATATCTTTTTAAGATTTGATTTTTTAAGTTACCTCTACACCCAACATGGGGCTCAAATTTGTAACCCTGAGATCAAGAGTCACATGCTCTATCAACTGAGCCAGCCAGGTGCCCCTAGAATTACATTTTTAAAGTAATAGATAAACATGATGTTCAAATAAATTAAGCAATGAAAAGTCCATATTTTTGCCCACCCCATGTTCCCTTCCCCTAAATAGTAGGAAATCCTGGAACAAGTTTTTTTGTCTTCCAGATTGGTCTAAATGGCATCATTTCTAATGGTTGTATGGTATTTTATTTAATGGGTGATATATGATAAACTTATATAATTTCCCATACTGGGCATGGAAGTTGATTCCAGTGTTTTTTGATAAGTAATGTTTTGAGGAACATCTCAGAATGTGATCTTTGATAATCCACATTGTTTTCTTGAGATAAATTCCTAGAGGTTGAATTACTGGCCAAAAAGTATACGTCTTAAAAAAAATTTTTTAATGTTAATTTATTTTTTGAGAGAGAGAGGGAGACAGAGTGTGAGCAGAGGAGGGGCAGAGAGAGAGGGAGACACAGAATCTGAAGCAGGCTCCAGGCTCTGAGCTGTCAGCACAGAGCATGATGTGGGACTCAAACTCACTACCAGTGAGATCATCATCTGAGCTGAAGTCGGACACTCAGTTGACTGAGCCACCCAGGTGCCCCAAGAGATTATACATTTCTAAAGGTCCTCACCAGCATGGGAGAGCATCTTTAAGAAAAAGTCTGATAATGCAATAGGTGAAAAATGGCACATCATTTGTGTTTGGATTTTCATTTCATTGATTACTTGAGCAGATGAGTGTCTGTCTTTTCCCCCTCCCCATGTTTATTACCAACAGTGTTTCAGGATTCCTCTTGCGCTGGAAGCAGCAACAAAGTTCATAGGTCCTGCCTGACCTAAAATGGGTGGAACAAGTTGTTGTCTGCCTGTTGTGATGGCATGATAGCTGAGAGTTCCCACTTGCTAACAGGTCTGGAGATGCCTCTTTTTAAAATTAGTCTGCTGTAGGAAAGCATTTCTCAAACTTCTGTCATCATCCACCTCTTAAACATTTTTTGCTATATTCAAGACACCTGTACTATTCTTCATGTAGTATTTTTAAAATAAAAAATTTTTTTTACTTAAATATATTTCTTTAAGAATGAAACTTTATTCACTGCTGTACTAAATAGAAAGCCAGGGTCATATGCCATAAATAGAAGTAAACCACAAAGTGGGGCGCCTGGGTGGCTCAGTCGGTTAAGCCTCTGACTTCAGCTCAGGTCATGATCTTGTGGTCAGTGACTTCGAGCCCTACATTAGGCTCTGTGCTGACAGCTCAGAGCCTGTTTCAGATTCTGTCTGTCTCTGTCTCTCTCTCTCTCTCTCTCTCTCTCTCTCTGCTCCTCCCCCTCTCGTACGCTGTCTCTTTCTCTCTCAAAAATAATAAACAGTAAGAAATTAAAAAAAAAAAGGAGTAAACATGAAGTAAATATAATGAAAACAGAACAGTACTGTCATGCGTGAGTTAGATTCTGTTTCCCACAGAATGTTCTGGGCTTCTTTAAAGGTTTGTTAAAAAGAGAGGAATTTAAGACATATTAATACAGCTACGATTTTCTCCTAAATATGAAGACTTTAAACTGAGAATTGATAAAGGAGTAGCTTTCTTTTACATGACTCCGTGTTATTTAAGGTCACGTCCACACACTATTTAAAACTGACCTGGAGATAACTAGAGGCCCATGTCCCACACTTTGGAGAAATAACAGTGTCGTGAAAGAAAAATAAAAACAGTGGGTTTAGAAAAACTGGAGTATGAATCCCACCTCCAGCACTTATTGGAGGTCTGAACCTGGTGATGACGATCACCCAGTCAAGGTTGTAGTGAAGATGACGGAAGATATATGCAGTGGGAAAACCTGGCAGACAAGGCAGAGCAGGGGTCCCTCAGGAGTCACCATAATTCTTGTTATATGAGAGTGGTCCTTGACCTTGGCTGCACATTAGCAGCATCTGAAGAATTTACAAAAAAATACAGATGCCTTGGCCTCATCCCTGGATGTCCTAATTCGGTTAGTCAGGGGTAGGACTCTGGCATCACTGCTTTTAAAAACAGCCCCACCACCTGTCCACTTCCAGATGATTTTAACTTGTAGCAGGGCTGGAAAACCTAACGACTTAACCCTTTCCTGAAAGCTTAGGTTGACTGTGCAGATTAGCTAGCTGCCATCTTAAAAAGCTGGCATCGGGTCAAAGAAGTTTCAGTTGGGCAGAAGAAATTCTGGGAAGGGGACGCAGCTCCAGTAGGGCTCCCAGCCTTGTCAGGTATTTGCTTTGTGCTGGAAGCTGCATCACATGGCTTGAGTTCCAAGTGGACACTAATTTCCCTGGGCGCTGGGAAAATCATTTCTCTTACTCCAAGAGGACAATTTTGCTGACCACGGGAACATTATCTCTGGTTTCCAGAGGTATGATGTCGCGCAGTGCTCTTCTGTAGGTTTCGGTATGAATGAATGACAAAGCTGAAAAGCCATTCTGACCTACTAAACTCCTTTTAAATCAATCATAAATGTAGGACAAGAACTCTGGGGTGTCAGGAGGGTTGGGACTAGTAAAAAAAAATGCTTGAAAGGCACAAGCTTAGCATCAGCAATGGGTTGCTATTGGTGTCTTTCCTTTTGTTTTACTTTGCATACTACTAACAATGTTTGCATCTTGTCCCATCTCTCTGCTTTTAGGAATTTTAAAACTGTTTATCTGAGGTCTCACAATATGCCCTTCCAGCCAGATGTCTTCATGTGGGGATGGCTGACTTCATCTGTACTGTCCCTGACAATGGCTGTTCCCTAACTTTGGCCTTGTGGGTAAGGGGGTAGGAATTAAGGCCAAAATGGCCACCCAAACTCTGCCCGGTAGAAAAGAGCATTAATTCAGCTTTTTCAAAAATGTCAACATGAAAAAAAATCTAAGACCTGGATCTGATGCTTAGCAGACCTACAATACCAGGCAGCAGGCTGGGAGATGTCATTTCTGGAGCTCCTAATGAGATGCAAATCACCTAGTGAACTACTCCGGAGCTGGGAAACAATGTCCTGGGTAAAAGCAGATAAAAATGGAATGAAAGAATGTCTTTGAAGATTGGAACGACATTTTAAATGCTTGAGGATATGGGACACCAGATAGTGCTGGTTTTAGTAAACTAATTGTGACTGGGTCTTTGATTCCTTGTGGCAGAGGATCCTGGGGCATTCATCCCCAGCTCTTTCTTGCTCTCTAAGTTGGAGACCTGGTCCCAGTTCTTGCTGTTAGTGTGCAAAGGGGAGGTCAGCTATCGTGAAACCAACACCGGACTTGGGGTCGGAAGGCCTGGGCATAGTTCAATTTCTGGAACTTACTGGTATGTGACCTGGGTGAATTGCTTCCTTTTCTGGCTGCCACATTTTATCTAACATAGTGATTTTTCGACAAAGGGTGGTGGTGCAGCACATCACACATGTTCTGTTATCCTTGAAGTCATACTCCTTCCCAGAATGTGAGTGCCTGTATGTAGTGAGAGATGAGCCTGATGAGACTTTCTTGTATGAAACCAGTGTGAAAGCAGGAAAAGAGAGAGAACCATTAGCCAAGAGGTTCTTTAAAGTCTCTTCCAACTTTAAGATGCTATGATTACAGAGTTCCAGCCACTCATCTTCAAAATGGACATAAATGCTGTTGACCCTATTGGCCTTGTTGGAATTTAAAGAAGACCAATCAAAATGCAATCAGGCTTTAGGGAGAAAACTTCTCCATCACTATACCAGAACTTCATCGTAATAGGATTCATTCAATTAAAGAGGAAGGCTGCACAAGGGGGTGTTCATCCAAACCCCTTTCTTGGTCACTTGGTTACTGATGGACTAAAAGACCACATTTAATCTCACCCAGCCTTCCCAGCTGTGAGCAAAAACTGTAATGTACAGGTGAATACTGTGCAGCTGTACAAACACTCACCCAGGTTCACAAATTCTAAAACCTTTTTTCATGTAGAGAGCAGTCATTAGTATGATTGACTTGGTTTGGGGGAGATTATATGCACAAATGATTGGCGTGTGTGCATGTGTGTATGTGCGTCACAGAGAGGGAGAGACAGAGAGAGAGGGAGGGAGGGAGAGAGACATTGTAAAGAACGTATATAATAGACCAAATGAAATGAAATGTGATTTTTGTTTGCATTAAACTAATGAGATGCAAAAGTGAAAGCAATGCAGTATTAGTGGTAAAAAATTAGATTACTCTGGTTCTTTCAGTTTTAATCTCCAAAAGCCAATAAAATAGGAAGTATCTGAGGGAAATAAAGTTCAAAAGAAAATAACTACATTGGGTTACTGTCCCATTTTATGCTTCACTTTGGAAAAAGTTGCCTTAGTACACTGTTAATTAAATTTGGTTCAACTATCCAGTACACCTTTAAGATTTATAAAAATAGTGAGAGACAAAGGTCTCAGTTCGCGCTCAGATTAAGAATTTAGACTGCAGTTCTTCCAGGTCATACAGAACTACTAAATTTCTTTGTCTTGTTTCTTACAATCTGATGTGAACTTAACAAAATCCATTATGGAAAGTATACACAGATGGATGACCTATCACACCCCCCTCTTCCCCTTTATTCTCATGGGAAGTGATCTTGTCATGAGGAGGTCATAAGAGACCTGAGTCTCTCCATGGGACTCAGAATCTCTCAACAAATTAATGTCATCAACCTTTTTTCCACTTAAATCCTACTTCTCTGAGTTCATTTGACCAGTATAGCTATAGGCACATTCTGGCATGTCACGAAAAAAAAATAAGCCAAGCTTAACAAAGTAAATACTTACAGCTATTATCAGCATAACTGAAAATAGGTATCTCTTGTGTTAGACAGTGATTTAGGCCTTGACAACAAAATTAATCACCAGGCTTGTCTGCAGTGATTTGTATACTGACACATTCAAGCTGACAGTTTCAGTGCAATTTAATTTTAAGTTTCCAAGCTAACATGTTTCAGGGGATCCATACCAGCAGTTCTCAACCCTTGGACCCTAAAGAAACACTCTTTCAGGGACTCTGTTATCTTGGCTTAGTCCAATAAAATATTCACGATCAGAAACCTGGTAGCATTTATCTGACAATATAGAGAGAATCATATGAACAGGAGCTCTCCACTGGAGTGATCTTGGACATCCGTGATGGTGCCGGGAAATGCGCCACTACCTCCGAAAGGGCGGGAGGTCCTGGCTGACTTGGCACCTTCCCACTTCCAGCTCTCACTGCCTCTCACCCTGCATGAGCTGGGAACCCAGCAGAGTGGGGTTAAATGGGCTGGGGAGCCAGTCCAGCTGGGGGTCATTAGCAATCAAGGACCAGCATTAAAAGGCAGCAGGAGACTAAGGGTCTCTGACAGGCTTGGCTCCATGTACCATCTGGAAAGAAAGAGGCTGTTGAAGCTGGATTTAAAAAAAAAAAAAAAAAAAAAAAAAAAAAGAACTTCATGGAGACCCCTTCTTGGAGATACAAACATGAACAGTGATGTTTTTCAAAGTGAGTCCATTGTTTTTGAGAGTTGGGCCAGGAAACCAAATTTTCAGGTCAATCTCTGGCCATAATGACAATTCACTGGTGCCTGGGTTGGGACCAGCCCAGGAATTCTAATGGTTTGATAATGGCTAGTAATCAGAACACCCATGCTGGATAATGAGGGAATGGGCATGTTTGTGAAGCCTAAAGTGTGGAGGCAGGCCTCATACCAAACACTTAGCGGAATTCTACACACTGTAGTACAATCTGTGACTAAAAAGAGAAAACCAGACAGCTTTACTTAGGGTGTGCCCAATATTGATTATTTAAGATGTAATTTTTGAAACAATGAAAATTTAAAAACAAGCTGGGACTCACTTTCTCAGGTCATTCTAAGACAATCTGTACAAAGAGGTGTTAGTCATAGACACCACATGTTGCATATACTTGGTCACTGACTTGAATTACATTATTCATTAAGTTGCTTCTCTTTTTTTCCTTTTATTTATTTATTTAACAAATTTGTTTAACATTTATTTAATTTTGAGAGAGAGAACAAGTAGGGGAGGGACAGAGAGAGAGAGAGAGAGAGAGAGGGAGACACAGAACCTGAAGGAGGCTCCGGGTTCTGAGCTGTCAGCACAGGGCTTGATGTGGGGCTTAACTCAGGAACCATGAGATCATGACCTGAGCCAAAGTCAGACGCTTAACCGACTGAGCCACCCAGGTGCCCCTCTTTTTTCCTTTTAGACTTTTGGGTGTCCCTCCTCCTTAGCTATAAATATGTAAAAAAGAAAAAAATATTTAAAATACAGTATTTTATTTCTTTTGATCATAGATTGTTAGACTTACAGAATAAAGACAAGTTACAATGTGATCTTTAAGATGTATTACAATACTAATTTAGAATGAGCTGCTAATCTCATTGTAAGAATCACTAATATCATATTATAGTTGAATTCATAAGAGGAATTTTCATTCTAGCTCATTATTGTGTACTTCTAACAGAAATCTTCAGAATACCTTTAGTTCTGATTACAAAGCAGCCAGAGCAAGGAAAAAGACTCAGGCTGTTTTTGTTTTTAGATGGTGAATATACTTTCCTGATATTGTTAAGAATGAATGGTAGCTGAAATTATCCTCATAAAGCCTTTGGCAAGGTCCTAGATGCCTAGTCTGCAGAAAAAGTAACCGGGAAGATCTAGGACACTGTACTCTCTCAGATTCAGGGGGGTGGGGGGTCAGATAACATTGGTTTCTGATTCAGATAGTGGACATCATTTGGAGAACAAATCAAGTGGTCAATGACCAACAGAAACATACAATTCTGAGAGTTGAATCTCATTTTTAATCATCCTATCCTAAACTTTGGATAAATTTATATCCATATTGGCCAGCCTGGCAGAGATAGTGTTTTAAACACATTTTTAAAGTTTATTTTTTTATTTTGAGAGAGAGCAAGAGTGTGAGCATGTGAGCGTGGGCATGGGAGGGGCAGAGAGAGAGGGAGAGAGAGAGAATCCCAAGAAGGCTCCACACTCAGTGCAGAGTCCAACACGGGGCTTGATCCCATGAACTGTGAGATCATGACCTGAGTCAAAATCAAGATTGGGACGCTTAACTGACTGAGCCACCCAGGCGACCCCAGAGATAGTTTTAATGAAAGCTCCAGTCACAAAAAACAGAGTTTAAAAAGATACATCCAAGTCCCCAGAGAGAGAACATTGCAAGCAAACGCATGGATGAATCTTGTTCTTAAGGTTCTGTAGTTAGGGTCATGCTAATTTTGATAGTTCTTCTGAAAGCTTTTAGTTTTCCTAGGTATATAAGTGTGACTATGTGCATGTGACTTTTAAATAATGGAAACCCAGTACTGATTAGAGTTATGGGTCCCTGGGAATGGATATGGCAGGTTTCTTTTGAATAGTTTGACAAAAATACCCAAACCTGATGCCTACTGCCCAATCTCACACTAAAACTTCATAAAAGATTTATATGCTGATTTAGTATGGAAGACAGTTTTAACTTACTCAGGTTACCCACCTAAGAAGCAGAGAGTAGAACCCAGGATTCATTGGGCACCAAAGCCCGTGCCCCTTTTGTTATGGCCTATTGCTCCCCTACACTCTACTGGTGGGAGAGGTAGAAGAGTCAGGGGACTGAAGCGAGTGGGGAGAGCTTGAAATAGATGCAGAATGGAATGAGGGTGGGTCTTGGTCTGGGACTAGTATTTGGGGTATATTATAGGCCCAGCTAGTATTGGAGACGATTGTTTTGTGAGTGGTACAAGACTGCCTAGGCAGGTAGGCTTTTCAGCAATAACTCTTAGCAGTGCAAGTATAATGCAGAGGAAGAAGGATTAATCTGAAGCTTGGGTGTTCCACATGGTGGGTGGAAGGACCTAGTGTTTGTCAGAGTAACTGAACTCTAGTCTAGGCTGAAGCCAGCAGAACCTGGGAGACAGTGGAAGAACGGCTAAGGTAAGGGTGAGAGAGGTGGAAGGAGAGGCTGGGGTCCTATGGGGAGCGGCTCTTGATGGGTCAATGCAGCCATGGAAGTACATGCCTGGGTGGAAAATACATGAAGGTCATTGGCATGAAGGAGTAGGGAGCAGTAAAGTTTAGGAGATGGGTAGATGGGATGGCTGCGAAAAAAATCTCTCTAGTTGGTGGTGAGATTTGGGAATGGAGACGATGATAAATTAAACACTCACACATTCATTGAATGTGAAATGACCAGGATAAGGTCAGCAAACAACAGGAACAGAGGATGATTGAAGGGAGTATAGATAGCAATGGCAAGTTAGCAGGACATGGATGCCACCCCTGACCCCTCCCCCACCCCAAGATCTTGCTGATGGGGCTCCACTGAAGACTTCAGGGGAAATGGTGGCCCGCAGAATGGATAAGTCAGAGGAGAGGAAACCCAGGAAGCAGTGAGATAAGCAATGAGAGCATAGGGGACTAGAGTGGCCTAAGTTTTGGGCAGTAGCCAGTGGTAACCTGCATGCAAGGCAGGCTGGAGAAAGTCAGCCTAAGGTATCACATGGAATAACCTCTGTTGTGAAGTTCCATCAGTGCCAGTGTGAACTCAGATCCCTGGGCAGGCACGGAAGCTAAGTGCCAGCAGGCTAAATGGTTCAGTGCTCCAAACCACTGGTGCAATGTTATTTTCATGCTCCTGGAAAGTAAATACTGAGTATGGAAGTGAGATTAATAGAGTTTGATTTATTGCTGATAGACTAGTTGGTGGGAGTTTGAAAAAATGGGGGTGAGGGTAGAAGTCCAGGTGCATGGGGAGAGAGGCCAGACCTTGGCCTTTTCTTTCCCATTACCAGATTAATCTCCTCTGGCTGCCCTGAGTTGTGGCCCCTGGTCCCAACTGCTCTGTGGACTTCTACCCTTTGTAAAGTGAGAAGAAAGACATCAGGTGCTCATGTCATGCTCTGCTAAGAAAGGGTTGTGGTGTCCTTATGTATTATGGAAATTAACAATCTCTCTCACTCATTTCACAAACACGGGGTCTTCCTTGTCAACAGTGCCTGCCATACGTCTTGGTGCTGTGGGATGAGCTCAAATACCAGTTGTCATACTGTATCCAGAATCATGACTCCCTCGTAATCCCTGGCTCCATTGGTGAGTGTGGGTCAGCATGTCTTTTTCTCCCTGATGGTGAAATCTGTCCCTTATTGCTTATTCAATTCTATTCAGGGCCTATTCTGTGCCAGGCCCTGGGCATGTGGCAGTCAACAAAGATCTCTGCTCTCAAGGAACTCACCAGTTGGTGGTGGTGGGGGGGTGGTGGTGGTGGTGGAACATAATAAACAATAAGCATAATGAATAATATGGTATATGTTAGAAAGTTATGCAGATTGTTCACAACAAAATAATAGGGCAGGGCACATGACTAGTCCATTGTCCTTAAGGTCCCGAGCACTGGTACTGCTGGACTTCCTTTCCCAAGGTCTGATGACACCCCCACAAACCCTCAGATGCAAATACACACCATAGGTGACCCTCTCTCCTCCAAACTTCACCTGGCCATTCATATGATCTTCCTTGTAAAATTTTTGGTTCATGGCGGGGGAGGGTGGACCAAAGTTGTAGGAGCAGGTGACAGAGAAGATGATGCACTGGCATCTATGCTAACTGGCAGAAGTACCGCTTTGTAGGGAAGGAGTGGCTTAGTCAAGGCTTTCTTTCCTGTCCAGGTGTCCAGGGAAGGTGTCACCCAGGAACCCATGCTGTTACATGGGTGGGACTCAGTGCCCATGAGACCGGCCTCAAGATCCACTAGGATACTAACAACAACATATTTTTGTACTCTTCAAGAAGGATTGTTGGGCTAATGAGGAAATGAAATGAGATTCACAAAAACCAATTCATGAAATTTGAAATGTGTCCATTTTGATGGAGGCCCACAGAGGAAGAAAAAAAAAACCCTGCTTCAATCTCTACATTCTCTGTAGCAATGCAAAATAAGTCCATAGGCCCCTCATTGAAGTTACAGGGAGGGAGAATTTGACACGTTTCCTACAAACAAGGGAAGGTATATAGAAGTTAAATGTGCTACACCCAAGGTTACTATTTTCAAAGATTTATAAGATTTTCTTGCTGGTCTCTTCAGTGTGCCTTCTTTTATTTATTTTACTGAATGCAGTAGCAGGAGACTTTTCAATTCTGCCTTGTCCTCTCCCACCCCTAAAGAAGGGAACCCTCAAAGAGGAAATACTGAACTACTCCTGATTCCATTTCTGATCTGCAGAATTTTCATAGGTCCCAATGTCCTCGACACACCCATTTTGTGCAAATAAAGTTTTGCTGCAATAAATGTTATCCCGAGAGCAGGTTGATGGGGATTCCATTTTGCTAAGTGACTCTGGTCCTTGTCCTTAAAAAATAAACAAGCAACGCATAATCACTTAAGACATATCACTTGTTGATAGAACCTTTCTTTAAATAAGATTCCCCAATCATGGGTTAAATGCACTGCTTCTATGCAATGCTATGTAAGTAATTTTGAGACAGAATGCTTTTAATCAGCCAAATCTCTGCTTCATAAGGATCTAGGTGGTGCCTCGTCTAGTTGCCAACACGGCTGACCTGCTAATTCTACCCATTCCAGAACGTGGTTGTTTGTAGTCCCGATGAATTTGCCATGCTGTTAGCTGGGGTTAATCTGCGAGTCCTGCGTGAAGGTTAGTAAAGTGCAAGCCATGCTTATCCTGCTCCTAAAAGGCAAATAGACTCAGTGACTCTTTCTGACCTCCCGGATCTGCAGCTACTTGCTTCAGAGACTTTAGTCTCTTTTCTGTTATAATACAGCTTTGAAGAGTATATTTCCAACTCTGTCTCCTTGTACTGAGAATTATATAAACTGGCTTCACAATATATAAATTGCTCTATAATGAGAGCAGGCATCTCACATCAAAATATGCAATTCAGATTTTATCTACTACCAAAATGCAAAATTCTCAAGAGTGCTGAGTTATGAAATTATTCAAACACAGAAATTAGCATTTTAAAAGTTCTCAACTGATAAAAAAGAAAGTACTATACTCTGCTTCTTTTCTCTGTGTATAACTTGGTAATAGTAAGTAATAGGATATTTAGAGCCAATACATTCCATGAAGTAGAACGATACTTTAAGATGGGGCAAGAGGTAAAAAGAACATTTTAATTTACTTGACAGAGCTACCATAGCTGCAAGAAGGAATGTATGTAGGTGTCTCATTTCTGTTAGTCAAGACCCCCAGGGAATTTTGGTTTAGAACTTGATAGAAAATTACTGATCACCTGAGAAAGGGCAATAATTTTGTCAAAAGAAGTCAGACTTGCTGTAAAGTCACAGAGATCTCTGTCTTGGTCTCCCCTTCTGAAAATTAGCTACATTTAGCAACTGAACATGATGAATATAATGGAAAAAAAATTCTCCAGGTAGACGGTTTTGCCCCAACATCTCTTCCCCCCTGATTTGGTTAGAGAGGTTCCTCTTTCCTGTGGGGGACACCTTCGAGGTATTTGCATGTGGCTGATCTCCCCTCCTTTCTCTCATCTCCAAGTCAGGCTGAACATGTGGCCCAGGCCTGGCCCAGCAGAGATCCCCTTTCCCATCCACACTGATCCATTCGAGGGTGGGCACACAAACAAGGCAGGGCTGAAGTTCCTCTAAGAGATCTGAGATAAGGGCACTGGAAGAGAGAGTGTACACTTTGTCCCTTGGGACCATGAGATAGGATCAGGGCTGTCAGTGGCCATTTTACCAACACTGAAAACTAATAGTCCCAAATGGGTGAGAGATGGAGAGGGAGAGAGAGGAGGGAGGAAGGGAGAGAGTGGGGGTGGCGGGGGTGGGGGAGGCACAATGACATTGTTTGAATTCCAATAAATACGTTTTGGCCTAAGTTAGTTTGAGATGGGTTTCTGGTTCTCATATTTAAATGAGTCCTCCCATGCTTTTTACGAATGAGTAACTTACATAGTTATTGCCCTTCCTGATAATCATTAGCTTTGACACTCCACACCTGTACCCAGTGAGGAGCACACTGGGGTCTTTTGCCTAAGCCTCTCAGACAGGTCTAGTGTATCATGGATTGGTCATTAGGTCTTTTTGAGCCATTAAAAATTAGTATGTGGCGGGGCGCCTGGGTGGCGCAGTCGGTTAAGCGTCCGACTTCAGCCAGGTCACGATCTCGCGGTCCGTGAGTTCGAGCCCCGCGTCAGGCTCTGGGCTGATGGCTCGGAGCCTGGAGCCTGTTTCCGATTCTGTCTCCCTCTCTCTCTGCCCCTCCCCCGTTCATGCTCTGTCTCTCACTGTCCCAAAAATAAAAATAAACGTTGAAAAAAAAATTAGTATGTGGCTATTCATGAAGGAGTCCCCACTTGTATGGCGTGTGCGTGCACGGGTATGGCACTTCATTACTTTAATATTAGCTAGAGGTAAAACAAGCTAAGTGTGTCAGTGTAATTTGTGAGACATCCATTTCTTATTAATGAAGTAAACAGAGGCAATTGTGAGGAAGCATGAGTGAGGAACCCTGCAAGCACGTGGGCGATTTCCCACCTACATCAGACGAAACATGAAAGAGCAACTCTTAATTACAACCAAATATTAGCTCTGGCTCCTGGGAACTCATCATCCCATCTCAAGGTCTATATTTATGAAAATTTAAGCAATGTCTTAAAACATGTTAATTTGTTCTTTGTTTATTTCTTTCCCTGACAGATTAATTTATTCCAAGGGACTTTGGTTCTCAAGCGCTAATATATTGATCGGGCCCATGTACGACATAGCTAATAGCCTGGGGAGGAGATTTTGGTGGAAAACAAAAGTCTTTCTTGTACTTTTCCTTAGGTAATTAACTTTTTATTTGTGGGCCCTGGAATGCTTCCAGTTTCCTCTGGATTTGCATCTCTGACTTTCAGATCAATGGTTGATTTCATGAGAAAGAGGCTGGAAGCACTGAAAAAAAAATTACACTTCAGGCTTGAATGAGCCAGTCAGAGCACACTGAGGCCAGAAGAAAAGTTATGTGTTTTTTTCTACTGGGCCATATCTTTCTAAGAGCTTCCATGTGAAGGACATTTAGACAGTCATAAGAATCTGAAGTGTGAGAAATACTGTTTATCATTTATGGAAACTTCTCTTGGTGACTTTTGGATCCTTTAGTCTTGTATAATCCCACTGGAAACTCAAAGCAATGCCCACAAAGTACCATCCTTTTAATGTCTATTACTTGATGCTCAGTCATTTTGTAGCCCACAAAATGTACTGAGAAGTTGTGGAACTTACACACTATATGTATCTGTATCTTGCAGAAAGAGAGACTACATAGCAAGTAAGAAATGAAATTAGCCCAGAACCTATATGTTCCCAGACAACCTGATGCTTATAAGTATTCATATCATTAGACTAAGTAGAATAGAAAGCCTCTGGAAATACACCTGTCCCCCAAATTGGCAACTCCTTAAACATCCTTGGATTTTGTCGATAGGTAGTTTTAATGTTTTGAAAAATGTTTATTGATTTTTGAGAGAGAGAGACACACAGAGTGTGAGACAGGGAGGGGCAGAGAGAGAGGGAGATGCAAAATCTGAAGCAGGCTCTGGGCTCCGAGCTGTCAGTACAGAGCCCGATGCATGGCTTGAACTCATGAACTGTGAGATGATGACCTGAGCCAAAGTTGGATGCTTAACTGACTGAGCCACCCAGGCACCCCTATCTATAGGTAGTTTTAAAGGTGCTTTAAACTTTAAAGCAGTATAAAGCAGTATATTGGGGGTACCTGGCGGCTCAGTTGGTGGAGTATGCAACACTTGATCTTGGGATTGAGGTTTTGAGCCCCACATTGGATGTTGACGTTACTTAAAAATAAAATCTTAAAAAAATAAAGCAGTACATCAGAAGTAAGTCACCCCTAGTTATGTTATTTCCCCTTTACAAACCAAATCTTTCTAATCAGCAAGCAAAGTAGAGAGATTTCTGTCTCTCTTAGAATTCCTGATTTCTACATGCTTTGTGCCTTCATCTAGAGCTTCTCATTAAATGCAACAAACATATGTTATCATAAAATGCTAAATACAAGTTAGAACACCAATGTAGATATTTTTACTAAAATGGCATAAACCTAATCCTATCTACCGCTAGGATATAGTATATCTGAAATTTAGACACCTACTATCAGATGAAAGCAGTTGCTCAGACTGACAGTAGTAGTTTGTAATACTTTTACACCAATATTCCTGTTGCTATCCCCAACGTGCCTCTCCTGGCAGGAAGATTCACATCCCTGCCCTGCTGAATGCAGGAGTGGCCACGTGACTTCCCTTGGCCAGTGAAATATACGTATCTCAAAAGGAGGATTTCTAGGTAGAAGCTGGGATGTGATTGGCCAAGGCTCTGCCACAATTACCAGCAATGATCTAGACAGAAATTGCTCCACCAGCTTGGGTCCTTGAGTGAAGATGACACAGAGCAGAGCTACAGCTACAGCAGGTGTAACAGAAGTGAGGAATTAAGCCTTTGTGGCTACAAGCCACTAAGACGTGTGTGGGGGGGGGGGGGGGGGGGGTGTTTGTTTCTGAAGCATAATCTGAACTATTCTGACGCAATAGCTTAAACTAAATATGTACACTTCATTAGACTGTTTCTTAGTTTGAACCTTATGACATTGCCATTTGGTAGCAAACAAATGATCTAATAGGAGCAATCTCATGTGATTCAATTTAATATAATTGAGAAAAAATTGGAATATAAATTTCTATTTATGAATGCTTTTTCTTCCATATTTAATAATTACTTAGTAAGAGAAGAGAATATTTATTACTTTTGTTCTTTTTATAAAGAAGATCATAGCAAAGCTAGAAAAAGTGCTGCACAAAAATACACATTCCTAAATCCACAGTGAGAGCAATAATCAATTGATAGTCTTCCATGCATCAGTTCCTAGGGATGCACTGGTGAGCAAACAGATGTGATCCCTGCCTTCCTGGAGATTTCATTCATCCTAGTGATGGAGTTCAACTCTGAACAGGTAAGTTACTACAAATCATGATAAGTGCAAACAAAGAGACGAATAGGTTGTTTTTAGTGGGAATTATATAGGAAAGAGGACCAAAGAGATAGCTCCTCAGAAAGGTGACAGATAAGTTGAGGCCTCAAGAATGACAGAAGCCAGCCATGTGAAAAGAGGTAAAAGTGGGGGTTGGGGAGCATTCCAGGCTTAGGGAACAGCATATGCAAACACCATATTCATGATCCTGAGGCAGGTCAGATCTGACCACCAGAGCTGGAGTGTAGTGAGAAAAGGGATCATAATGTGTGATAAAGTTGGAGAAATGGGCTGAGGACAGGTTATGCAGGGCTTTGATGGGACGGAAGGAATTTGAATTTTAAGTCAATGGGAAGCTACTGAAAGAGAATAGGAAGAAAAAAGATAGAGATAGTTTATTTCTTATCATGGATCACGATCTTTGGCAGGAGTCCCATACAAGTAGAGGCACAAGAATGGAAACAAGAAGAACACTGACGAGGCTACCGCAGGCCAGAGGTGATGGCTGTCTGGACCAGGTTGTGGTGCTGAAGAGGGAGAGAGATAGGCAAAATAAAGATATTTGTAGGAAGTCGAAAATATAACCTGCTGATGGACCGGATATAGAGGGCGAAGGAAAGGGAACAATGAATAATGACTTCCAGACTTCTGGCCTGGGTCCTTGGGTGGACAGGAAACACCAAGGGAGGACTAAGGTTTCTGAGGCCATGAGCGAATCGAGTTCAGTTTTGGACATGTTAAGCATGAGATCACCTGTGGAACATCTGAGTGGGGATGCCAAGTGGGAAGCATGTCTAGAATCCAGAGAAACAATTTGGGCAGGACGTACGAACTGGCGAGTCGTCAACCCATCAATGGAATGTCAGGTTTGGGGAATAAATGTAAAGGAGAAAAAAAGGTTTTCAGAGGCCCAAGGAGCTCTAAGATTTTGAGGTTTTAGTAGGAAGCAAAGAGCAGTCATGAGGCTGGGGGAAAGCCAAAGGGGTGTGCGGTGAGTCTTTATAGGCACCGAGAAAAGAGAGTGGTTTATGAATGGTGAGGTGGTCAGCTGTGTCAAATGCTGCTGGGAGGTAGAAGGAAGGAACAGAGAAGGTCCTCTGGATCTGGTGACCTGGAGGTGTTTAGTGACCCTGACAAGTGTGTTTCAGGAAGAGGGATGTGCCCAAGGGAGTCTGCAGGGGAGGGAATATAGGCAATACATAGAGTAAAAAATGTTTTAAAATTTGGCTAAGGGGATAAGAAAAGAAGAATGTGGGAGGAGAGCCCAGAATTAACAGTATTTAATAAAGATATACTATAAAAAATATCCTGGAAATGATGGAGTTTACCTGGAAGCTACCAGATTGTTTTCCGCTATCAGGAGAAACATAGGCTTGAGAACTCATTATAACGTTGCACATCTGCTTTATGTGGTCTCTATCTGCAATACCACGTTCCTCAAGTGTCATCTTCTCCTCCACTTTCTTTTCCCATATTTCTGGAAGAATTGTTTGGGTCACTTTACTTAATATGGCTTTTCTATCCTTGCCTTTCTCTTATTTTGTCTCTTAAGTTCTGAAAACTATGCGGTCATAGTTCTTGCAAGAATATTCTTCTGTTTAAGAGGGTTTTATTTTTTCCCCCTAACTCCAAAAAATGCTGACTTACTTGGTTTCTGTATCTCTTGGTACAGCTCCCTTCCCTCTTAGCTTAAGGGTTATTAAATGAGAGTAAAATTTCATGACAAATCTCAGTCAACAATGTTTAATTAATATTTTTAATTGAAAAATTCACACACTTTAGGTATAGGAAAAAAGTCAAATAGCACAAAAGACTGTAGAGAATGAAAAATAAGTCCTCCCCAGAACCGTAGTCCCTGCTCTCGAGGCAACCATGGCCATTCCTGTATCGTGTGAAATAGCCTATGTAGATATAATCCTAAGGCTGCATAGCTCCTGTCCTTAAAACAAAACCATAGGGGCGCCTGGGTGGCGCAGTCGGTTAAGCGTCCGACTTCAGCCAGGTCACGATCTCGCGGTCCGTGAGTTTGAGCCCCGCGTCGGGCTCTGGGCTGATGGCTCAGAGCCTGGACCCTGTTTCAGATTCTGTGTCTCCCTCTCTCTCTGCCCCTCCCCCGTTCATGCTCTGTCTCTCTCTGTCCCAAAAAAATAAATAAACGTTAAAAAAAAAAAATAAAAAAAAAACAAAAAACAAAACCATAACCCAACTCAAACATGAGCATATTTCTTTACTCTGTGCCTTGCTTTTTTCACATTTTGATATAACATGGAGGCTATCCTATAAGAATACATATATAGAGATAATGACTCATTCTTTTCCATGGCTCCATTTTTATGGCTGTGCCATCATTTAACAAGTTTTCTACGGATGAGCATAGAGATTTTTCGTAACATTTTAAAACCATAATATGTTCGTTTAAAAATTTTTTAATGAAAAAAAATCTTTTAGTGTTTATTTTTGAGAGAGAGAAAGAGAGAGAGCGCGAGCAAGCTGAGGAGGAACAGAAAGAGGGAGACAGAATCCAAAGCAGGCCCCAGGCTCTGAGCTGTCAGTGGAGAGCCTGATGCTGACATTGAAAACACTGACTATGACATTTATAAAAACAATCCTTTAGAATAAAGAAGTATGGGTTATCAAATGGCTTATGCAGCAAGCACTCAGTGTTTTGCTTTTTCTTGGATAATATGCTATTGGATTTTTTCTTTTTTTTTTAACGTTTATTTGTTTTTGAAAGAAAGAGAGACACAGCATGAGTGGAGAAAGGGCAGACAGGAAGACAAAGAATCTGAAGACAAAGAGGAAGACAAAGAATCTGAAGCAGGCTCCAGGCTCTAAGCTGGCAGCACAGAGCCTGAGATGGGGCTTGAACTCACAAACCACGAGATCATGACCTGAGCTGAAGTCAGATGCTTCACTGACTGAGCCACCTAGGCGCCCCTGATTTTTTTTTTTTTCCCAGCATGACAGTTTTCTAAAGATGCTTTCTTTCACATTTTATAGTACATGGGCAATTAGTATTTTCAATTTCAACAATACTAGTACTTTTATTTGAGTGAGCTTTTTCATGGATCTAATATTATGGAAGCAGAGTGCTTTGTAGGCTTTCCCCTAGAATCACCACTAATTAGGAAGGTGTATTTCAGGGGCAGGGAAGTGGAGAAACGTAAAATAAAGTTTGATGGTGAAGGTTTGGAAGTCAGTTTTAAGGATTTTGTCTTTTATCTTGTGGACCCTCGGGAGACACTGAGGCTTCTGATCAGGAGAGTGACATATAGTGCTGGCAGAGGCATGTAGAATGGATTGGAGGAGGGACAAAAGGAAGAATAAAAAAGGACACTGCAGTAGTGTAAGGAGATGAAAACCTTGGCTGAAGAGAGAACAGCAGAAACAAAAAGGGAAAAGGACCTAAGAGTGAATCTTAACCCTCTTTCTCTGCCCCTGCACCCTTGTGAAGTAAGACAAATACCATTAACAGTTATTCACGCTATATTAAAAATTTTGTTATGGGGTCCCTGGGTGGCTCAGTTGGTTAAGCATCTGACTTTGGCTCAGGTTATGATCTTGCATTTCGTGAGTTCGAGCCCTGCATCAGGCTCTGTGTTGTCAGCACAGAGCCCACTTTGGATCCTCTGTTCTCCTCTCTCTGCCCCTAGCCCCCAATCTCTCTCTCTCTCTCAGAAATAAATAAACACCAAAAACATATTAAATTTTTTTTGTTGTAAATGCATCAGAAAACCCAATTAAAAGACTAAGCCATTAAAAGTGTCACAATAAATCATTAAATTGTATATAAACAAGGAAGTGATTGTCTTCAGAACTTTGTATTGTGTATGCTGAATGGGATGCTTTTAGCTTTTACCTTCCTGTCATTGGTACCTGGTCATAAAGGAGCAAGGCAAGACCTCCAAGAAGGGAAAACAGTCATCAATGATGACTGATTTATGAAGTTAATCATTTGTGCTAGATAAATTCTGACAGTTTAAAGGTAAACATTTCAAGGATATTTATACTAAATCTAAATATTAAAAAAGTTTTAAAAATGATAAAAGAAGATATGGGTGAATATGCAGTAGGCACTTTACTAAATTTAAATGTATTGAATTTAAGCAAAGGCATAACATGGCTAGAAGCAAAGAGGCAGAGAAGAAATAGATCCTGCCTTTAATAAAAATTAAAATAATAGCCTACAGTTATATTATTATAGCTTATTAGGTACCAGATTCTTAGCTTAGATCTGACAGTGGACTATTTCGTCTGATTCTCACAACATTATAAGACTGATACTATTATCCCCACTTTATAGATCTGATCATTGAAATCCTGTGCTCGAATTCACAGGACTCGAACATGGCCATGTGATTCAAATTTGACTCCTGAGCCCATGTTTTTGCCACTATGCTGCACACTATGCTGTGCACTATGATGCACACTGGCCATCCCTCACCAGCAGGTAGACCACCTGTGGTCTCAAAAGACCAAGGTGCCCTGCCTGCAGTCACAAATGTGATTCTTAGAAGGGTTGCAGTTTTGAATTTCCATACAGGATAGCTGAATTCCCACGAAGCTTCAGGCTAAGCTATTAGGCTGAGAAACTAAAAAAAGGAAGAGTTGCCATAAAATAAATGATCTTTTGGGCATTCTTTCTAGTGACCAAACTGTACTTTGTTTATTCAGATGGAGGCGGGCCCTGGTGCCAAGCACGGTACATTGCAGGAGAATTCGCTTGTGAGGCCCTTTGATGTCACATGCATCCCAGGAACACCCAGCTAAAACAGAGAGCTGCTTCGTGTTTATGCCTCTAAACAGAACCATTTGAGTACACAGACCAAAAGACCTGATCTGGGAGCACTGCGTTTTCTCCAATAGAGTGATTCATTACTAATGTCTTCATTTTGGACACCGCAGTTGAATGTGAAGCCATATGCTTTAAATTAAAAGCACACTAAGCAAATCACAAGTTTCTCAAGATGGTGCTTAAAGTCTGTTTTGGCATCTGCTGGTTGCCAAAAGACCCATATGATCCTGTAATTAAACAACAAATATTTTCTGCAAAATCAATCATTTTTGCTGTCTCCAAGTGCTATGATTATGGTGTTTAGATGCTGTGTTGAGAAATAAGTTGCACAACTAGACCCTTTGCAAATTGTTTGTTCCCTATTCCAATATTGTCCTGATCTTTCTCTAGCCATTTTATTACAATTGATTATATCAGAGTCAAAGCTTTTAGTTGCATAAGCAATAAACAGCAGAACCACAAAGCCAGAAATGTTGGCAGCAGAACCACCACTAATAGGTACTATTATATCTACTTCACCATGACATTGGTACCAGAATAAGTCAGGGGTCTTGGATATAGTCATCAGAAACCAACTGAGACCACCCTAAGTTAAAAGGGAATTACTGGAAGGAAGTCAGGGATTCACAAAATTGATGGGGAGGCAGAGAACCCAGCCTGGGCAAGAAGTAGGATCCAGGGGCACTATGGAGGGTCAGGGAATTTGAAAGAAGCCTGGCCACTGCCACACTGATGATTCCAACCTGCCATGTCCTTGCCTCGTTGGCTCAAGAGTCTGGGGAGCACCAGCCTGGCAGGGCCTCTTATAAGGGCTGCTCTGTAGCCACTCTATAGTGGAAGAGAGGATGGGGTTCCCTACTTCCCATCTAGACAGTGGGGGAGATTCCCCAAGGAAGATGGGGGTGCTGAGGGTAAGGCAAGGTCAACACTAGAAAACCAAAGATTCTGGTACCATGGAGACCATTTTTCATTTTGCAGTCATGTTTTCCCATCTAAGTAGAAAAATGTGTGGACATAAAACCAACTCCATGAGGGTCACTCAGAGGCAAAGGTAGATCACAGTACCTAATGAACAGGGGCTAGCAAGTGAAAGATACTTCTTTCTGAAGAAACATAAACTTATTTCACAGGCTTGTGGCTGGAGAATATAAGAACAATGGCTTCTCAGGCCTACTTCAGTTTGGGAGATTGCCTTCTACAAAACACATTGCTTCTTACCGCCTTAAAGGACCCTTTCCACTGTAAAGGGCAGATGGTGTAGTCGTGGTGCGGGTGAGGTGCAGAGGAGAGGAAAAGAACAGAGGAAGAGATACTTATTTAAAATGAGTCATTCTTCCTCCTATGAATCGTTTGTGTGGGAGAAAACATAGTCAGAATTAAGGAATTTCATGACCAAATCCAGTCCAATTAGGGATGGGCAGTAATGCTTATGTATGTGAAATAGCTACAAATAGCGTTCTGCATGATTTGCATTGTGTTCTAAGGCCCAGCTGAATTTAGGTAAAGCAAGCTCAGATGAAGATAAGGCAGAGGGAGCCGTAGGGGCTGGTAATATCCTCCGAGGGACTACCTAGTAGGTGAGATGTGAGGGGCTCAAGGGCCAGCCTTCTCCCAGACCTGGTACCAAAAAGGACAGCTTTCTTTAGTGGGGGAGGGGGGTGGTTTAAAATAGGGATGCCACTCAGTATGATTGTCATGGGGCTTCTTAGATTATTTCAGTACTCCGACAAACCCAGCCAAAATCATAAATAGGCTCATTGGAACTTCGAATTTGTTTCCTCTTGGCCTGAAATGAATTCACTCAATGTAGAGGCACTGACCATATCATGCTGGTGGGTTGAGCCCTAATGGCGACCATTTCTATAATTAATAAAGTGGGAAAGTTAATTTTAGTAAATAAATTATACCCTTAGGAGAAGATATAAATTTCAAAATATAGCAGCCACAAGAGAGAAGAATAGAAGGTGCTATAAATGGCAAAAATGTTGTAAAACACCTGGACTCAGGCATTTATACTGCAAAAATCCCCGCTAACATGCAACCATATTTGGGAAGAGTGGCTTCATTAGCAATGGTGATCACAGAAGCCTCAATCATTCATTAGACTAGCTGAGAAAAGGGCAGGGTTGGTTAGGTAAGAGTGAGAAGAAAGACCTATGAAGGCCAAGATGACATGTTCTCTGGAGCTGGGAGACCCAGGAATACCCCTAGAGGGTACCAGTAAACAAGAAAGGTGCAAAATTAAAGGGCTGTAGAGACACAGGGTCAAGAATGGTTTCATAATTTAGCTTTGCCTATCTAAAGCTGTGCTAGATGGCTTATCTTCCTCATGGCCACGATGTTCCCATCAACCACCTGGCCATCTCTAAGTAAGACAGTAAGTAGTAGTTCATTTTTTCAACACCTCCTACATGCTAGGGCTGGACTGCCTCATTGCCGTATGTTACCTTTTCTCCTTGCCACAGCCCTGCAAGATGGTGGTTCTTGCTCCTACTTTACAGATAAAACTTCAGTTCTGGGAGGGTGACTTGTCTGAGCTCTCACAGCTAGTGAAGGCTGAAGCAGCTGGGATCGTTCAACTCCAGAGCCCGAGGAACCGCACAGGTATGCTGGAGCCAGGGGCACAACTTTGTCCTCAGGCCTTCTCCACATCACCCTCTTAGCTGAGACAAGTAGCCAATGAGGATTTTTTAAAAAAAGATTTATTTATTTTTGAGAGAGACAGAGACAGAGCGTGAGTGGGGGAGGGGCAGCGAGAGAGGGAGACACAGAATCTGAAGCAGGCTCCAGGCTCTAAGCTGTCAGCACTGAGCCTGATGCAGGACTCTAACCCATGAACCATGAGATCATGACCTGAGCCAAGTCCGATGCTTAACCGACTGAGCCACCCAGGCGCCCCGCCAATGAGGATTTAATAATGACCTTCTGTGCCCATAACTGGGCTGCTTTTAGTCAAATAGACAGAAAAGTGACAGATGAAAGTGCAAATCCAGCTCAGGAATAAAGAAGTATATGTGCTGGGAGAGTGTGTGTGCATGGAGCAGGCTGAATCACCACAGAAAGGAGAAAGGCTGCCAGGAGGGGGCGGGACTGAAACAGCCTTGGGGCTGGGGTTGGGGCAGGTCTCAGCTTGACACACAACGGATGGGCTAGCAGAGGGCTGCTTGGAACCTGCTATCCTTAGGGTAATGATGTCATAGCATAAAGCTAGCCACTTTATTGTTTATTCCCCAACTACACAGGGTAAAATTCCCATTTGCTATCAAAAAACATGTTGGGGGCGCCTGGGTGGCTTAGTCAGCTAAGCGTTCAACTCTTGATTTCAGCTTAGGTCATGGTCTTGTCGTTTGTGGGTTCGAGCCCCACATCTGTCAGCACACAGCCTGCTTGGGATTTTCTTTCTTTCTCTGTCTTGCTCAAAATTAATAAAGTTAAAAAAAAAAAAGAAAACGTGTTGGATATGTGTTAGCTCAAGTGATAAAAACCATCTTAAATTTGTTTACGCAACATAGGAAACATTTGATGGAGCAGTCTGGGGGGAAGAGCTGGCTTCCAGTATTCTGGAGGTTTAAACCATGTAATCTGGGTTTTCTCTGTCCTACTATCCCTTGCATGCCTACACGTCCTTCTCTCCATCTCTGAGTTCTGCTCCTGTTTCTGCATCGATAATATTCTCTTTTACTCCATACAGCCTTTCACTACTTGGCGGTGGTGGTGGTGGTGGGAGGGGCAGGATGAGAGGATGTGATCTGGGGGTGGGGGAGAGGTAGACATATACAAAACCTCAGGCCTAACTTGAAGCATATGTCCTACCCTGGACCAATCACAGTGGCTGGGGGATAAGTAATTCTGATAGACCAGGCCTGGGGCACATACCCAGCGTTTTGACCAGGATTTAGCATAACTCGCCTGAGAGTCTCATCAGAACCACGTGAAGTTAGGAGACAATTTCCCAAAAGAAGTAGGTGACATCAGAAGAAGTGAAGGAGAAGGAATGCTGGGCTGGCAACACCAACAGTTGTTGGGTACAGTGTTATTATTCATATCACAATGTGTAAAATTGGTGAGCTCCATGAAATAATAAGGATTTTCCATGAAAAATGGTCGGCTGTCTCATGACATAGGAAAATCTTACAGATGCTCCTGACTAATGACTACCAGGGTGCACATCAGAGAGAGCTGGAAACAAAACAGTGGAAATCCAAGGCTGCATCGTGTTCAAGTGTATGGAGCTCATTTATTTTAAGATGTGCAGTTCTCTTTTAATTATTTATGATACCTCACAGCATACTGTAAGTGGATCCTAGCATATTTTGTGAGAATAATGACATCATAGGGCTAACAGACCTTACTCAGATCTCTGTTCTCCAGCTCTGCTAAAAAGTAGGAGAGAGGCAGTGAAAGTTGATATTCAGGTCTGTTTATCTGCTTGGATATGTATCTTTTCTACACTAATGTGTGCAAGGAGTTGTGGGCTCTGGAGTCAATGGGTAAACTCGGTGAACATGGGTAAGCTACGTCAGGTAACCGAACCTCAGTTTCCTCATTCGTAAAATGGAGATGGTAAGGCTAGTTGGGGAGGAGTTCACTCAGTAATGTATTGGAATAGTCAGTGGTATTTATTGAGCATCTACTACAGCTGTATGAGGGCACCAAGGTGAAATCACTAAACAGGCCCTCAGTGAGGGAGATGGGAAAGGAAATGATACTCAAAAAGCATCTGGTACAGAGCCTGGCACATAGTAGGTGCTCCGTCGATGTGAACTGCCTTCCATTCCCTTTCCCTGCCAATCCCCATTCCTCTTGTCTTAACTGAAAAATGGTATCAAGTCTCTTAATTTCTCAGTCTTAGTTTTCTTATGGGTTTATTAAGAAACCCATAAGGGCTTCTTCTTGCTCTAAAATTTCTGCAAATCTTTGGTTCTCTTTCCTTTTCAGGCACAGAGAATGGGATTATTAAAGGGACTCTCACAGGGGACTACCAGTTCAATCCTGTCTTTGAAGAGCAGCTTCATTATTGTTGCCAAGCTGGCCCTGCACCATCATCCTGACCCCAATGTAAAGCTTGCTAACGATGTTTCTATTCCGCCCCACCTAAAAAGTCCTCAAGGTCCTCCAAAAGTACCCCTGTCAACAGAAAGGCACACATGAGAGTGATTTAACACTCAACATAGGAGGCAGTGTGGTTATGACAGAGCTTTGGTTCAGATAAATTCGGCTGAAATCTCAGCATGTAGCTATGGGATTTTGGACAGATGATTTAACCTCTTCCTACCTCAGTTTCCACATGTGTAAACGGAATTAAAAAAATCTATTTCAACAGGGATACTGTGAGGATTGAGTAAGATAAGGCATTGGCGGGGGGGGGGGGGCCGGTGTGGGGTATTTAGAAAATGGGATATATTATCCTGAGTTGAGAGTGAGTGCATGTTAATTGCAAAATGGTAGATATAAGAGACTTCAGCTAGGAAGTAAGGCACCTACAGGCTCTAATTTTATGCTATTAAGCTTAGTGCATTTTTAATGAGTTTAATACATAATATTTATGTATTCTGAATATACATTATTTTTTTAGTCAAAAGCTGGAGCAAGAAATATTAAGAAAGTTAACCAGAAGTGTGGTGCTCAGCTGTAAAACAAGAGGGCTGTACTAGATGACCTCTAAGATCTCTAAAGTTCTATGAATCCAGGTTTTGTTGAAAATCTGCAGGAGAATTTGCCAAAAAAGAAAAAAAAGTCTTTTGTGCTGCTCTGTTTCACTCTCCCTTCCCACACTGGACCTGCCAACTGACAAGTGTTAGCCATCCTTTGTATCACTGACCTCTGTTGTCATTAACCTCACGTTTTCATAGAAAATCTCTTTTGTCCACTGAAATGTGAAAAGGTGTGGTTTACAACCCAACACCTCTTTGATTTTTTTATTTTTGATCTCAGAGAATGGGGTTTGAACTCATTTAGCATCATCATGAGAAATAACAGAGGCCCTATGTACCTTTAACACAGAGACCCAAGAGTTTTAGGCCTTCTGGGAAGGAGATTAGCATTTGTGAAGGTCTAAAATTGCAGGCACATATTGACACTATTCAAGCTAATCCACAGGAATCCGCTGGTGCTCCAAGGAGAGCAATCAAAAACCTAAATTAAATAATTGTATCAATAGTTTTCACTAAGGAAAGAAAAAATTATTATGCCTGAGGCTACTGGGAAAAAATAAAAGTCCCAAGTAGGGAGGGAGAAATAATAAAGTATCCAAAGGCCCAGCTGGATGATGGGAGCAAAGGTGGTAATATGACCTTTTTCCTCTGCCAGCCCACTATAGCAGGAATCTGTGGCCTCTGAATATTGAGACATATTTTCTCAAGTTAAATTGACAAGGATCCCATGGTGAAGTCAAAATTCTGAGAGACTGTGAGTGTGAAGAAAGCATTTCGGCCAAGAGTTTTTCTCAGCAGCATCCCGGTCCTGAAGGAAAGAAGCCATTTTGAATACTATTGACCACTTTCCAGAAAATTCTAAATTTGGTATCAAAAGTGTAATACCCCCTCTACCCTCCCTAGGTTTAAAAGAGAGCAGCAGACTTCTTTTATTTTTTTACTCCCTCCAAATTAAGCTGGATTTTCTTAGCTCAGTTCCATGTCCTGTCCTTCATGGAGGAAAATATACAGATAAAGAAAGAAAAATCTTTTGGGTAATTGGATTTTGTTGACTCAGAGTTTTGAGGCAAAACAAAAAACAAAAAACAAAAAACAAAACCCATATAATGCATTACTTCTGATAACGGAAATAGAAATGTTTGGAACAATGTTTAAAAAAAAACAGCCTTAACTAAGGTGTGAGAAGAAGAGCATTCTGCTGGTTTCGGTCTGCTTTGTGCCTGGCTCCCTCATTACAGGTGACTTAAAAATGAAATGTGTTAATGTGGGGGTGGGGACATAATAGGCAATTTCATTAGATGTACAATCAAAATATGAAGGGAGTATTTCCAGTTGTTTCCAAACAGCTTAGGGTATCAATTCATACTCAAAAGAGAAAAGTTAAGACAGAACTTTTGAGAAAAAAACCCTCAATTTTTTAATCTTTGTCCCTTTATTCATAGGAAACATTCATTCTCCTATGCCTTTTGGTTGTTTTCAAAGAAAGTAACTTATAAAATTTTTGTTCTGGAAAGTAACTTCCTGTTTTCTTTATAAATACATAAAAGTTTATAAATATAGAAAGGAAATAATGTATTATATATCTATATCTATACACTCACAGATATGTGTATATACACCTCTCGCCTCTGAGTTCTTAGTTTGGACAGTGGTTGTGATTAGAATATTAACTATAGAAAGTGACAAGTCTGGGGGCGCCTGGGTGGCTCAGTCGGTTAGGCGGCCGACTTCAGCTCAGGTCAGATCTTGTGGTCCGTGAGTTCTAGCCCCGCGTCGGGCTCTGTGCTGACAGCTCAGAGCCTGGAGCCTGCTTCATATTCTGTGTCTCCCTCTCTCTGACCTTCCCCTGTTCATGCTCTGTCTCCCCCTGTCTCAAAAATAAATAAACGTTAAAAAAAAAAAGTTAAAGAAAAAAAGAGAAAGTGACAAGTCTGAGGCATATTTTAACCAAGCTAATAAAGACATAGATTCTTTATGCTTCTGTGATCGGGAGTAGTTGTTTCCTCTCTGTTACCTGTACAAGTGTGAATTCAACAACTTAAAAGATCCATGTCATGCACCGTTGTTTTGCAAAGACATTTGTGAGGTGCTATGTAAATCCTTTCTGTTACAGTTGGTTGACATTACTTTTCTACATCACAGAGTGCCACTGACAGCAAACATGCAGACGACATTCAGCTTGTTTGGTACTGGGCAGACTTGGCAAGACAGAAAACTGATACACTGATTCATTTAAAAAAAATTCAAATTGAGTTCCAATTGAGTTTAAGTGTTGTTTACACAAAGTGTTAAATATTTGGATAATCAAGTGTCAAAGCAGCAGTTCCTAGAAGAATGATGTTTCATGAAGCTGAAGTATCTGATTTTTTAAATGATTTTATTTTTATGTATGTATGTATGTATGTATGTATGCATCTACATGTATTTTTACTTTTTAAAGATTTTATTTTATTTAATGTTTATTTATTTTTGAAGGGGAGAGATACAGAGCTTGAGCAGGGAGGGGCAGAAAGAGAGGGAGACACAGAATCCGAAGCAGGCTCCAGGTTCTGAGGTAGATTCCAGGTACAGAATCCAATGTGGGGCTCAAACTCACAAACCGTGAGATCATGACCTGAGCCGAAGTCGGACATTTAACCGACTGAGCCAACCAGGCACCCCTAAAGATTTTATTTTTATGTAATCTCTACACCCAACATAGGGCAAAAACTCGCAACCCCGAGATCAAGAGTTGCACATTTTACCAACTGAGCCAGCCAGGCACCCCCTGAAGTATCTGATTTTGACATCAAAATTAATTTCAAAAATTTTAAATTTAGTTTAAATCAAATTTAGATTTGATTCAGAGTCATCAATAATTAAAATTTATGAGCACACAGCAGTTATCTCTGGTGCCTGGCAAAGTCTCCAGGACCACTGAAACCAAAATTTCCATCATGTGACCTTTATTCAGGGGCAGCTTTGCTTTTCAATTAAGAACTTTTCATCTCATAGAAAATGGAAAATAACGAGCAATTTCTTTGGGTCACGTATCTCTATTGCCAGAAAAATAAAAGATGTCGAATTTTTCAGTAATATACATAACAGGCACCATTTTTGCTTTTATGTAAAGTATCAATTCCACATGTAATTGCTGAATATTTTCTAAATTAAGGGCCCATGTGGTGAGCGGGTGCACACAAAGAGATAATCAGAAAAATCTCGGCATTAAAATATAGTCTCCAAGTAAAAACACATAAATCACTTTGGTGAGGCCCAGCCTGCTGTGAAACCTGCTGTGAAAAGTACTGCTTTCAGCCTGGTATTTCTCTTGAGTCTAGTGCAGAGGAACTGAAAACTGGGCCTATGAATCTTAGGTCACAAGGTAAAGGCGACAAAACAAATGGCTACATACCACAAAGTCAAAGGGTAAACCCACAGAAGTACAGAGGTCTATTACTGGGTTATAATAGAGTCTGTATTAGAAGACTTGCTTTCCCTTTCTAGATTTCATTCCACTGCTTGGTAAATTCACTTCAACAATGGTGCCACTTTCCTAAGTGAGGAAAATAAAACCACTCCCTGAACAAACACTGTGTGATTTCTTGATATGATTTCCAACTCCAGGAGCTGTGACTCCAGTTATTTCCTTACTCAGTTTCTTGTTCAGAGCCAGTTGCTGATGAGGCCACAGCTATAGGTTTCTGATTCATCACCTGGGTCTGTTCCATTGCCCACAAATGTACCCCTAATGTGGCTAGTCATCTCACAAATGTCACAAGGGGGGTGAGCCTGAGAGCCTGCCTGTGCCCAACGTGACCCAGTGTTCACTCCTGGAAAACCATGGAAGGATATGCAAAAGTGAGGGTGGTTCTATAAGAGCTCAAGACTAAAATGCAGGCAGGTGGTGAAAGCGAGCAGACTGTATATATGCCTCTCCTTTTTGTCCTGAGCTTTCAGAGAGAAGCTAGGTATAAGAACAGATACTCTTTGGGTCCTCCATAAAAGAAAGACATGCTCAAGTGATTTCTGAAACCCTTCTTGGCTCAGTACACAATGAATCACTAGAAGTAACACATTGTTCACCTGGGATGTATTATTCAGGCTCACAGAAACATTTGCAACCTGAGGACATGCTGGAATTTATGTGTAAGACTTATTTATCAGGTCTCCTCTCTCTACGTGTCCCTAGAGCTATCATTTTCAGCCTTGGCTGCACAATAGAGTCATCTGGGGAACTCTGAAATAATCCCAATGGTCGGCCACACCCAGAACAATTATATTAGAATCTCAGGAGGTGGGTCCCAGGCTAGTCAATAGTTTTTAAAGCTTCCCTGGTGATTCCAATGTGCAGTCAAGGTTGAAAAGTACTGTATTAAAGGAGTAACAGTCAGGAGCATGGATCTGAGGCTCAGGAGTTGAGAGGGGTGGAAATGTTCTCAGTTATGCTGACTTGTTGAAAGCATCCCAGATTTCTAGGGGAACTACCTAGTATCTACTGAAAACTTATTTCAGTTTTCCTCCTAAGGGTCAGAATCAAAGGCAGAGAGCCTAAAAATAACTCATCAGCAGCCTGTTTAGCTGATGGCAATGCTGGAAATTCTAAGTTGCCTTTTAACTTCAGCTTATTGCCTTTTCCCTTTGAAATACTATAACTATTAAGAATCAAGTTACAGATCAATAAAAGGTCTTGTTAACCATGTTAACAAGTGTGAGAGGTCCAACCAACACCCAAATGCTGAATATAACCTGGTATTTATGTACCCCTTTACCTAAAATTAAAGGGAAAAAGACTGCAAAGATAGTTGAAGAGAACTGTATTTGCTTAAAGGAATGACAAGTGATACATTTTCCACATTAATTTATATCCGCCCTTCATCTCCACAGGCTCAATTAATAAAAGTTATGCATAAATCATAGGAGAGATCATTAAATCAACCAGTTCACAGTGCTGACTAATTGGTAAATAAATACTTCATGAAAGTGGTGATGGGTGTACAGAGTCTGGGAAAAAATAAACCAGAAAGAAAGCTTTATCTCTAGCTATGGTAGAGGTGTCCACACCTCATCCACTTCAATTTTACAATATTTTCCAAAATTGTTGGAGGGAGATACCACAAAAATAAACCCCCACAGGGGGACCACATCCTAGATGAAAAGTTTAAAATCAAGTAAAAATTTGGATTTGTTTAATTAGCCAGATGCCTGGTAGCAGGTACATATGCTATGCTAAATGTGGGTGTTAGCACATTTTTGTATTGGTCCAGTTGTTTGTCATTGTGCGAATATAAGTACGGGCAGAGGAAAAGAAAGTAAGGCACAGAGGATGATGAAAGTGGCTCTTTGCTAGGCTACACTGAAAACAAAAATAGGTTCTTTGTAAATTAGCTTGCTTTTTGAGGTTTAATTTTTTTTTGAAGATTATTGCTTTAATATAAAAAATAACATCTTCAGATAGAAATTCTTTCCCCCTCACCAAGAGACCTGAGTTTGAGGTTAGGTGGTACTGTTTGCCAGTGTGTTATCTTGGGCAAGCTTCTAAGCCTCTTTCTTTATCAGGAACTTATAAAGATGTTTTCTTATTTAAGGTATCATGTGAAAAACATTTGACCCAGGTGTACACATAGTGTATAATACTCATGAAATATCTGTTATTGTTGTTGTTATTTACTACGTGTAGATAAGCCTAGTACTCATCTTGATTTTTCTAGAGAGAAATGCAACTCTTCAAAAATGGATCCTGGATTCAGGATGTCAAATAGAGACCAGTGGCTCTAAATAAAATGAAAATTCAGAGAAAGGATGCCTCCAGCCTTGACCTGTCGTTCCTGTTTCTCACAGAGACCCTGAATATGGCCAGTGGAATGGTGAAGTCATCACTCAGAAGTGATGCGCTGTTTCCAGGGCCCTGTGGGAGAAGACTCTACCAGAAAAGAGCAGATCACTAACTGGGGGTCTCTGCCGCATGACCATAGGTGAGGTTGAGACCTCTCCTCTCAGAGCTCACTGGGGACCAGAGGTGGAATGAGACCTTGATCCCCACTCTCAAGAATCTGTCAATCTGGTAGGGGAGACAAGTGTTAGTTATGCACACAGACATGCTCAAACACTAAAATTAAGAGTCCTTCAGAGTTCCAGTTCTGTCAGGGCTCTGCGGTGTGGCAGCAGTCCAGGGCAGGGGTGTGGCAGGAATGGCCTTAAGGCCCCGGCAAGGCTGGGTTCCAATTCTCTGGCCAGGGCTAGGTTAGCAGCTGTGGAGAGGGCTTGTGTGTCCTCGCCAAGCTGTGACTTTAATGCCCTCTGAAGCAAGCTGCTGCTGGAAAAAGGTCTGTCCACTTCCAGAGAGCAAGCTTAGGAAGGGATTCTGTGGGAGAGTGACCAGAGAAAGTCCCACTGTTTCTCTCCCCTGGCCCCAAGAGAGAACAATGACGACTTTTTGTTAGCAAAAGGTTTAAATATTCAATGCCTGTTACAGGGTACTTATTTCACCTTTCCGGGGGACTCAGTAGTCATAACTCCTGATGAATCTTTATTTCTTAACGCAACAGAGGAGGAGGAAGAAAGAAGGAGAGGAAGGAAACAGGGGCAAAATGAAGGAAGGGGAATTGTGAGGGGAGGCCAGAGACAAAGGGACCCTGGAGAGTCCTTGCTAGGCGCCTATACATCAGGGTTGTGCTGTTCAGAGAGGGCCTAACAGTGCTGTGCAGCTGGGTGCAGTGACCCTAGTGGTGAACAAAGGGCTGGAGAGAAGAGCGGTGAGGTCCTCTTCCCTCAAAAACAAAGTTCTCCCGAGGCCTGACTCCATCCCACACACATTTGCCCCAAAGCCTATGTTGTTCTTTTTCTTTTTCTAAGGAAGGAAGAAGCAGTTACATGCTAAACTTCATATCCTCACCCTCAACTTTTCTCAAACTGCTTCTTGGAGTGACAGCTTCTCTGACAGAAGCTCCCACCGTGTCCCTTTGCTTACTGGGAATTTTCCAGACCTACTGGTAGTGTGTCTCCAGCCATTACAAACTTGAATCTGATTACAGTCCTAGCACTTCTTCACAAAGTTATGTTGCATGAAACAGCCTTTTCCCCTGCAAGGACTTTTTTTTCTTCCTGAAAAGTGGATAAAAGGTAATTTATATATCAACAGTATGCTTTATGACTATGTGTCTAACATTGGGGCATATCTTAGATTAATATGGTCCTTAACTTTTTGGGTTGTGTTTACTTGTTATAATGACACATACCTTTCGGCTCCTTTCCTATATATTTATAATTTATAAATTATATATATAACATATTTATAATTTATAAATTATATATACATTATATATAATTTATAAATATATTATATATGTTTATTATATATTTATATATAAATAAATTATATATTACATATATATAATTTATTGATTGATTTGTTAAGTTGATGAATGAATGAATTTATTTATTTATAGCTTTGTTAAAATTGCCACAAAAGATTCTTACCTGAAAAGATAGTTCATTAACACATGCCACTACCATCAAAAGCACAATGTTATTATTATACATAAGGTAAATATTATACATAAAGTAAATATTCGCTTTTGTAATAAATCAGATAGAGGTTAAGTTGTTTAACTAAAATTGTGACGGTTGAGGAACATCCAAGTCTGCAGAGGGGGCCGCAGCTAATCACAGAGCCAAATGACAGTTTGGCGCAGCTTTGGGGCCCCTCCCAGTAACCAGCACCAGCATGGCTTCCACAACCACCTTAGTAGACACACAATCTCAGGAGAAGCAGCAGGCCTACAATTTAACACAGCTTCAAGGCTAGTTTTGAGCAGCTCTCCAACCACCCTGTGGTTCCTACTGCCTGCCCACGTGGGGCTTCTGGAGCTGCACTGGCTATAGCTATTTGAGAAGCAGTGTTTGGAATTTTGCATTTACCCAGGAGATGCATAGAGAGAAGGCAATCTAAGTGACCTCTGTATTTAGCCTTTAACCGAAGTCAGACGCTCAACTGACTGAGCCATCCAGGTGCCCCAGTAACGAAACTTTTAAAGGCATTCTAAGGTCAGGAACTAGACAGTAATGCTCATTAATTCTGCTTATATCCAATACTGTACTGAAGCTTCTACATAATGTGATAAGGCAAGGAAAAAAAGGGTATAATTGGACATAGAGAGATAAATTTTGCTTATTTGTAACAATATAATACACTATATAGGAAAACTAAGATAATCTATAAACTACTGAAAGTAGTAAGAGTTTAGTAGGCTGATGTTCAAAATCAACATAGAAAAATGAATAGTGTTTCCATATCCCAATAATGGACAATCCAAAAATATAATTAAAAAAAATCCCATTTATAATAGCAACAGAAAATAGAAGTGTGGTAACCTGCCTCCAGTGCCCTCCCCACTTTCTTTGAATTCCTGTTTAATCAAGAGGATACCACAGAAATAAGTCTGTGACTTCCAAGGTTGAGTCACATAAGATATTATAGCTTCAACCTTTCTCTCTTGGATCCCTTGTGATTGGAAGTCAGCCATCATGTCATGAAGATACTAACAAAGCAGCCCTAAAGAGAGATTCACGTGGTGAAGAACTGAAACCTCTTGCCAAGAGCCAGTAAGAAACTGAGGCTTCTTTCCGGTAGCCGTTTTGGAAGCAGATCCTCCAGCCATAGTCAAGCCTTCAGATGACTGCTGTCCTCACTGATACCTTAAATCTCATGAAAGGTCCTGGGCCAGCATCATACAGCTAAGCTGCTTCTGAATTCCAGGCCCTCAGAAACTGTGAGATAATAAATGTTTGCTGTTGTAAGCCACTAGGTTTTAAGGGTAATTAGTTAGGTAGCAATAGAGAAACAATTTTAACAAAAATTCATAAATAAATTTTAAGATACGAAAAACTTTTATAGGAAAAATATTTTTAAAACATTATTGAATGATATAAAAGTCAAATTGAACAAACTGAATAAATAAAATATCCTTTACTTCTAAGAACAGAAATTCTTTCCAATTTAAACTACATATTTAGGGAAAAATCCAGACCTACTTCCTATGCAACTTGATGAGCTAATATTAAATTCATATAGAAGATCAGAAGAGCAAGAATATTCAATAAAAATCTGAAGAACACCACCAGGTATGGAAGGCAGTGGGGTTAGTCTCCCAGATACCAATATTTATTATCAAGCTGTTGTCATTAAGATAGTGTGTGTGATACTGGCACAGGGGTACACAAATCAGTGGAGCAGAACAGAAAGCCCAGCAACAGACTTAGAACCTTGATCTGTGTGGTAGGCATAATAATGCCCACCCCACTTCCTCCCTCACCACCCCCACCCCAAAGATGTCCCCAATATAGTCCTCAGAATCTGTGAATATGTTGGGTTACATTCTAAAGGGGATTTAAGGTTGTAGATGGGACTAAATTTGCTAATCGCTGACTTGACTTTAGAATAGAGAGATTATCCTGGTTTATCTGGGTGGGCCCAACATAAGCATAAGACTCCTTAAAAGTAGAAGTGAAAGGCAGAAGAAGAGTCATTGTCAAAGAAATGGCACTGTGAGAGGGCTTAGTCTGGCACAGCTAGTTTGAAGATGGAGGAATGGGGCCATGAACCAAGGAATGCAGGAACCATCCAGAAGCTAGAAAAACAAGGAAACAAATATTCCCCTAGGTCCTCTACCAGGAATGCAGCCTAGCCAACACCTTGATTTTAGCCCACCAGGGTCCACTTTGGACCTCTGACCTCAAGAACTATAAGATAACAAATGTATGTTGTTTTAAGCTACTAAATTTAGTGGTAATTTGTTATGAGAGCAATAGTAAAAGAATATGATTTACCTTACAAATCAGTGAGGAAAGGAAGTACTAGTCAACAAAGGCAGTGGAACCAACTGGTTATCCGTATGGAAAGAAAGAAAATTTTTAGACTCTTCTCTCATGTCATATGTGAAGATAAGTGGAGTGAGTAGCTAAATGTGTAAAAAACAAAGTACTCAAAATTTTAAAAGAAGTTTAATACCTTTATGAGCTTGAAGAGAGAGGATTGCTTAAGGCACAAAGAACACAAGCTGTAAAGAAAAGAAACTGATAGAACTATGTTAAAATTAAATTCATATGTTCAATAAAAGTCACTATACATAGATACAAAAAAAGCAGGAGAATATATCTGCAATGCATCTAACTCATAAAAAATAATATCCATAGTATAGAAAGAATTCTTTTTTCTAAAAAAACTTTTAGGGGGCCTGGGTGGCTCAGTCAGTTAAGTGTCCAAGTCTTGGTTTTGGCTCAGGTCATGACCTCACGGTTCATGAGATCTAGCCCTGCGCTGGGCTCTGCACTAACAGCATGGAGCCTGCTTGGGATTCTCTCTCTCTGTCCCTTCTCTGCTCATGCGTTCTCTCTCTCTGTCTCTCTCAAAATAAAAAAAAGCTTATTTATTTATTTTGAGAGAGAGAGAGGAGGGGCAGAGAGAGAAGGGGGGGAGAGAGAGAGACAGAGAGAGAGAGAGACAGAGAGAGAGAGAGAGAGACAGAGAGAGAGAGAGAGACAGAGAGAGAGAGGGAGAGAGAGAGAGAGAGAGAGAGAGAGAGATAGATGTGGGGCTAGAACTCACAAACTGCTAGATCATGACCTGAGCCCAAGTTAGAGGCTTAATTGACTAAGCCACACACACACCCCAATATATAAGTAAACTTAAAAAACAAAAAACTTCAATTAAAAAAATATATAAATAAATGACCCTGAGATCAAGAGTTGCATGCTCCTCTGACTGAGCCAGCCAGGTGCCTCAGAGATAATTCTTATAAATCAATGAAAGAAAAACAACCCAATAGAAATGGAAAAAGGACATGTTTTTTGGGCAGTTCATAAAAAGAAATTCCAATGCCCATAACATGTGAGAAAGTGCTTATCTTTATTATTAGTCAGAGACAAGCAAAGAAAGTGATACATTGTATGTTTCTGACCAGAAAAAAATTTTTTAATCTGAAAATTCTAAGGGTTGATGAGATTATGGAGAAAAGGAAGGTTCATGGTCTTCTGCTTATGAATACAAATTTGTATTTATTTTATTACTTTTTAAATGTTTATTTTTGAGAGAGAGAGAGAGAGAAAGAGAGACAAACAGAGCGTGAGTGGGGGAGGTGCAGAGACAGAATCCGAAGCAGGCTCCAGGCTCTGAGCTGTCAACACAGAGCCTGATGCGGGGCTTGAACCTACAAACCATGAGATCATGACCTGAGCCAGACACTTAACCGACTGAGCCATCCAGGCACCCCATGTATTTTATTTTTGAAGAGCAATTTGGCAATATTCTAGACAGTAGAAGATGTGCATGTTGTGTTTCCCAGCAGTTTGTTTCTGGAGAAATATATAACTCAGGAAATGACTTGTGCTTGCACATAAGAAGCCATGTACATCTATCACAGCATCACTTGTAATAGGGGAACTCATGAACAACCTAAATGTTAATGAAAAAGAGAACAGATATTATGTTGTATTCACAAAATTAATGAAATGGTGCTACGTATAATAACATGGATAAATACTAGAATCATTTAAGGGGAAAAATAAACTTGCAGAGTGATATATTCTGCATTTATATAAAATTTAAAATTTAAAAACATATACTATTAATGCTTTCATATATATATAATAAACTTTGGTGAGGCCTGAAGCTTAAATAATTAGGGGGGCGGTCTTCTTTATGAAAAAGAACACAGAGAGGTGCCTGGATGGCTCAGTCGGTTAAGTATCTAACTCTTGATTTTGGCTTGGGTCATGATCTGGCAGTTCATGAAATAGAGCCCCACGTTGGGCTCTGCATTGACAGCATGGGGGCTGCTTGGGATTCTCTCTCTCCCTCTCTCTCTCTCTCTCTGTCCCTCCTCTGCTCACACTTACTCTCTCCCTTGCTTGAAATAAATAAATGAACTTAAAAAAAAAAAAGAATATACAATTATAAACTAGGTACAAAATTGAATATTAATTTTGAAAAAGAAAAAAATCACAACTATAAGTTTTTTAAAGCTGACAAATACCACAAACAAAATTCAGAAAAACAATGTAATATTATTAACTATTTGACACTTATCTATATTACCATTCTCTTTGGGGCACCTGGGTGGTTCAGTTGGTTAAGCATCTGACTACAGCTTAGGTCATGATCTCATGGTTTTTGAGTTTTAGCCCCATGTTGGGCCTTGGGCTGACAGCTCAGAGCCTGAAGCCTGCCTTGGATTCTGTGTTTCCTTCTCTGCCCCTCCTTCGCTTGTACTCTCTCTCAAAAATAAGTAAACGTAAAAAAATTTTAAAAATAATACGATTCTCTTTGACTCCAATTTTTTAAAATATATTTTTTACATTAAGTATAAAAAGATAATTCCATCTTTTCGCTAGCATAGCTGGTCAGCAAAAAGAAAGATACTTTGGAAAAGATTCTTTAAGCATCACAACTCTGTAACTTCTGTCCTTCTTGCATAACAGAGTGACCAACTGACCTCTCTAGGCAGCCTGGACCACGGCCCTCAGCAAGAAGCAGACTGTTCTCTCAGGGTTGAATATGATGAGATCAGAGTCAGGGGCGGAACAACTCTGGCTGCTGGGAGTTTTGAGGCTATGGAGGCAGTCCTGGCAGCACCGGGGCCATGCACCTCAGGCTTGGGTGAGACTTCTGTCCTGCTCCAGACTTCTCTCCTGTTGTGGGAGCTACTTCTTTGACAATGGCCCTGGCAACTTCTGGGCCTTAGAGGAAGCAATGGGAGCAAGTGTGCCTAAGCCCAAGATTCTTTAGTTTCAGGATAAATTGGCTTCTGTCTACTGTAGGGGAGGAAAAATTTTCCTCAACCCTTTTAGGGTCCATGGCTGGGTGTGAAAATTAAACTAAGATTACTAAGAGAAAAGCAAACAAATTTATTTAATATACATTTTATGAGACACAGAAACCTTCATTAAAAAAATAATGAAGACCTGAAGAAATGTTTAAACTTGAGTATTTTTATGCTAGGTTTGATGAAGAGTGAAAAGTTGTGGAAAGATGTGATATGACAAGGGTGAGCCAAATGTGGCAAACTGGGAAAAGTTACCAAGCATGTTGGGTCAGATTCCTCCCTGTGTCCCTTCTCTTTGGAAATAAAGGTGCTTCCTTCCTCTGGGTAAAACCTCTGACATGAGGCTTTTATGACCTGCTTCAGTGGAAGGTTAGAAAGTCCTTCCTGCTTATGCCATTTCTCAAATTCCTTCAGTTTGACATATTTAATATGTCAAAGTGCCATATTTTGGGATAGTGTGCCCTGAACCCTGTCATTACACATTTACCAAAAAGTTAATAACATGTTAGGGAATAAAAATTCAGGACAGTGATTACCATAGGGATAAGAGAGAAAAATTAGGATTGGGATAGGGTAATGGAAGGTTTCAATAGTATATGAACTTAAAAAATACTCGAATTTATGGGGCACCTTGGTGGCTCAGTCGGTTAAGTCTCTGATTTTGGCTCAGGTCACAAACTCATGGTTTTTGAGTTTGAGTCCCACATGGGGCTCTGCACCAACAGGGCGGAGCCTGCTTTGGATCCTCTGTCTCCCTCTCTCTCTCTGCCCCTTCCCCACACATGCATTCTCTCACACAGGCACTTTCTCCCTCTCAAAATTAAATAAACAGTTAAAAAAACTTGAATGCAAATAGGGTGAGCTACTAAGACCTATTATGGGGATTTTTTTGTACTATTTTTCTTCTTTTCTGGGTGTCTGCAAATATTTTATTTTATACACACCACACACACACACACACACACACACACACACACCCAAAGCACTAACCATTGTGGCTGTAACTGTCAGTGCCTCCTCTGTGCTCAAATAATTTCAAAAAGTCTTATCCAAAAAAAACCCTACTATTTACAAATCACAAATCTTTAAATTTGGTGATGCTGATTCTCCAGTTCTTTGCTGGTCATAGTTTCTCCATTTTATTATACAACCAAGAAGTGTATTTTATTGTCTTTATGAATAGTTGCTTCTTTAGTGACAAGCTCCACAAACATTCAAACCATAAACTTTTAGTTTGCCCAGGATTTATGGACTAATTAGTATATGAATTTGTGAAGAACAATAACTTATACCCCATACTATACAGACTTTCTGTAACCAAGCCATTTCTCTAAGAAAGCACTAAGCTCTTTGGAGTTACTGCTAAAGATCTGAGCCTTCAGTAAGCTGTCTGGGCTTCCTTCCTTCAGTAATGCCACCACCAGCGGGGGACGGCACAATTCCTGGGGGGTCTGTTTACTTAGACCATAACATCGACTCTTTAAAGCAAGTTTTCCAAGTGAACACGTGAATATTTTAGCAGTTGGTTCAGAAAAACGAGTGCAAATTGTGGATAATACAGTGAATAAATTAACAGCTTAGGATATTTAATACATTTTTAACCAAGTATAAATTATGTAAAATGCAAATTTTAGCGGCAATTAAGAGTGTTCACTGTATTTACCTTAGGAGGCTTTTGAAATCCTTTAACAGAAAACGTTCACTAAGTTTCCAATACCTTCTCACAGGGAACTACTTTGGATATTACTTATTTAAAACAAACGACTTCACAGCAGCTCAGGAGAGGGTGAAATTTCAAATGCAGAACAGCTGTTCTGTTTTAAAGTCCAGGCCAGCTCCTAAAATTGTGCGTTAGTAAAATCGATCTAACTAAAATTAATCTGCTTGGTCACCCCTTTTGTCCACCCATGCCTCCTCCCCCAAACAACCCATTGTAGGTCTCCAGGCATTACAGCCCTAAGAGTGCAATGTGACCTTGCATGCGTGAGAATCCACCTTTTCCCAGGCTGACAGCTTGGCTGTGTTTGGGAGAGGACATATACCCCTCCTCCTTCGTCCTAAAGAACCCTTGGTAATACCCCAAACAGGTATTGTTTTATATGGCTGTGTTTAGAGAGTGTTTGGGCATGATATTCAATTTATGCCAAAAGTATTAAACAGGAAAAACATACATGTACATGTGCACACATGTGCGTGTGAGCACACACACATTTTTCACATACCCTGCAGTTGTAGAACAATTTGCAGTTAGAGCAAAATCTTTCCTCTTCACATTTAATACTTGGAAATGCTTGAGGTTTGAGGAAAACATTTTCACTAAGCGTTTGATGTTGTGGAACAGCTCCAGGCAGTGGAAGACTGCTTTGGTTCACATTTCAGGAGCTCCTCAGGACTTAGGAAGAGGAGCTAATGAAATGTTTCCCTGTTTAAAGTCACTTACAAGAAAATGAATCTTCTAAAATTTAAGATATTCCATGTTAAAATGGACAGCAATATTAAACACTACCCAAAAGCCATGATGTTCTGAGGGGAGTAGAGGCCTAACATCTCCTCGGAGGAACTCACATACTTGTGATCTTCAACCCAATATGGATAAATGGCGTTGCTGAGTCAGATTACTAGAATTTATTTGTAAGTCCAGAGACTGAAGAAACCTAGCTTTCCTGTGTGAGCTAGCGATACTAAAATGAAAATGAAAAGATTTTTAGTCTTCTGATACTAGCCAGTTAGGCCATATTTAGCTACCTATCTACCTATACATTCAACCAGCATTTACTAATTGTCTATCAGGATACAGGTGTTATTAGAGGCCCCCCCCCCACCGCCCCACCCCTGGGCATACAAACATGAGCCAGTCACAGACTTTGCCCTCCAGGAGATTAAAGTTTCACATAAAAATATATTTTCAAGGGAGTAATAAATCAGGGATAATCGGTCTACTCTGGATTTTTTTTATTACTCTAAATAATTAAAATAGTTTTATATAGAATTTTTGCTTCTTGTCCGCACAACTGTGAGTTTTCCTGGCTGGAAGGTCTAGGTACCCAAGAAAGGGATGCTTCCAGACGCAAAAATGGTTCCACTGAATTAGAAGATGAGACCGCCGCTTGGCATTCTGGACTCCTTATGCCACCGAACCATCAAGCAAAGAGATGACTTCACTAAGTGGATTGATCCTGATTATCAGGGAATTGGGGCTACATAATGAGGGCAAAGAGGACTCTGTCTGGAACCCAGGATATTCTTGGGGAACCTCCCACTACTTCCAGGTCCAACAGTAGACACTAATGGAAAACAACAAGTAGAAATATGAAGAATCAGGGAATATTCAGATCTTTCAGGAATGAAGTTTGGGTTACCCGACGGGTAAAGAATCTCAACACATTGAGATCTTGACTGAGAGATCACAGAGTAAGAAATAAGGAAATTATAAGCATCAACTGTATCTTAAAATTTTTTTTTAATGTTTTTATTTATTTTTGAGGGAGAGAGAGAGAAAGAGAGAAAGCACAAGTGGAGGAGGGCCAGAGAGAGAGGGAGACACAGAATCCAAAGCAGGCTCCAGGCTCTGAGCTGTCAGCACAGAGCCTGATGCGGGGCTCAAACTCACGAACCCTGAGATCATGACCTGAGCTGAAGTCGGATGCTCAACTGACCGAGCCACCCAGGTGCCCCCCCCTTTTTAAAAAAATTTTTTAAACCATCAACTATATCTTTATGACCATTTCATTTACTGTAACAAGGACTACAGCAGCTATACATATTTTCTTCTTGCATTTTTTGGTTTCTGTCAGCATCACCACAGCCACTGATCTTTATCCTGGCAGTGACGGCTGACTCCAATAGTTGCACTTAGCTCCATTTTGCAGTGTCCCGCGCTAGAAATCGCCTCACTGTATTCCCTCAGATACCAGCACCACTTGGATAGTGACCCTTCTCAGGAGTCTGTGTTTTAGCTCCATAAGCCCCCTCCTCCAAGCCTAAGTTCTAACAATTACAACATCTTCTCTTTGCTCCTCAAGCTTTAGGAGTGGTAGCTGCTTCCTAAAATTTTTATGTTGGGGGTATTGCAGTATCTCCCTTTTGCCTTTTCCATTCTCTAACACGTTTGGGTTTTTGTCTTTGAGAGACAGAGCAAGAGAGAGTGGGAGAGAGAGTGTGCATGGGCACATGAGTTGGGGAGAGGTAAAGAGAGGGGATAGAGCGAGAGAGAGTGAGAGACAGAGTGTGCATGGCAGCATGAGCTGGGGAGAGGTAGAGAGAGAGAGAGGAGAGAGAATCCCAAGCAGGCTCCATGCTCAGCACGGAGCCTGACATGAGGCCCGATCTTACAACTGTGAGGTCATGACCTGAGCTGAAATTAAGAGTTGGATGCTCAACCGATTGAGCCACTGCAGCACCCCTTCAGTTCTCTAATGTTGATTAACAACTAGAGTTGTTAAATTCTTTCTGTTAAACTAATTGATGTGATTCCTGTTTAATGACTGGATCATGACTGATACAATGAATACTGTTGCCTCCCCCAAGTCCATTCCATCCCTTCCACAATAAATAGCAGTCATTATTTGGGAGAAACCGAGCCTATCCCAGATTCAGGGATGGGTCCTAATTGGCGTAAGTCACAGTAACCCCACTCCCTTCCTCACTATAAGTGGCGCATACAACCAAGGCACCAGCCAATTAGTCTATATCATTCCTCTGGCCATAGGGATTGGTTAGGGGTATTCCAAATTCTGCAACGTGGAGGCTCTGTCTCCACAGAAATAGAGTTTTATTTAGATGTAAAGTCAACAACTGCTGCTAGCCTTTTTGCCATCTTAAGAGGAACCAAACAGAGGGTGAAGCTAACCCATGCAGGATGGCAGAGTTAAGGGGACTGCAAACAACAGAGCCTGAAGTCCTGACGAAGTCATACCTCATGCACTCAGGACATTTCCATTAAAGGAGCCAGTAAATCTTCTTTATCATTTCAGCTAGTTTGAGTTAGATGTGCAATTACTTGCCAGCAAAAGCCTTCCAATGCAGTCATCTTGTAATTAAACATACGTGTGATTACAAAGGACCATGCAGGCTTATAAGATGCAGTTTTATATATGTGCATTAGCCACTCATGGGGTATATACCCATATGAAGTGAATACGGTAAAATATTAGAGAGGGGTTAAGTCCGTCATCTTTGAGTTCTTAAGGTCGAATTATCCTTTATAACCAGTTTTGCCTCTACACCTTAAAAATACCATAAACCTTTATCTGAATAGGAAAAGTTTTTCTAAGTTTATTCTTTTGGTTATAAGGACATAGGAAGCTGTTTATTTTTTCATTTTTTGGTTGGTATTTCTAATATCCTGGGGATATGAATTCAGAGCCATTAGACCACATGCAAGTTCAAATTACTCACAAGGTAGAAGTAACTTAACTTCCATCAGCTTTGCCTTCAGCTCTTTATGCTAGCATACTGATAGACCAGTAGGAGGAAAAGACCTGTGGACAGTCTGTTTTATTTTTAGAAACCTTAGGTCTTGAAACTCTCTCCGGGCCTCCCTCTGCCCTCCTTCATCGGTTAAACATTGTGAAAGCCTCAGCCTCTTGCCTTTTGACTTTTAGTGACAAGCACAGACACAGATAATAAAAAGGGCCTTTCACATTTGCGTAGTGTTTGAGTTTTCAAAATACTTCATATAGATAATTTAATTTGGATGCCCAGCTCTCTGGGAAGTGGACAGGGGAGTTACAACCACTTTGTTGACACCAAGGGCCAGGGCTGTGACCAACTTTTCCTTCTGTCCCCAGCCCAGCAAAGTGACCTTGATATAATTCTAGGTGATCAGGAAATGTTGGCTAGTGAATGAAAATGAAAGACAAGAGAGTTTCAGCAGAATTTTTTTTACCTTAAAACATTCCCAGGATTGTAGAGCTAAGGGCCAGAACCCAGGACCTCTGGCTCTAGTTCTCTGCCCTTTTTCTAGGTGTGGCTGTGGTCAGAGCATAGGCCAACTGGGAAAAGAGAGTCTAAAGAGCTGAAAGGGATATGGGGAAACAGAGAAGTTCCCTGGAGGGAGGGCTTCTCAGACACACGTTCTCACAGAGGAGGGCTGGCAGTTAACCACCTAGCCAAGACTTCATAAATTGACTCTTTTTCTGACAAAGCTGACTATACAAACATTTCTTTTTCTAGCTATCTTGTTCCACATGTGGGGTGCTCTTATAAAGGATTATTCGGATACCAGGCCTCTGCTGTTTTAACATATTAGTCTACAGAATTGGCTGTGGGTATTTAATTTTTTTTTTAATGTTTATTTATTTTTGACAGAGAGAGAGAGAAAACATGAGTGGGGAAAGGGCAGAGAGAGAGGGAGACAGAATCTGAAGCAGGCTCCAGGCTGTCAGCACAGCTCATGAACTGTGAGATCACAACCTGAGCTGAAGTTGGACGCTTAACTGACTGAGCCACCCAAGCACCCCAGCTGTGGGTATTTTTAAAAAACGAAACACAAAGGAAAGGGAAGACACAAAATAAAAGTGATTTGGAGATTTAAAAAACAAACAAACAAACAAAAAACCAAAATAACACAAATCCTGCCTACAACTAATCCTGCCATGGGAGGAAGTCAAAAGAGCACTGTAGAGGGAGTCTGGAAGCCTGGAGCCATCTAGGACTCTCACACTGATTGCCTTGTATCTTGAGCAAGCTGATAAATTTTTGGAGTCTTCATTTCCTTCTGTAAATTAAAGGGCTGAACTATTCATTGTTCTCTAAAGATCTTTCTAGGCATGAGATTCTAGGAGGCAACAGGCATGGGAGAAAGGGGTTTTCTTTCGAACCTTGCCCCTGGCACTTGCCAGGTGTTAAACCTGGACAATTTATTTCTTTTAAAAAATAATGCGGCTCTTTTGTCTGGGCTGCTGACATGCCATCAGATTTAGGAAGATCCAGAAACTTCGGGACCACATGAGCCACAGCTACGTCGGCAAGCACCGGAAGCACCCAGGAGGCCAAGATAATGCTGGCGGCATCACCACAGTATGAACTCTGACAGATATCACCCAGGAAAAGTGGGCAGGAGGCATCACCACTTAAACAAGAACTAGGGCTTCTGCCCAACTGCCAACACTGATAATCTGTGGATGGACCTACGTCAGTGAGCAGACACGGGCAAATGCTGCCCGAAACGAGACTGGAGCTGCTCCTGTCACTGACATGGTGCAACTGGGCTACTGCAAAGTTCTGGGGAAGGGAAAGCTCCCCAAACAACCTGTCATCATAAAGGCTAAATTCCGTGGACAAGCTAGGAAGAAGATTAAGGGTGTGTTCGAGGGCCTGTGTCCTGGTAGCTTGAAGCCACATGGAGGGTGGTTCATTAAATGCTAACAAGCGCTTAAAAGAAAAACAATGTGCATTCTTCAATTATTAAAGTATAAGGTATATACTATAGAAAATGTAGAACACGTAGGTAAGAATATTAAGGTAGAAAATAAGGACCTCCCATAATTTTGTTACCCAGAGATAATTGACTATTTTAAACTATTTCTTTCTACAACGTAAGCTACAATAACCCTTGGGCCAAGCCTGTGGTTTTTGTAAGGCCCATGAGCTAAGAATGGTTTTCACATTTTTAAAAGGTTGAAAAAAATAAAAAAATAACAATATTTTATGGCACATGAAAATTATGTGAAATTAAAATTTCAGTGTCTCTAAATAAAGTTTTATTGGAACACAGCCATGATTATTTGTCTATGCATTGTCTGTGGCTTTTGTCTTACAATAGCAGAGCTGAGCAAGAGACCCTATGACCCACAAAGGCTAAAATATTTACTATCTGGTTCTTTACAGAAAGTATGTAGGTGTATGTAAATATGCATGAAAAATTATGTACCTTATATTCTTTTTCTTTGAACACTTAAATATAAACACTTGCTGGTAACTGTAAATATTCTTTGTAAACATAGTTTTAACAGCTCCCTAACATTACATCATGTAAGATGTACTATAATTTATTTATTTATTTATTTATTTTTTAATTTTTTTTTGAACGTTTTTATTTATTTTTGGGACAGAGAGAGATAGAGCATGAACGGGGGAGGGGCAGAGAGAGCGGGAGACACAGAATCGGAAACAGGCTCCAGGCTCCGAGCCATCAGCCCAGAGCCCGACGCGGGGCTCGAACTCACGGACCGCGAGATCGTGACCTGGCTGAAGTCGGACGCTTAACCGACTAGCCACCCAGGCGCCCCAAGATGTACTATAATTTAAACACTCTTCTTTTGTTGGACATTTGGTTTATTAAAATTTTTCACTTACAATTGCCACAAACATCCTTAGGCACAAATATTTGACCATATTTCTGATCATTTCCTAAAATTAGCTTCCTAGAAGTGAGATGACTAGCATAAAGTATATGAACAGTTATAGATCCTCTAAAAAGGTGCCAATGTACACACCCATTACTCGCAGCGAATACAAGTACTTATTTCCCTGTACTTTTCTGAGTAATCATCTTCAGAGCAGAGAGGGGGAGAGAGGATGGCAGAGGAAGTGGGGGGAGAGCAAGGGAGGGAGATTAAGACTGGACTGAGATCCAGACTGACGTCAAGTCCAGGGTTATTTGCCTCTATGAGCTTATTTCTACTTCACTGAAGTGGGGGTAAGAGTTCTAGGACTAAAAGTTGTGTTTTGCAGAGGAAAAACAGATATGAAAGCACTTTGTGAACTGTTAAAGCACTACCACCATCTCATAATTATTATCATGATCCTATGAAAGTTGTATATATGAGCCAGCCAGTCGTTCACCCTGAGGGGAAAAGACCAACTCACCATAACTATCCTTTTTACAAAACAATCAGGTCTTAACTTTACAAAGAGTATCTCATCCCTGTGTTACATTCTTAAAATTAGATCCATGTGTTTCTTTTAATTAGTATTTGATACAGTATTAATATTCTTATTTATCTTCTGCATGCCATATGGATTAAATTCTCATTACCTTTGATCTTAATACTTTTAAAATATGTAAATCAGCAGACACCCTCTTTAAAGCAGTGTTTGCATCCCTGTCTATTATTGCCTTGGGCAAAAGGAAAATAATCTGCATTGCAAAAAATCCCCAAATTGTGTTGAAATCCTGGAAACCATATATTACACTGGTCAATCTCAACAAATTAAATAATGGCCAACTGAAAATGAAGCCAATTAGAATTTAATATTGCTTAAACCTGACGAAGGTTAATGAGAGCCCACCATGCGTGCATACCATCAAGATGGTCACATTTCAGAACAAAACTAGTTAGGGCTTTACAATTTACTTAACTTCAGCAAATAGTACACAATAAGGTTTTTCTGATTAACAAATACATGCATGCTATATTAAGTGCTGCAGTGTTCTGAAACAGCGTAGGGTGAAAGTCTTTTTGTTGTAAGCTGTAGCAAGTCATTTCAACTTTCTTGGTCCTTAGTTTCTTCTACTATACAATGGGGTGATTGGCTGGTGAATTCTAAGGCTCATTCCAGCTCTAAGCACTTAATAAGAAACAATTACAAGGCAGTTATTGAACACATTTTAAAGGAACTCTAAACTTAACTGGGACTGTAGTTACTAATTAACTGAAGAAAAACTGGAGAGGGGAAAAGAACAACTATCATTGATTGATGGAAATTAATCTTAAACAGGACCATCTGTATATCTGTTTATGAGCACACTTAGTCAATTAGATTTGTTTTCCCTTTTCTTAAAAAAGCTATATTGTGAAACACATATTGGTATTATCTTCTCACCTCTTAATTTGAAATACTTTTCTAGCTTATGCTGGGACAGTCATTCCCTCCCTTGGAGCTTATTCAATTAATAACACAAAATATGTTTAGGAGAATTTTGTGTCAATCATAGGTCTATAACCTACATGCCACTAAATGCCAGAAACTATACCTGCTTATTTACAAGGTTAATTGCCTTGTCATCTGTTCATCTTACTTCAAAAAATAAATAAATAAACAGGTTTCCAGACTTAAAACAGAATTGATAGACCTCTTGGACTGTAGGAAGGCTTATGTTCTTAAGCCCACATGCAGTTTTTCTGGAAGAACACAATCATGTGTTCATTTTGAATTAATTAGCTCGGTTACCATTCTATAGTTTCTGTACTTTGACAAGCTTCCTGCATCCCACTAGTTATTAAATAGTGCAGTTTCTCAATTCAGGTAAACTTTGCTGGTACAACATAGTCTACGTACATATAGTATCGCCTAAAAGCAGTCCAATCTCCACGATAAGAGATACCTTCTATAGAGAGTGGTTCTGCTTTAGAGAGTTTACAATCTAACTTAGAAAATCTAAACCTTTTACTTGAGCCCCATTCTTGACTAGTAAAACACATAGAGACCAACTGTGCAAGGCACTGCTAGAAGATCAAATATGAAAGATCGGAATCTATAGGGCAAATTACCAAGGAATAAAAAGGGTCAGGAATATCTAGAGGAAAACTAGCTATGACATTAATTATTTCTCATAATATATTGGCCTAGAAAAATGAGAACCAGGCATAGATTCACAACACATATTATACTGTCTGTTTCCCCAATTATGCCATAAACGTTTACAGATATTTATGCTTGTGTATCATCCAGTGGGATAGTCTGCCATGTTGTACCAGGGGTGCATCCCATGTAAGCAGGTGCTAACCTTGGCCATGAGGGTGGGGCCTTTGCTGTTCATGGGTAGAGGAAATGCCAACCTTTGATGGCTGCTTCCACCTCTCCACCACCTGACCACCAATGTTTCAATTCCAAACCAAAAGACTGACACTTGTTTTCACACTTACTCCTCTAGCATCATTTTATCATAATCTTTAGCTGCCACTGAGAATCACTGCCTTAGAAAATTGCTGAAAAGGCACCACTTTTCTATAATGTGTTCAGGGACAGCGCAAGCCAAAAACAAAGGTGTTTCATGCCAGATTCCACCCTCTCCTAGCCCCATCATATATCATTCACCAGGCCTTGCACCTTCCACTTTTGTCCTCCCTGTGGGAGTCATTCCACCTATCTCACTGGTTTAATTCAGGCCTTATCAACTCTTGCCTGGACCACAGTGACTGCCTCTCTCCTAGTGTCATCTCCAGTTTTGCCCCATCCTATCTATTTTCCACATGGAAGCCAGAGACAGTTTTCTAAATGAACGTGTCATCCTCTGCTTAATGTCTTCAATGGTTCCCCATACCTCTCAGAACAAAGACGGCAATCTTCAGTTCAGCACACATATCCTTTCCTGCTCTGACACCTAACTTACCTCTCCAGCTCATCTCCAACAGTTCCTCAGAGCCCAGCTTCTGGTACAAAGCAACAACTCCATGTGCTAGCCCTGTGTAAGAACCGGCTCAGACTCATCTTCTTCCGGCCCCTTCCCTAACTCCCAAGTCCAAGTTAAAGGCCCTAACACTGGGCTCCCATTTCATTCTGTGTTTAACAATATAATAACAATTATTCCACCTGAGAGCAGGTACAGAATCCTATTTATCTTTCTACATCTGTGGCCTGGATCACAGCAGATGACAAATGAATGTATATTCAAGAAATGAACAAATATTTTAGCTGTTCTTGCTCAAAAAAATCCACCAATGTCTTCAATTCTTTCAGAAATTACACATTGCTAGGTGAAAGCCAGCTGGCTAGTCTGCTAAATTAAATCTATCAAAGTGTTATCTATCTTGAGAAACATGAGGTTATGTTAACAGCAGGCGTTTAGGAGGCAATTCTAAATCAGCAAGGCAGCTGTTACTGGGGAGTCTTTCAGGATGATAGGATAGACATTTTTTTTTCACAAAGATTATGTCCCAACTATGTTCCTAGCACCACATTAGGAAGCAATGATAGCAATAGGCTTAAGGATAAGGCTGTGGGAACTTCAAATTCCTGCCTATCATTTATAGATGGGTTGTCCGGGTGCTGCTGATTTGTAGAATAAATGTTTATACTGATATCTGTGTAACGATGGAGGACTGCCTGAAGATCTGTGAAGCCACTAAGAAAAATTGCAAATAAAGAATCCAAAAACTAGGCCAGAGTAATGTACAAGGGGTTGTGCCTTTAAGGACAAATGATCAGAATGGTCAGTTGCTAAATAAAATTGGCACTACCAGCCATCCAGAGATTAAGGAAAACCGCCCAAAAGCAGTGTCTGCTAGACTGAGTCCGTGCACCCACCTTCTCCCCAAAACTTGGTATAACCCCCAACGTGATAATATTTGGTGGTGGAACTTTGGGAAATGATTAGGAATGAGATTAGTGCCTTCGGAAAAGAGACGCAGGCAAGTTCCTTCATCATTTCTGCCATGCGAGGACATAGCAAAAGGGCCCCTGTCTATGCACCAGGAAGTAGGCCCTCACCAGACACTGAATCTGAGGGCACCTTGATCGTGGACTGAGGTGAGACACGAATGTTGGTTGTTTAAGCCACCCAGTCTGTGGTATTTTTGTCACAGCAACCCAAATGGACTAAGACATTTCTTACGACATTTTATGTCACTAAGTAGAATAAAATCTGTTTGCCATGGAAGACAACAGAGCATAGTGGTCCAGAGCCCAGGCTTCACAGTGAGAAAAGCCTGTGGGGAATCTTGGCTCTGATACCTTTTGGCTGCACAAGTGTGGACAAGGCACCTTCCTCATCTGTGAAATGGGGGTGTTCTAAGTAAGATCTAATATGAAAAAGATTAGTTTATCTCTAGTAAAATCAGGTTTTCTAGCACAAGAGAAGAAGCTAAATAAAGAGAGGCAAACAGGGGCGCCTGGGTGGCACAGTCGGTTAAGCGTCCGACTTCAGCCAGGTCACGATCTCGCGGTCCGGGAGTTCGAGCCCCGCGTCAGGCTCTGGGCTGATGGCTCAGAGCCTGGAGCCTGTTTCCGATTCTGTGTCTCCCTCTCTCTCTGACCCTCCCCCGTTCATGCTCTGTCTCTCTCTGTCCCAAAAAGAAATAAAAACGTTGAAAAAAAAATTAAAAAAAAAAAAAAAGAGAGGCAAACAAACCAATTCAACTCCAACCCTTCAAACTGATAAACACTTTTCCTTTAAACACCACTGCTCCAGGTACAGCAGCTGGGAGAAGTTCATTTTCTCTCCAAATGGGGAAACTCTTTTTCTTCAGCCAAGATTGTGTATAAGATCTAAATCTGTTTTCAAAACATTTGAAACAATAGTTCTGGCAGCTCAGTAGATGAAACTTGGATCTTCCCCCACAATCATACCATGTCTGGGTCTCCTTAATCCTCTTCCAAATTAGTTAAATTAGGTTTAGGTGGATGAAGCATTTACTAAATACTCTCATGTTCAAATAATCCATATCACCGTATAATGAGGACATGGTTAAAAGAACCAGATCCGGGGGCGCCTGGGTGGCGCAGTCGGTTAAGCGTCCGACTTCAGCCAGGTCACGATCTCGCGGTCCGTGAGTTCGAGCCCCGCGTCAGGCTCTGGGCTGATGGCTCGGAGCCTGGAGCCTGTTTCTGATTCTGTGTCTCCCTCTCTCTCTGCCCCTCCCCCGTTCATGCTCTGTTTCTCTCTGTCCCAAAAATAAATAAAAAATGTTAAAAAAAAAAAAAAAAAAAAGAACCAGATCCTGCAGAAGAGAACTGGCAAAATCACCTGAATTCTAGGACTTAGGAAATAAAAGCAAAACATTTCCAGACCCTCAGTTTTTCTATGCGGCACAATGCAAAACTTAAATCTTCAGAAGATAATTCAGGTTGGTTTTACAGAGTCTTTCTCTCTATCACAAGGTCCCAGGAAGGAAATGACTCTTCTGCATAAGGGTTAACATACAATTCAAGTGCAGCTTCATGGATTCTACTGCAATAAATACGCTTGAGAGGCTGTTGATGTAAGTGTGTTGATGGAAGTGGGTGTCTTATTATAGAATTGCTTTAACCTAAGATGCCACCTTAGTGTGAAGAGAAAAACATATTATTTGAATATTGCTGGAAGCTGCATTTTTCCCTGGGGAAATGCAAAAGTGAGACACTGACTTTAGCTCACTTTTGGAAAGATGGGTGAAGAGCCACTAGGAAAAGCTGAATACAGACAAAAGGAAAGCTAAATACAGACAAGAGGAAACAAAGCTAGCACTCTAGTGTTCCCTGAAATAATATTCAGGCTCCAAGTAATGCGAAAGTGTAGGTATAATAGTCAACAAACAAAAAAGTGACACTCACAATTGTACAAATTTCTAGTATTTCAAGATTTTGTTGCTCTTGTTTTTTCTGTCATCCCACTTGTCTTCACCAAGGTAGTGAAAAACTGAAAGACTGGATGTCTAAAAATATCTTTGGATATTAAACACCAACTTATTTAATAGGACACATATGTCACTGACTTCATTTTTGTAGACCTTTTCCCTGGACATCCAACCTTTCAAAAAAAATAGTTGGCCTCATCAGCTCTAGTATCATGGCCAGATTCCTGCTACAGTAACTGCACTCTGGAATCTAAAAACCTAAATATTTAAATCCATGGTCCATGGAATTTCATGGCCTCCTTTTATGCCTTAACCCTAATATTTCAAGATCCAGCTGAAAACACTGTTGAAAGTCACTGTAGTCTCACAAATGAAGACATCTTAGGGACAAAAGCCTGTACCTCTGTAAATGTGGTGAAGCAAACTACAGAAGACAAACCTGGGAGGTGGACATTTCAAAGAGCTATGGTTCTCATCTCTTTTTTGAGCAAAAGAAGATCCAAACAAAGCCACACAATAGCTAAACCAATGCCATCTGTGTGGAAACCATATTTTAAACACAAACAAAATCAAACGCTCCATATGCCTTCACTCCCGAACATTTGCTAGAACATTACTGAGTATTTATTGTTAGAAAGTCAGCATGGTCAAGCAAAGGAAGCAAAAAAGCCCAACGGGAAGTCCTTGGCTTTCCTCCACTGGCCTTCCTTCACACTCTGTTATCACCGCGCACATAGTGCGTTCTATTTGGGGACGCTACACTACACTCCTTCTGCCTCTGTGTATTTACTCCTAAAATAATTTAACATGCTCCTTCTTTTAGAATTAAAGGATTTTGCAAAGCCTACTTGTAAAGCAGGTTTTTTAGCCTTTGCCATGGCATAACACACACAGAAAATTACACCGTTTGTATGGCACAACCAGGCAGACAGAGGTGCTCGGACTGCCCAGTTCTGCCCGAATGCTTCAGTATCTTGGTACAACCAAAATTTATCCATTGCCCAGCAGAGCACCACAGCACGTCACTTGAAGATCTGCTGTAAAATGTATTTGTTGCCAGGAAATGTTAATGCTATTACTTCTTTAAAATGCTGCTAAATGGAATATCAAATTTTAATTTGAAAGCACATAAAAATGTATGTCATTCTTCATCCCACTCCTACATCTCAAGGTTTTTACATCTTGGCTGTGTGAAGACTACGTGAGACCCTGGTTCCAAACGCTGGTTGTTTCTGTTCTCTGTGAGAAAAAGGTGGTTTTCCTACAGTGACATTCCATTTGTGACTCAGGCTGTTATTTTTTTCCACTGAACTTTCTGCCTGAAGGCCTTTCAGCATTAAGAACAGAGCCATTTAGCAGATTATTCCCTTGCAACCTCAGCCAGAGGCCCCAAACAAAGCAGCCTGTGCTGATCAGGAGCGAAGCTCAGTGATTTGTTCTCTGCTGCTCCAGGTGGAGCCGTGCCCTGTTGACTGTCATAAACATTTCACTATTTGACTTTTTATGTACACAAAGGAACATCGCACTTTCAGGTCCAAAGACAGCTCAAACACTTCTATAAGTCCTTTTCTCTAGGTCACATTCTTCACTAGAATCACCTAAGATCCACTGGTAGGAGAGAAAGTTTACATTTTCAGTTGAGACACTTAAATTCCCAAAGATCTTCCTGAAATTCTTACTGACTTCATGAACACTCATCTAGTTAGAATGTTGGTATCAGAATGACACTTTCAGTAGAATATATTATTATAATTACTGTAGACACTGCTTTTAGATAACAGGCTTGAAGAGTGGAAACCTGAGCAAGGTAAAAGCGCCCACAGTGACCCCTGGACTGAATGCAAGACAGAATCCTTAGGGGACCCACCTCACAATACCCACAGGCCCCAGATGACCAATGGGCTACTTACAACCAGGCACAGGCACCCAAAAAAATAAAATTCCATACATTCCCATACCTCCTCACTTCTCCCCTTAACTACAGCCCCCCACCATGGCCTCCTGGACAGTGTCTCCTTTGCTGTCCTGTCCACTGCTCCACTGCAGTGTGTTCAGATAAATGTCTACCTCCTTTATTCTGCCTTGGATGAATTCTTCCATTGCCTGTGCTGCTGGCCTCCACTGATTGGTTCACCCCACTTTATTATTACAAACGGTATTAGAGTATGAAAATCAGATTTATAACTAAACATCAAGCTTATAAATAAAATCATTCCCTCTCCTTCTATTGCATCATTTTATTTTTGCTCTTAGGAAACAGACTCTGGAAAGACCAGAAGACGTCCTCTTCACGACAATAAATGCAAGAAATACAGTTCGAGTTGTTGGCTTCACTGAAGGTTGCTTACAAAAATTGTACAACCTGTTTCCCACATGCCATGGGTTAAATGTTTCATTTAAAACGATGTCAATATTAAAGGTTAGATGGCTGACAAACACCCAAGTTAAAGTTCTAAGGATCTGAGTCTGTGACTCGTGTACAGAATGCTGTGGTTCTTCATCAGGGTTACTGCTCAACTCTCAAACCTGGACTCAATCATGCCGAGATATGAGGAACTCATGCACGCTACTAATCTTATTGCCTTCCAGGAGGTACCAATAAGACAGCAGGCCACTAATCAGAAACATTTGAACTTCAGAATTATACAGAGCAGATTTATTTACTGAGAGTGAGACCCTTTTCAAAATGCCAAACCCAGGGCGCCTGGGTGGCTCAGTTGGTTGAGAATCTGACTTTGGCTTAGATCATGATCTCACGGTTCATGAGTTCGAGCCCTGCATTGGGGCTCTGTGCTGACAGCTCGGAGCCTGGAACCTGCTTTGGACTCTGTGTTTCCCTTTCTCTCTGCCCCTCCCCTGCTCATACTCTGTCTCAAAAATAAATAAACATTAAAAAAAAGAAAGGCAAACCCATTCACACTTGGTGCATAATTTTTTATGATTGAGTTTTCCTTCACTAGCATGATCTAACAACTCTATCAATTTCAATATTTAAGTAAGTTTGGTGCAGATAACTAACAAATTAGTAAAACGTGTCGAAGAAATATAATTTTTCTTACTGGCCACTCATAACTCCCTTTGTAAGATGGATAATAATATTTACTTACTGGGGTAAGCAGAACTTAGTCAAGTGGTAAAATTCTAGCTGTAATGTATATTTAAAATGAGACTAAAATGTCAGCTTTATTTTAACATTATTGCTTATACAATTCACATGGTAAAAATTCTCAGGTGTTACCATCAACAAAATAATAATGCCAGAGCCACATTTTAAAACTTATTTTTTTTTCTTAGTCACTATGTGATGTGCCTAAACTGCATTTTCTATCCAGAGTCCTTCTAACTGAGCAACTTTACTTCATCCTTCTCTTTGTAAGAGAAACAGTTAAGAATAAGTCTCTTAATATCCCATTTTAGATACTTTCTTACTAAGTGATTTGAACACATTCTGTTGGGAATTACTAAGAAAATAAATAATGAAACTTGCAGAAGTTTCTAACTCAACATATTTTCATCATTAAAATCCAAGCATATTTTAATGTGCTGATATGAAAACCAATATTTCAAGTTGTCTTCACTGATTACTGTAGCCAAATTCTTTTGCAACAAAGGTTTGGGGATTTTTCAGGTGTGTTGTGGGAAAAATGTTTGAGCAGAGGAGGAGAAAAGACTTTAAAGCAAGCTATATAGCCTCTCTTTAGTCAGGCCTGAGACCATCTCTCCAGACCATGCTAATTTACCTAAAATGATTATGCTTACCAATCAGATGACCCAGTTTAGCTTCCTCTCATCCAAAGCACTGGATATAGCTAAATAAATTACAGAGCAACCTAAGTCAGTTTACCTTGCTCCCTGCAGACTTTTCCCAGGCCCACTACTAATCTCTCTTCAGTCTTATTTGGAGATCACATTCATTTTCATAATGAATTTGACTGTGTGTGTGTGTGTGTGTGTGTGTGTGTGTGTGTATGACAAAAAAAGAAAGAAATCCCATTTTTTAAAAAATTTACTCTAATCCTTTTTTTTTTTTAATTTTTTTAACGTTTATTTATTTTTGAGACAGAGAGAGACAAAGCATGAACAGGGGAGGGTCAGAGAGAGAGGGAGACACAGAATCCGAAACAGGCTCCAGGCTCTGAGCTGTCAGCACAGAGTCCGAGGTGGGGCTCGAACTCACGGATTGTGAGATCATGACCTGAGCTGAAGTCGGACGCTTAACCTACTGAGCTACCCAGGCGCCCCAGAAATCCCATTTCTTAGTCTCCCACTGTTCTAGACAGATGGCTGTGCCCCATCTCCTAAGCTCTATTCCCACGGCTACAATTGTTGACCAGAAATATTTATAACATGCAACTAAAGTGCAAGATCCAAGATGTTTTTTGTTTTTGTTTTTTTAATGTTTTATTTATTATTTTAGACAGAGAGACAGAGCGTGAGCAGAGGAGGGGCAGGGAGACAGGGAGACAGTATCTGACACAGGCTCCAGGTTCTGAGCTGTCAGCACAGAGCCCGACGCCAGGCTCGAACACACGAGCTGTGAGATCATGACCTAAGCTGAAGTCAGACACTTAACTGACTGAGCCACCCAGGCGCCCCTGCAAGATGCTTTTTGAAAGAAAATGAATTTCCTCAAAAGAGACTACTCACCTGAATAAACACTTGGTAAACATTTACTAAGCACCGACTATGTGCTAGATATTGTGTCCTCTGTCAAACGTGTCCCTGTTTCTCTGTTCATCTACCATTATTCTCCTAGTGACATAATTAACATTATTGAGTTGTGTTTATACATCAATACAACCAGTCACAGAATAGTATACACATTTTCCAATATTCTTATCCAATTATGGTTAGAAGATAAGATTATAGAGCAGGTATTGCTGGCCAAGCAATATATTAGCAGACTGCCCTCCAAAGAGGCTGTTGCCCTGACACAATGTTATAAATGCTTGTTTCCTTGTATGCCTGATAGCCCATGCATCAATTTTTTTCTAGTCTAGCCTGTTTGATAGGCAAAAATTTTAATTTCTCTCATCAAATTTTGAGGTTGAATATTTTTGCATGTAGTCATAGTCATTTACATTTTCTCCTTTTATAACTTGCCCTTTAAGTTTTTGTCAATTTCTTTCTAAAGGAGTATTTAGGGGCACCTGGCTGGCTCAGCAGGTGGAGCATGTGATGCCTGATCTTGGGGTTGTGAGTTTGAGCCCTATGCTGAGTGTACAGATTACTTAAAATCTTTTTTTTTTAAGTTTACTTATCATTTTTGAGAGAGAGAGAGACAGAATGAGTGGGGGTACAGCAGAGAGAGAGGGGGACAGAGAGAATCCCAAGCAGGCTCTGCACTGTCAGCATAGAGCCCAATGTGGGGCTCAAACTCACAAACCATGAGATCATGATCGGAGCCGAGATCAAGAGTCAGATGCTTAAACTGGAGAGTGTTATGCTAAGTGAAATAAGCCATACAGAGAAAGACAGATACCATATGTTTCCACTCTTAGGTGGATCCTGAGAAACTTAACAGAAACCCATGGGGGAGGGGAAGGAAAAAAAAAAAAGGAGGTTAGAGTGGGAGAGAGCCAAAGCATAAGAGACTCTTAAAAACTGAGAACAAACTGAGGGTTGATGGGGGGAAGGAGGGGAGGGTGGGTGATGGGTATTGAGGAGGGCACCTTTTGGGATGAGCACTGGGTGTTGTATGGAAACCAATTTGACAATAAACTTCATATATTGAAAAAAAAAAAAAGATGCTTAAGTGACTGAGCCATCCGGGCGCCCTCTTAACTTTTTCTAGACTTTTTAAAAAGGCAAATTCTGAGTGAATTATTGGCATAGAGGATCTGAACGATTTTTTAAAGGGTCTCAATATGTACTGCAAAATATTTTTGTACAAAAATTGTTCCTTTATACTTCCATCAGCATGCTAACAAAGTGTGTTTTTTCCATTTCTTCTACTTTTAGACTTTACCAGAAATAGCTTCATTTTGTTTGCAAACTTTCTCCACAAGGCACTTGAATATGTGCCTGGGAATTTTATAACCATCTCTTGTAAGTGGTCTTTTTCTTGCCTGTAAGCCTTGATATTCCATGAAGCAGCTGAGGCTAAACCTGATCATTCAGGAGGGAATATCTGATTCATAGTACTTGAGGATTCCCAAGTTTAGAAACCAGCATGAAACAATGTCCTTGGGCATATGTACTGTAGATGATTAATTTCTACGTAGTAGATAGATACTACTAGTTGTCTATTCAACTTCCATTCTTCCCTATTTCTTTTCCAACAGAACTCTTATATGGTATGGGCACAATGTGATCAACTCAAATGTTTTCCAGCTTCTATAGATAAAGGAGGCCCATTAGATGTAAATAGAAGTCACTGGGTGGGGCTTCCAGGAAAATCCTTCTTGCTCTTTTGCAAAGAAAGCAGCCGTGATGGCTGGATCTCCAGCAGCCATCTTGGGATCATGAAAGAAAAGCCAAGAGAGTTGCAGTCTTGGCCTTGCCTGACATTTTTGATCTTCTGAACCAATGCCAGGAACTGCCTACCTCCCTGGATTTCTGGTGACATAAAGAAAGTAACCATTTATCTATCGAAGTCACTGTATTTCAGTGTCTGTTTATTAAAGCAGAGAACAACTCCTAACTGATGAACTATTTTAAAAATATCTTCCAGGGGCACCTGGGTGGCTCAATTGGTTAAGTGTCTGACTCTTTTTATTTATTTTATTTTTTTTATTTTTGGGACAGAGAGAGACAGAGCATGAACGGGGGAGGGGCAGAGAGAGAGGGAGACACAGAATCGGAAACAGGCTCCAGGCTCTGAGCCATCAGCCCAGAGCCCGACGCGGGGCTCGAACTCACGGACCGCGAGATCGTGACCTGGCTGAAGTCGGACGCTTAACCGACTGCGCCACCCAGGCGCCCCACAAGTGCCCTCCTTAATACCCTTCACCCATCTAGCCCATCCCCACCCACCTCCCTCCACCAACCCTCAGTTTGTTCTCTGTCTTTAAGAGTCTCTCATTGTTTCCCTCTCTCTTCCCAATCCCCACCCCTGCGACCTCACTGATATGTTCATCTGTTTTGTTTCTTAAATTCCACATATGAGTGAAATCACATGGCATTTGTCTTTCTTTGATTTATTTTACTTAGCATAATACACTCTAGCTCCATCATGTCATTGAAAATGGCAAGATTTAATTTTTTTGATGGTTAAGTAATATTCTATTGTGTGTATATATATGTGTGTATATGTATATGTACACACACACACACACACACACACACACACACACACACACACCAATCTTCTTTATCCATTCATCAGTCGATGGACGTCTGGGCTCTCTCCAGACCTTGGCTATTGTTGATAATGTTGCTTACAACAGCAGGGTGCATGTACCCCTTCGAATCTATATTTTTATATCCTTTGGGTAAATACCTAGTAGTGCAATTGCTAGATTGTACAGTAGTTCTATTTTTAACTTTTTGAGGAACCTCCATACTATTCTCCAGAGTGGCTGCACCAATTTGCATTCTATTGGGTCCTTTTAAATGAGGTAGCATTCTTTCCCTACAGATCCACTCTCCATCCATTTCTACCAAGTTCTCTGCCCCAGAAGCTGACCTGGATGGACTACTCGGCTTTCCATTGGTTTGGCCAATAGAGAGCCCTAGCAAGAAATCAGAGGAAAGAAAGAGAGTGAAGAAAGAAAGAGAAAATACTCTTATTCCCCAGCATCCTCTGTGGGGTTGTCTTGTGTTGAATGTGTCCTTTGCTGAAAGTTAGCTCTCTTCTTAAGGCCCCTATCCTCATGTGGCCCTTTCCATCTGGATTCCACATGCTATGCCCTTTCCTTGCCCCTTTAGGTATGTATGTGTGGTAACAGCTCCACTCCTGCCCATAAACCTTTTGCTATAATCTCCTTAATTAAACAATACCCAATTTATCCTAATTTGTTCTGATACATCCCTTGTTTTACAGACACACACACACACACACACACACACACATATTCTAGGATTTGAGGAAAGGCCATAGGCCCATACCTTCCAGCCTCCACATCAAGGTAAAGAGAGTCAACTGTAATAGGATAGGCAGGAAAACACTTTTAGGGGGTGAGTAGACTTGAAGGAAGTATGTAAAATGTTAAAATGGGGGTCACAACCAAGTTCATCAGAGACTGCAATCATTTTACTGGTGGCAGATAGCATGATAAATATCTGTCAATGCACAGAAGTTCATTATTCACCCTCGGCCTCTTCTCATTACAGAATAATATAAGTGTAGGGAAATCAGGCATGACTTGGCCCAACCTACTCACTTTTCTGTGAGGGCCGATTTACTGCATAAAACCAAATCCAAATACCTCATCTCTAGACATTCAGTCAGGCTTGTTGCTATTATTTGGGGTTTTTGTGAATTGTTTTGGTTTTTTTCCCCATGATTCTTCTCTAAATTCTACATAGTTACAATGCAGCTTTTCATGAAAGAAAAACTAAAGACAATATTAAATCTCCAAAACACAACATATGAGATTTTGGGGACCATTATTACTCTTATCAAAATTAGTGGCCTAAGAAGTCCGGGGGTAGCATCTAAGTTCAGGTTGATATCAACGAGAAGCAGGAAAAAAACTGCTTTCAAGGACAGCAATAATAATACTAATATATGTTATGCCTAAATCATCTATTTAAAAGTGGCTCAGAAAACATTAACCCCACCTTGCAGGAGTTAAAAGGAAAGTGTAAAATGATTTTATCTCAATCTTTATGCTCCAACTTTCATTCCAGAATTCTCGTAAGAATCCTCCTTCTCTATTAAGTATGAAAAATTGAGCAATAGCTAAGCAGTATTCTTTTGATTAAAAAAAAAGAGCTAAGGTGATAGAGAAATAAATATAGGGCTCAATGTTTTAGTCTTTTCAATAATTATGAGGTTTTTAGTTTTTTAAAAGGGGATAATTTTTTTTTTATCAATGAAGAAGGAAAACTCTGTAGTAACCTGCCATAGTATTTTTGAGAGGCCACAGCTCTATCCTTTTCAAGTGTGTGTGCGTTTTCTAGTCTAGTCCCGAGACCTTAGATCCTGGCACAAAACTTCCTGAATGCAGACATAGCTTTTAAGGGTCATTTGATGAATTACAGAGCCAAAAACCTCAAAGAGAAGTCTAACTGAGAAAGCTATAGCAATCTACCAATATTTGAAGAACCACTATATGCTAAAAGAAGTAGCCATTTTTTTGTTCAGTTATTGGGGAGCAAGAAAAAACAAACCCTTCTACTAGGTTTTCTAACCAAGAAATTGATAGTCCTCAAAATCAGCCAATTCCTCTCACTAGTATAGAGAGTCTTCACCTGGAATGTAGACTCTGATGGGAACATGAAGGTGTTCAAAGAGTTGTTGACATTATATGCAAAATATTTTTAGGGTCAGAGTGCATGAATTCCATTAGCTTCTCCAAGAGTTTCACAATGAAAAAAGGTCTAGGAAAAAAATGTATCAAAGCAGCCTAGATGACCATTTGTCAGGAGCACTGAAGAGAAGAGAATTGCTGTAAGGTCAATGTTTATAATTTACTGGTTACAGTTAATGTAAACGAGGCCTTTATACAGTGTGTGTTCATTCCCCTAACCACTCAGCAGTTATTTACGGGTGTCCCCTATGCTCATATGGGTTGATCTGCTCAGAGTGGTAGGTTAAAGGGAGCATCTATTCTAACGCCCTAAGGGGAGACACAATGGGATGTACTTTTTTCCAGTACCTTCCCACAGTGTTAAATAGAAACTGCCATGAGAGGCGGGGGTTCCATTAATGGACTGATTAAGAGGATGTGGTCTAGAGCAAAGAATGACCAGCCCACAAGAGATGAGAAGAGCCCTGGTTCCCAGACAGCAACACAAGTTGAAAATCAGAAGGCAGAGTACCAGCGATGCTGTGAACTGAACTACTCTGAGCACCGGTAAATATAGCAGTGAAAAACAAACGGAATGGATACTTTGTCATTTGATCCTTGGAGCTCTGGAGTGGATCCTTGGATGTTCTGTCCCCCACCCACACCCCAAACATTCAGACCTGTGCAATGAGTTAGCATGTGAACTGTCCTTGGGAGGACAAGTCAGTTAAGAACAGAAACAGGCCTAGAGCTTTTTGCGCTTATCTGATTTCTGCACAAATGCAGAGTTTGACATTTAGAGTTGCTGTGTGCCCACTGGGAGAGCCCGGCCATTGTGTCCTGGTATAAAAACTTTTCCTTTGAAATTAGGATAGTATGTAAACTCATCCTGCAAGAGCTTTGTAGATCTTTTGCATTTGTTTCTTGGACCTGTTTGAATTTGTTCTTCTAAATAGCCTGCTTAGAGAAAATACCTGGCACCAATTTAATGAAAAGGGATATCATTAATTTCTTCCTTTAAGAAAGGAAGGGTCCCTTTGGGAACACTGAGTCTTCATGTATATTAGGTCAGACAAACCCAGCGTAATGTCTAAGTAGACTGGCTGTTCTAATTGCTTGCTGCTAAGCAGTGGAACAGACCCCTTTGGATAGTGAAGAAAGAAAATGGAGATTGGAGTCAGGGGGAGGGGTATAGTCCTTATACCGTTTAGGTGGATTAATGAAACAGAACTCCTCCCATTACACAAATTGCCAGACACAGAAAATACCAACAGATTAGCCCCACTCCTCTTAAATGCTGCAAGGGTTTTCAAGGTGATAAACTCTTAAGCCTTACGGTGACACTGAGTACAAAACTAAGTGCAGTTTGTAAAAATCTTAGTATACTCCATAAATCTTGACAATTTGAAAGAAAAGGAGGAGTTGTTGACTTGGAAATTGGCAAGTTCAGAAGGGATTCTCATTTGAGGAGTGAGAAATCACGCAGCAACAGCAACTAAATGTTTATTAAGTGCTTACCTTGTGCCAGGCATTATTCTCATGATTAAACCAATAACCTGAAGTCTTATATTTGAAGGACAAATTGTGAGCTGGAGCTCCCTCAAAGCTGCCAGAGCATCACACACACATATAAACACACACACACTCTCTCTCTCTCATGAATGTGTATCAGAGACCAGGGAAGTGCAGGCTAATAAAAGGGCTAAATACCAGCAAAATCCTGGAAAGACAGGCAAAATGTGGGACTAGAAAGCTTTGGGGGTGATGGTGGGCAGAAAAATCTGGTTTAGGATAGAATGCAGACTTGAAGCAGGGGAATAGAAAGTCATTGGGAACTGTTCTTGCTTGGAAGTAAATTGTAGACTCATTTAATATCAATTGTTTATCTTTAATTTCTCCCTCCTGTCATTACTCCAATTTAATCTTAGCAGTTTTTAAAAAATGTTTACTTATTTCTTTTGAGGGGGGTGGGGAAGGGCAGAGAGAAGGAGAAAGAGAATCCCAATCAGACTCTGCACTGTCAGTGCAGAGCCCTACGCATGGCTAGATCCCATGAACCGTGAGATCACGACCTGAGCTGAAATCAAGAGTTGGATGCTTAAGCAACAGCCACCCAGGTGCCCCGGATCTTAACAGTTTAAGAGGAAATGTATCTATTCCTTTAAATAAATAACAAGTGATTTGAATGTAAATCTAACAGCAGTTCAAGCTAAAAAAACCACCTTTACCTAATGCCACTAATCCTCAAGGCATGCATGGCTTTATGTCCCTTATTTTGCCTGCTTGCTTCTGAACCTAACCAGGATAGAGTCCATGAAATCCTAAACTCTGACCAATACACAATCAAACGTCTGGGGTATAATGTAACAGATATGTATCAGTCTATATAATGTATCAGTCTACAGCTTACCATAGAGCTAACCCCTTGAGCTTTCTATTTTCCCCTGTTCCTTTGTAGAGCAAAGAGGAAAATACATGTAAGAAGCTAAAATGGCTGTCCAAAGAACCATCAAGAATAGTCTGGGCCAAAAGAGTGGTCCAAAGGCATTATTTCCTCAATTTCTCCCTAGAACCTAGCTCTGTGTTGACCAACCGAGACTGTTTATCAATAAAATGAGAGGGCTGAGGAGAAGTATCTCAGAGGCTTCTATAATTCTAGATCCAGATAGGTCATGCCATAGAAATTTGGTAGAGAGCTTACTCAAAGGAAAACGAAATACTCCCATGAATAAGAAACAGAACCCCATGGAGGAACAAACTTTTGTTGAATGCTTACTATTATGCCAAGTATTGTGTTAAGCACTTTACATGCACACCCTATGTGATAGGTATTTTTATTACTCCTATTTTGCACATGAGAAGAGGCACAGAGAGGTTAAGTAACTGTCACTTAAGTAACTTTAGTAGCTATCAGAGTGGCTGAGCTGAGATATCCATTTAAGTCTGTCTGACCTCCAAAGCCTGCTGTGCTATGCTGCCAAGAGTGTGGGACCATCATCCATGGGCACCCAGATGCTCAGTGATAGAAGACTAGATTCATAAAGTAGGATACTCTATAGCAATGAATAGAAACAAGTTAATCTTAACAAAATGTAATGTTAAAGAAAAAAAAGGAGACAATGCCAGACACCAAAGAACACATGCTGTGTGATTCTTGTTATGCAAAGTTTAAAAACAGGCAAAACGGAACTGTGATATTTAGGATGCATACTTAGGTGGTTCACTCTAAGAAAAAGAGTCAAGGGATGCCTGGGCGGCTCAGTTGGTTGAACGTCTGACTTCGGCTCAGGTCATAATCTCACGGTGCATGGGTTCGAGCCCCACGTCAGGTTCTGTGCTGATAGCTCAGAGCCTGGAGCCTGCTTCAGATTCTGTGTCTCCCTCTCTCTCTGCTCCTCCCCGCTCACATTCTATCTCTGTCAAAAAATGAATAAACATTAAAAAGTTAAAAAAAAAAATGAAAAAGAGAGTCACAATCAGGAAAGGGTGTGCAGGATGTTTCTGAGGTGTGGGTAAGTTCTTTCTGCAATCTCAGTTGTGGTTATGTGTGTGCTTCCTTTATAATAATTCCTTACACTGCCCATCTCTGTTTTAAATGTTTTTTTTTGTAATCATGTTACATTTCATCATTTTATTTATTTATTTATTTATTTATTTATTTATTTATTTAACGTTTATTTATTTTTGAGACAGAGAGGGACAGAGCATGAACGGGGGAGGGTCAGAGAGAGAGAGAGAGAGAGAGAGAGGGAGACACAGAATCTGAAACAGGCTCCAGGCTCCGAGCTGTCAGCAGAGCCTGACGTGGGGCTTGAATTCATGAACCGAGAGATCATGACCTGAGCCGAAGTCGGACGCTTAACCGACTGAGCCACTCAGGCGCCCCTCATTTCATCATTTTAAAAACTATAAAAACAAGAACAACCAAAATCTCCTATCTCTCCCATGTGAGCTTTCCCTGGTGTGGAAAGGGAACAGTCAAAGGTCTGGAAACACCTTTCTCCCCTCTGTGCCTGGCCCTTTCTCTATCCCTCCTTCGGTTCTCAGCTTTGGTTTAAGCCTATGTGACCCTTCTCCTCCCCCCCACCCCCCTTCCACCCCAGACCCAGCATCCTTGTAGCTCAGCTCCACTGCTCCCTCTTATTAACACCTCAGTCAAAGGAGATTTGATTTCGGAGCTACTTGTCCATTTCTCCCTTGGAATGTAAACTTCACAAGGACAAGCCTGGATCCGGCTGTCTGCAGGCACCCAACACAGTGCCTGCCACTTAGTAGACACTCAGCAGACATCTGCTGAATATCTGAATGAATGAGTAATAAGGATGCACTTCACTCTCTCCCAGCCCTCTCTGAAATAACAATATTTCTTTGCTAAATATAGTTTTTACTGGAAGCTGACAACCCCAGTTTTCCTGGTCATTTTAGGAACTCTCATTACTTAAAGGAGTATGGGGAGCAAGGAAACTGGAAACACATAGAAAAATGAAAACTGGGGGAAAATCTTATGGTTCTGCAGACATACAATCAAGTTTTTTTTTTCCCTTATTTAATTTTGGACTATGTCTGTCTTGCCTCCCTATAGCACTTAAAGTTGATTACATTTAATTTAGGGAACCCCTTGTCTTATGGGTGTCTTATGTTCAAAAACTAAACAACAGATTACCTTGTTCCTCTCAGGCTGCTCTTATTTGCTTGGATGGGGAATGGGTGCTAAGCTAAGATGGGAGTCAGGCTGACCTAAGAATATTTTCTCCCTGATTATATACACATTAAAAAAATTAATTACTGCTCTGCCAAAGATACTGTTTAAAAAAAATGAAAAGACAAGCCAGAAACTGAGAGAAATAGCTGTAAAAGGTATCTGAAAAAGGTCTGGTATCCAAAATATACAGAGAGCTCTTAAAACTTAACAATAAGAAAACAAACAACACAATTTAAAACTGGGTTCAGATCTGCAGAGATACTTCACCAAAGATATACAGGTGGCAACCAACCATATGAAATGTTGCTTCACATCATAAGACATCAGGGAAATGTAAACTAAAACAACGAGATATTATGACACGTCTATTAAAATGGCCAAAACCCAAAACACTGATAACACCAAATGCTGACAAGGATGTGGAGATGTGGAGCAGCAGGAGCTCTCATTCGCTGCTGGTGAGAGTATGAAATAGTACAGCCATTTGGGAAGACAGTCTGGCAGCTTCTTACAAAGCTAAACATACTCTCACCATATAATCTAGCAATCATACTCTTCGGTATTTACCCAAGAGTGAAAACTTACATTCACACAAAAACCTGAACAAAGTATTTATCGCAGCTTTATTCTATAATTGCCAAAACTTGGAAGCACCCAAAACGTCCTTTAATAGGTGAATGGATAAACAAACTGTGGCATAGCCACACGATAGAATATTTTCAGCAATAAAAAGAAATGGGCTCTCAAGCTACGCAGACATCAATCAGAGAGCTCAAACGCATATTGCTAACTGAAAGAAGGCAATTTGAAGGAGCTCTGTACTGTATGATTCCAACTGTATTTCCATTCTGGAAAAGACGCAACTTGTAAACAGTAAAACAACAACAGCAACAAAAACAAACAATAAAAGCCAACACACACCCCCTCCAAAATAGAGGTTGCCATGAGTGTAGTGGGAGGGAGGGAGGGAGGGATAAATAGGTGGAGCCATAAGGGATTTTTAGGCAAGTGAAACTACTCTGTATGGAACTGTAGTGGTGGTTACATGTCATTACGCATTTGTCAAAACTCAGACGGTACAACACAGAGTAAGCCCGAATGTAAAGTATGGACTTTAGTCAATAATAATCTATCAACATTGGTTCATCATTGTAACAAGCCACAATGATGCAAGATGTTAATAATAGGGGAAACCTGGGGAGGGGAAGAGGTAAGGGAGTATATGAGAGTTGTGTACTTTCTGTTCAATTTTCTGAAAACCCGAAACTACTAAAAAAAACCAGAAACTCTATCAATTAAAAAAATGTATTACTCCCAATCTTGGAAAATAAACAAAAGTAAAAAGAAGAAAAATCACTCCACTCCTCACTCCTACCACCATATAACTGGATGTTTAATTTTAAAGTTGAAAAGAATCCTTTAAAATGAAACAAACGAGGCAGCCAAGGTTAACAGGATAGTCTATAGGGTATGTGCTGTTTCAAATACATCAAGTAAGAAAAGAATTTAAAAATAAAATTCCTCTCAGCACGTTTTACAGTCATGCCATCAACATCCAATTCTGGAAGCCAAGGAGCCTAACTTGCCTCACACACCCTGCCTTGTGCTGTTTGGCAGCTGCACTCCTGATGTCCTGGGTCAATGCCAGAACCTAATTTGGCATCGGCAAAAAGTGCATCCTGACCCAACACACTCAGGAAAGCATCGGAAAAGTTCCTGCTGAACTTTCCTCAGATACATTGGCAGTAACAGTCTGGGAAGAAATAATGGCCCCAAACTATGCAACTTTGTAACATGTTTTAATGAGTTGCAGGAATGAGAAAAGCCTGTCTGTCACCAGGCCTTCCCTGAGGTATGTAGCCTTGAAAATGGTGGCTGAGACCTCCTGGGCTGTGGCCACCTCCCTTCCATCCTCGACTGCGCAGGCAAGTCAGGATCTTTTCGCCTTAGCTGGCTGACGTGTGGATGGAGTGCTGACCTATGTGGACCATATAGGTCCACCTATGTGGATCCCTTCTTCCTTATCATCCAGACCCCCCAAGTTTCAGGGGAAATGGGGCACCAAAATGAATGTTCCCCTTTTGGCAGTTAACCTACAAAATTCCTCCTGAAAATCACAATTTTGGACAGAAGCCTCAAATTGGGGTAATCTGCCATGACTCCAACTGATGTCCTGGCACTCCGTTCGCATTCTCCAAAATTACAAAATAAAACAAAACAAAAACAAACCAACCCCAAACCTAGATCTGGTAAAAATGAGAAAAGTCTTTTGAGGAAAAGAAGTGAGGTATATAATTAATATAAATAGTGCTGAATTAGAAATAAAATTTGGGATTAGGAAAACTATAATCTACCCTCCTCTTTTTCCTTCCACCCTCCACCCTCACGCCCCAAAGCCTCAAACCGTGCAATCCTTATGCTGGCCTTGCCTAAATTCTTTTGCAAAAAACCAGAACACAAGCCTTATGGTGATGACATACGTATTAGACATATGTGCAAGTGTTCAGATCTGGTGGGGTTTAGAACAATTTTGCCTTAAGGGAGGCTGGCAAAGGCTGGCAGAGTTAATAAAATAGAGATAGCCGTTAAAAGCAATAATTCCTTACAGTTTTAAAAACTGAGAAACTTTACCAAAATCTGGAACACTTCCCTCCTCCTCCTCTACAGCAAAGTTACAAGTAAATGTAACTTTGTTCTTGACAATTTCCCCAGAATTTAATGAGACCACTTGAGATAAATAAGGACACTAGTGTATTCCCAAGCCTGCTTTGGAAAATAACAGCTGCAAAGACCAAGATATTAGAAATACATTGGTCTCTTAAGTGTCTTATTTTACTTCCTGGCCTGCAGTTGATGTACAGTAGGTGCTTGATAACTGTTTGCTGAACGAATAGGAAGCCCTAAATTTACAGTTCACTTTTTCTGATTCAATGTAGTATCATAGAGATAGGGGACATCTACAGCAATGGTTCTCAAAGGCCAGTCCCCAGACCAGCATCGTGAAGTCACCCGGGAACTTGATAAAAATGCAAATCCCCCTCACCTCTGCTCTCCCCCAGATCGGAAACTGTGGAATAGGCTCAGTGATTCCGATACCCACTGAAGTTTGAGCACCACGTGTCCAAAAAGATCCTTTAACAAGGAGGTGGGGTTTTTTTTCCCCATAAATTTACATTTATTTATTTTTTATTTACTTATTTTTAAATTAGTTAATTTTTAAATTTACATCCAAGTTAGTTAGCATATAGCGCAACAGTGATTTCAGGAGTAGATTCCTTAATGCCCCTTACCCATTTAGCCCATCCCCCCACCCACAACCCCTCCAGCAATCCTCTGTTTATTCTCTAAGAGTCACTTATGTTTTGTCCCCCTCCCTGTTTTTATATTATTTTTGCTTCCCTGCCCTTATATTCATCTGTTTTGTATCTTAAAGTCCTCATATGAGTGAAGTCATATGATATTTGTCTTTCTCTGACTGACTTATTTTGCTTAGCATAATACCCTCTAGTTCCATCCATGTAGTTGCAAATGACAAGATTTTGTTCTCTTTGATTGCTGAGTAATATTCCATTGTGTGTATATATATATATATATATAT